>NW_021680370.1:45355-142825 GCF_001412515.2 Diachasma alloeum | reverse complement strand
TTATTGCAAATATATTCATGGAACACTTCGAGAACGAAGTATTGAACTCAGCACCTCAGAAACCTACTGTATGGTTCAGGTGTGTGGACGATAACTTTGTCATCTGGCCACATGGAAAGACTGCCCTAACTGAATTCCTCGAGTTCTTGAATACTCAGCACGTGAGCATCAAGTTCACTATGGAAATTGAACAAGATAGATGTCTTCCATTCCTGTATATCCTGGTTCGACGCAACGAGGATGACACTCTAGGCCACCAAGTATATCGCAAGCCAACCCACACAGATAGGTATCTCAATGCTACCTCCCATCACCACCCCTCCCAGAAGAATTCCGTTATTAGCTCCCTAATGTATAGAGCACTTACAATCTCTCAACCCTCCAACGTTGACAGTGAAGTTGAACATCTTGAGATAGCTGTGACCAAGAATGGATATAACATCCAACAAATTCGGAAGGTCAAACAGAAGCTACAGAGCAAGCTCTCATCTCCGGAAGAGGAGACTAATCCTAAGGAAAACCGGGAAAGACCAAAAGTGGCCCTCCTCCCCTATGTGAGAGGCACAATAGAACGCATAAGTAGAGTACTTGGCAAACATAAGATTCGAACGATCTTCCAGCCTCCAAAGAAGATCGGACAGATGCCAAGTGCCAAGTGCAAAGGATCCAAGACCACCTCTGAGCACACCAGGAGTATACGAGATCCCCTGCTCATGCGGGAATGTGGACATTGGAGAAACCGGGAGGAAGATTAGTACACGGATCAAGGAACACCAGCGGTGCTCCAAATACGGTCACTTAGAACAGTCTGCCCTGGCTGAACACTGGATGGACACTGGACATACTATCCAGTACGACCAAGCCAGAATGTTGGCCAAATCTCAAGGGTATTTCGAAAGGAAATACCGAGAGGGTTTGGAGATCCATAAAAACCCTAATAACCTCAACAGGGACAGAGGATATCAAGTGAACCCCATTTGGAAAACCGTCCTCCCGGTTTTTTAATTGACCAGCTGATCAATTAAAAATATATGATTGGCTGACCACCCCCCCCTTCCCCCGTTCTCCACCGCCACAAGGGAAGGCATATAAGGACTACCCCTAGACATCGGAGCTCAGAATCGGAGCTCATAGCACTGAAGATGCAGACTGCAATGTTTGCGAAACGTCGGCGCAACGCTGAATCCAAACGCGGCATCCATCCGGAAGCCAAAGATTTCATTAATCATGGCCGCGAAAGCCTCAAAACTAAGGTGTCTTGATATCCTCGATGAATTTTACGTCTCTGGTAATTACAATTTTTCTCTCGTCGGGCATCCACACACGATAGGCCTTGGCCTCCTCTGCATACCCCACTAATATTCCTCCAGCTGATTTTGCTTGGAATTTGTCCTTTGAGGGTTCTTTATTTAGCACAAACGCTCTGGCACCGAAGACACCAAGATGGCACAAATTGGGGATTTTTTCTGTCCAGAACTCATAGGGCGTTCTTCCACATAATGTTGAAGTTGGACATCGATTTCTTAGGTAATTTGCAGCACAAATGGCTTCTGCCCAAAAAGATGAAGCCATCCCCGACTGGAGAATCATACACCGTCCCATTTCCACCAAGGTACGGTTCTTACGTTCCGCTACTCCATTTTGTTGCGGAGTATAAGGTAGTCTTCTCTTGATTCCCTCGGACTCAAACAGGTCCTCGAATGGTCTTGACAGATATTCTGGGGCATTATCCGATTGAAAACCTTTTATTTTCATACCCAATTGATTCTCCACTAAGGCCTTATACTTCTGGAACGCTGTGAAGTCTTCACTCCGCTTCTTCAGGATGTACACTTGGCACCAACGAGAATAATCGTCGATAAAAGTTATAAAGTAACGACCACCGCCATTTGAATCGGTACGCATCGGCCCACAGACGTCTGAGTAGACTAGTTGAAGTGGCTCGTCACTCCTCGACTCTCGTTTTGGAAAAGGTAGGGCTGTGAGCTTGCCAGTTAAGCAAGTGGTACACTGATGCAGCTTCTGGACGTCGTTCAGGTTGATCCCGCTCACTGCGCCGTTGATTACCATCTTAGCCATGTCTTGAGCATTCAGATGGCCCAACTTTTCGTGCCACCGCTGGATCTCGCTTGGAGCACCCTTGTGAGCCACGTCAGCCCGATTTACAGTCTCGTTTTTCTCTCTCACATAGTACAAATCTCCTACTCGATCAGCCACCATCCTGATTCACCCTTGGTTGTCGCAAACGATGGCTTGAGTGTTGCTGAACGTCACCTCGAGGTTCTTATCCGTGATTTTCGCTACGGACAGGAGATTAACGCGTAGATCAGGCACGTAGAGAGAGTTTTCAAGATGTACTGACCTGCTAATTTTGCCATCGGTGACTTGCAGGTTAACTGTCCCCTTGCCCTTGACAGCGGTAGAAATGTTGCTCGCCAAATTGAGTCGCCCCTTGTCTGTAGCTGTCAGTTCACCAAACCTCTCCTTCTCTCTACAGAGATGCGCAGTACATCCACTGTCAAGGCACCACGCCTGAGAAGATTTCACCACCTCGGTTATCAGGGCTTCATCAAGGTCTGTCGACTGTGAAAACCACGATTCGTCGACTACTGCAGCCCTTTCCCGGTGACCTCCAAGTGGATTCGTGTAAGAGTACCCTCGCTGACCGTCTCGATAACTATTTTTCTGTTGTGGTGAGTCACGATTGGAACACTCCGATGATTTATGCCCCATCTGACCACATCGACTACATCTGAAGGGGAATTTCTTCTTGGGACATTGAGCCTGAGATGAATTACTTTCCCTCGACTTGTAGGTACTCTTCTTAGCTGCATAGGGCTGCATAGCTGAATAGGGCTCCGTTTTCACTGCTCTCTTTTCCACTTTTCTTCGCTTCCACAGTACTCAAAACCTTTAATTTTATTACATCAGTTGTTGGTAATTCATCACGTGCTAGTATCGCACAGCGAAAGCCATTGAAACTATCAGGTAGACTGTTCAATAGGAGTGTACTTTTCAAGGCAGGATGAATGTCCACCTCCATGGCCTCCAGTTTGTCAACAAGATCAAAAAAATTGTCCAGCTGATCACGCAGGTCCTCATCCTCCGACATACGTAGATGTGTGATGTCTCTGAGAAGAAGGACGATCCTGGCTGGTTCTGTAGATGCGTACGTCTCTTGTATCTTTAACCACAAAGCTCGAGACGTTCTAATTTTACTAAATTTCTTGACTTCGCTTGGACTCATGGATAAAATAATATCGCACCTTGCCTTCCTGTCCATTTTCTCCCAAGCTGTCATCGCTGACCGCATCAAAACCAGAGCATCTCCTTCGCCGGTTGGTGTTGGTGGTTGTGGAATTTCCCCACTCACATATGGCCATCCATCAGTCTTAATTAATAACGCCTCTGCTTGCACACACCACGTGTCATAATTGTCTTTCGTCAATAGTTCGATTTTAGCCGATGTAATAGTGTTTACAGTTGACATGATGGATTAAATAATTTAATGATTGTTCCCTTTAGCACGTGCTCCGATACACTGAACTAACCTACAAAATTGCTCGTCGAATGTTTGGACTCTATGCAATTTTATTTCAGCATCTGCACTGGGCCCATAACCTGTTAGAATTAGTGGATCAGGTTTCAGGGAGACGTATCATTTATAACGATGAGATCAAATTTTATAATAAACAAAAATGAATTTTATTGTACGCACATGTGCTTCATTTCGCTAATACATTATAGCAAAAAAAAAACTTATATAGAAGCAGAGAGGAAAAGAAATATAATGAAAATAATACAAAATGAAAAGGCCCGAGTTGACCAGAATTCAAATATTAACAATGTAATTTTCGGAAAATAGACGCAAAAATAATATTTCAAAAATCACAAAATTTGATATGTAATTTTTCGGCAAAACACTCGCGAAAATAATATTTCAAATTTGTAATTTTAATCGCAAAAATTGACTCGTAAATTTTCGGAAAAACACTCGCGAAAATAATATTTCAAATTTGAATTTTAATCGCAAAAATTAATTCGTGAATTTTCGGAAAAAAAACACTCGCTAAAATAATATTTCAAATTTGAATTTTAATCACAAAAATTGATTCGTAAATTTTCGGAAAAACACTCACGAAAATAATATTCCAAATTTGGGGTATTAAAAATAATTATGGGTATGCTCGGAAACATATATATATGCTAAGATTAGATAATGATTAAAAAAAAAATATTCGTGTTTGTATTTTTGTTTTAATGGGAAAGCAGCAATGTACAGTATATTGGCGCCCCAAAGGGCCCAAACGGCTGAAACTGGTATCGACGCCCCTGAAAAAGGTAGCCGGGTGCACATGTGTTTTTAATTTTGAGGGACTGGCGGTGAGCGGGCCCATAAACCCCATAACGAGTTATGATCGTTTTAACAGCACTTTTTTTGACAAATTTTCTTGATTTTTCTAAAAATCAACGGAGATTGTTTATTGAAAAACTATTGACCGAAAGTATTTTACATTGAACTCCAAATGCATTGTTTTTTTTTCAGATCGGCTCGGCAATTCTACAACGAAATAGCCGCATTCGACATTTCTATAAATAAAATGAATAATTATGGCAATTTCGATCTTTTTCTTCCCTGGTTGGCTTTTCAGCGGTTATACAAATCGCTGAAAAAATTGACGATTTAAAAAAAAAATTTTCGTACGTTTGCTAGCGGTTCAAAGTTTGCCGACTTTTACGAACCCTGAAAATCGGGGGGTTTTTCGGCTTCTCACAGCGATTATAAATAAACTAATCAAATTAAAAACTTGAAACCCCGTATTGGGCAAGCGAAATACTTATATTACACAGTGTATTTGGTCTCATATTTTTAACTTCTCGACCCGAAGGGAGCAAGTTATTGTAATGACCCCGAAAATCGAATGTGGAAATTTAAGCATTTCTCCACGTTTCATGACCTTTGGAACCACTTCTGACCCTTTTCAGGTACCTGTCTGTATGTGTGGACATGTGTATGTGTGTGCGTACGTCTGTGACAAAAATTTTGTGCCACGATTCCTCCTGAACAAACGATGCGATTTGACTTTTTTTTTTTAATCGCTGTATTTTCATGTGACTTGAACCTGATTAGATTATGGAGACGATCGTCTCAGNCCAGTTTTTTCCAAAAAACATTTGGAAAAAAGTCGAAAATTAGCGTTTTTTTGTAAACGAGACCATTTCTCCGTGCATAACGATGCGATTTCAAGTTTTCTTTATTTGAAACGATGAATCTTGATATAACGCACAAATCATGGAATACTGGAAGACATTTAATCAGCAGTTCACTAGCTTTTTTCGAAATCAATATACATTCAAGAAACAATTTTACTTTTCTGATAAATTACATCTTTTCTCGATGTGGAATACGGCGATGTGTGTGCATGGGAGTGTGTGTGAGTGCGAGCACGCGCACGGATTTTCTTGTCTTCTATGGGTATTTCCTCGGAGAAATGTGAGAAAAAGATTGAATAAATACATAATAAAAAAATTAATGAAAGAAACAACAAATGGTCGGGAAGTTATTGGTGCGACCTGTAATGGGTCACATCGAATTCCACCAACCCCTACCGGTCATACCCTAAAGAGGGAGCGCGCGAAGCGCGCGACCGGGCCTGATTTTTACGATTTTTTTTCACTGAGTTATAGACGTTTATTTCGAGTGGTCTCTACTTTTGACACCGACAGTAGATTTATTCCTTTCCGGGACGGAATCATGACACGACTGACTGCTTGGGCGATGCCCTTTTTGCGTCGTCAATATTAATTCATGTATGTAAATGCATACACGAATTTTAATTGTATGGGGGTGGGGAATAAGAAGTGGATGAGTGCTGAGTGCACTCTGCAGAGAGAGAGGGGGTAGATAGATCGAGGAGACACGGGGCTTATTAGGGGAGGGGGAAAATTGGTGTAGCCAGCGTGGTCGCGTTCCTGGGTAAGAGGGGCGCAGAGAAGAGGGAATAGGGGAACAAGCGCGCGTGAACCGTTTCGCGGCGCGAGAAGCGCGGGGAGGAGGGAAAAAAAATAAAGATGCGTAGTTGGTTGTGAAGAGAGAGGTGGGGGGAGGGAAGCATTGGACAATGGCGGGACTATTACGAGGTCGACTGCCTCGCAACAGCAACCCGAAACCAGGGCGATAAGGCCCTCGGCAATGCGGGTTATACCACCCGTGTGGTATGAATCACATGATCGATCTCAATTTATAAATCTTTCCATCGTCTTACCGGAAGTAAGACGATCGGTTTAATGTACCATTGGAATCGTATGATTCCATTGGTATTTAAATGTGATATTTTTTTAGTTTCCGAAATTATTGTTATTTCTAAAGTTGGAATTAACAATAATTTTTGTACGTCGTTATGACGTAACACAGCTAAAAATCTGAAATTTTATCAGATAATTGGTACTACCTTGAAGCATCTTTGAGCAAACCTTCAGCTCAATCGGTCCAGTAGTTTTTGAATTACAGCAATTTTTCAAAACTCTTTTTTCCTTAACATCTCAAAAACTACTTGACCGAATCGAATTTTTTTTGACGCCAAAATATTCCTTGTGATAATGTCTATCGAATCAAATCATAATATTGCTATATAAGTAGTGTCTCTGTGGTAATAATCGCCATTTTTCATTGTTATGAAAAAAAGGTTTTGTCCACGAAAACTCCCTGAGGAATCGAGATAGGGAGTTGAAATTTGGCACGATTGTAGCTCTTATGGTTCTACAGATCTGTATTCCTAATGAGCTGGATCGGATGAGTAGTTTCGGAGAAATTCAATTTTTTCTGAAAACCTGTTTTGCTTAATATCTTTCAAACTACTGGTCCGATTAACTTTTTTCTGCGCTCAAAATATTCGCTTCGATGCCCTCTATTTAGAGCAATCAAATTTATAACATGGTCCCACTTTTGCGTATAAAATTTTGTATCAATCTATCCAGTACATCCTTTCATATAGCAATTTTTTTGAAAAATCTTTTTTTCTAAAAATTTAAATTTTCTCATTTTATCAATTATTTTCATATCTGTATGTCATATAACAAACATGTTATATCATGTCATTCATGTTTTTTTACATCTTATATTATGTAATAATTGATAAAGAGCCGTAGCTATGACTGCAACATAAGTCAGTGTGATTTTTGCTTCCGAATGGAAGCCTTGTTTTTTTTTTAAGAGAAGTCAATTTCCTATGAATTTTTTAAATGAAATTACTACGGATCCAGTCGGAAGCTTACTACCAATGTTTTTCCTTGGTGTATTGGAAGAATTCTTTTACGCACAACTACCGGAGGGAGGGGATGGACGGTTCCCTCCGTCAGGTGAGTGTCGGCCTCGGACAGACTGTCAATACCGACTAAACTCCAATCAGATCAGTTTCCTCTTACACCATACTCCCCACGGAACCGCCGGCAGGCATTACTTCGCGGGGGCGACGGTCTAGCGATTGCTCTTCCTCTGATTAAGGGGGTCTGCGCTTTTCCGACCGGTGAAAATGCCCACTTTTCCGCAATTTTTATTTCACACGAAAATCAAAGTTACAAATTTGATTTTTTTATTTTATTTTTTATTGTCTTTCTACTCGTGAAATAACGAAACTTTTCATCTTCCCGGACTATCTGAAATTAATGATTGGATGATGAAGTTGACGGGCCCGAACTCTGATTTAATGATTGTATCGGGGCTGATGAGGTTCCAACACATCTGAAATAAGCAAATTCTATATTTTAGTACTGAACGAAAATCTGACACTGTCCCTTAGTGAAATAAATAGGATGAATGAAAAAATTGATGAAATATTTTGCCTTTCAGGATAAGGCCTAATTTTCTCGAGCAAATTCAACACGAAAGTTTGATATAAAAATTAAAAATATTGAAGCTTGAGGTTTCTAAGAGCAAGAGATCTGTAGATGTCAAATAGGTGGTAAAAATTTCAAATTGATTGGTGAAAAACTTTTTGAAAGATCCATCGAACAGTTCTGGGAAATTATTGGAAATTTAGTTCCGAGAAAATCGTCTTTGAAATTCCGGGTGAGGCGGGTCAGGGACTCCCGGGACAGGAAGAAAAAGACGTTCAACGTTTAGCACTCCATTCATGGAGATATTATGATACAAAAAAAAATTAAATACTTACACTTAATCAGCAATTCCTGCTCCATAAATGCCCCTTCTTCTTTTTCGAAAAAATCCTGTTCTGCACATTTTCTGAATGTTCTGAATCCTGTTCTGAATTTTTCTGCGGCTTTCTTCCGTAGTTTAGTTGCTGATGCACTTCCGAATGATGTGGTATCTACTTTGGTATACTTATTAACACGGAATTTACGTTTTTTCCCCCGCGGATTATTATTGAGACTTGATCGGGATCCTTTTCTGTCCATTATTGTTGCGAGAGTTATGCTACAAAAATCAACTACTCTGTTCGAGGGTTTGGAATATACTGTTGTCTATTCCAAACCAAGTTATCCGGAAAATCCATTGCAAACAAATTTTAGGGTCATTGGTATGAAGACTATCGAATATCAACAGTTTTCCAGAGGAGCTCTCCTCCGCTATTATCCAATCTCGCACGTCCCCAACCGAGGGGGACCGCTGAAAGTCTCTATTGTTATACTGCAACCATAGTGCACCTGCCTACCTGTACGCACTCAGCTTTGGTGCTCTGTTACTCCGTCAATATTCGGAATTTCAGAAAAATTCTTTTTCTACATTATTTTAGAATAGTAATAGAATGATAAAATGTAAAAAAAAATCGATTTTTCGACCCAAGAAAAAGCGAAGACCCCCTTAAACGATCAGATGTTGGGGGTGAGTAGGAGGTTCCGGTAATTTCCTCTCCTATGCAGCATTTTTCAGATGGCGCTCTCCCTCACAGAGCTCCTTCATGACTTTCGTCGCGAAGTCGCTCGTTGCGTCCCAGGTTGCCTTCGATGGCAGCATTGCTTCCACCAAGTTTTCAGGCAGGATCGTCCCACCGAGTGCAGACTCCCACTCCGAGAGACTCGTTCTGAAACGTGAACATTCAAAAAACACATGCTCTGCGTCTTCTTCAGTACCTGAATCCGTCGGGCAATTCGGGGAATCCTCATGCTTGAATTTATGGAGATACGCCCGAAAATACCCATGTCCTTAAAGCATCCGGGTCAAGTAATCATTAATTTCACCATGTTCACAACCCATCCAAGCACCTACCTGCGAGATTAGGCGATACGTCCTTTCAGCGAGGTGTCCCAAAAAAAAACTATGATTATATTTTACTGAAAAGAATTATTATTATTTCAAAGATCCCTTCCTAGGTCTTGGGGCGAAATGCACCTAACCGCAAGATAGTGGACAGTAACATGGCGGTTACTGTCACACTCTGTGTAGCGCCCTCACCCTGTGAAACTACTTGACCCCGGGAATTCGTCGACCCTACTTTCCCTCGCGGCACCACCCCTAAGTATGTCTTCGCGAGGGAGGTCTCAGCCATTTGCTCTTCCTCGTTGTTCAAGCCTATTGTAGGTCCCCCTGTCCAACTAAGATGTTATGTGAGGGTAGCAGGTTCCAACAGGTTTTGCATCTATTCTGCAGTTTTGCGCTTGCGCTCCTCATTTCTGAGTTCCTTCATGACTTAGGCCGCGAAGTCGCTCATTGTGTCCAAGGTTGCCTGCGATAACAGCAAAACTTCCATCACGTTCCCAGGCAAGACCCGCCTTCCGAGTGCAGTCTCCCAGGTATTCCGGATCTAGCTAAAGCATGGGCATGTGAAAAACACGTGCTCCGCATCTACATTCACTCCTATGCAGGTCGGGCACTCCGGGGAATCTTCATGTTTGAATTTAGTGAAGGGTTATTTAGGATTGAAATAACGATTAAACACAGTTTTATTATCGTAAAAGTAATTAAGCTTTATTCAGCAATGTAATGCGACAACGGTCGCGGCACAAGTGGTGCATAGTACGAGTATATCTTTGAGAGGCNCTGATTTAATTTGATAATCTGATTTTCTCTGTCCCGCCTAATAGTCATGCTCAAGAATTCCTTGGGTTCTCCCAGGACTGTCAAANAGAGGGAGACTGGCGTAGGGCGCTATATTCCAACACTCCCTCCCGCCATAGGCAGTATCCTCTTTTCCTCTCCAGTCTTCTTCTCTCCTAGTACTTTTTCTCTCCTAGTATTCTATTCACGTTAATCACAAAATTTCTTATTCTTATTTTTGGTAACTTTATCTCGCCTCAGTATTCTTGTCAGGTAATTTCAGTTGGTTTAACTCNGAATAACCCTGAATGTCATTGGTCTCGCCTGAATATCTCAGACCCAAGCCCGTAGTACCTCTCAGATACCGAAAAATTCTTTTTACCATTTCCCAATCACTTTCTTTAGGATTTACTTGATGTCTGCTTATTACATTGACTGCATATGCAATGTCTGGTCTCGTAGCACCAGCCAAATACAAAAGACTACCTACAGCCTCTCTATAAGGAATGTTTGCTTTTGTTTCTGTCCTTTCCAAAGTCCCATTATCATATTCTGTTTCTCTTAATTTTCTCTCATTATTAGCTACTTGAGAAGTATTCACTGGTGTACGTTGTGGATATGCTTTATCAAAGCCAAACCTACTTATTATCTTTTGAATGATTTAATTTGATAATCTGATTTTCTCTGTGCCGCCTAATAGTCATGCTCAAGAATTCCTTGGGTTCTCCCAGGACTGTCAAATCAAATTCGCTACATAAGTTACTCTTTACTTCATCCAATTTATCGTTATCATTACTCGCCAATCTACATATCATCTACATAAAGTACCAGAAGCAAGAACTGGTCTTCATCTCGCCAAGTGAATAAGCAAGGTTCTAAATCCGAGTTCTGCAAACCCATACTCAAAGCTACTTCGGTGAATTTTACATTCCACCGTTTGGGACTGATACGAAGACCATAAAGTGCTTTTTCCAATTTGCACACATTTTCTTGCCTATCTCTGTCGGTATGATTAGTTCCTTCTGGAATTTCCATATAAATTTCCTCATCTATTACCCCATTGAGGAAAGCAGTTTTAACATCTAACTGACACACCTCTAGATTATATTTGTTTATAATCGATATACCTATTCTTACTAGAGGTAAACGAGCTACTGGAGCATAAGTTTCCCTCAATTCATAAATGTTCTTATCCTTGAAACCTCTGATTACTAGTCTCGCTTTGAATCTTAATTTTCCATTTGCCTCATTTTTACACTTAAAAACCCATTTTGAATCAATGACATTTAATCTTTTTCCATTCATCATACTTAGAGGTCTTTTGACAATTTTCCATACTTGATTTCTTTCTAACGAGTTTAATTCTTCATCAACCGCATTTAACCAAGAATCTTTATTTTTACTGTTTATAGCTTCTCGATAATTTGAGGGATCTTCATTTATGTTTGCTAAAAGTGCATGATACACTTCATCTTCCTTTTGTGCTAAATCTATCTCGCCTACATTACTGATAACACTAGTGAAGAAAACATTTCCTTTCATGTTCTCATCAATTTCCAACTCTGAAAAGCTATTATCATTTATTATTTTATCTTTTATGTCAACTGTTTTCACTTTCTTGATAGTGTTTTGTTCTGAAACTTCTTTCTTTGGTCTACCTCTTTTGCGTTTTATCTCTCCCTCCGGTTTTAAAGAATCCTCGGTCTCTCCTCGATTCTTTTCGAACTTAACAAACCATTCATCTTTATTCTCCATTTCTTCATAGTCTGGGAAATCTTTGATACCGTTTCCCTTGTATTTATCCCCATATACTAATTTTTCATTGAATTTAACATGTCTGCTTTCATAATACTTCCCTAGCTCTGGCTTTAAGAGTTGATACCCTGTTGGAGTATATCCAACCAAGACCATACCTACACCTCGAGGTCCAAACTTTGGACCAGTGTTTCTAGCAATTTTTACGTAACTTAAGCTACCGAATCTTTTGATTTGATTAATGTCAAAGCTGTGATTAGGCGCGAATCTTTCTAAAGGAGTTATCATATTGTTTGATTTATGTGGAGTCCTATTGTAAGCATAAACTGCAGCTGATAAGCCCAGATCCCACATGCCCTTTGGCAGTCTTGAGTCAAACATATAGCACCTAACCTTTTTCTGGATAGTTTGATTAAACCTCTCAGCGACACCGTTGTGTTCTGGAGTATCAGGGGAGGCTAACTGTAATTCCGCCCCTAGACCCTTAAGAACTTCAATTGTATACCCGCCTGTATATTCTGTTCCCTGATCTGATCTAAGATAGCATACTTTCGCGTCATAACCCAGTAGATTACGCGCGCTTCTAATGAACATCTCAAGACAATGTCCTGTTTCACTTTTCGCCTTCATTGGATAAGCCATAGCGAATCTTGAGAAGTCATCGATGAACACAGAAATAAATCTGTATCCCTTAGGATGAGAAATTGGAGTAATAGGTCCCATCACATCTGAGTGAATTATTTGCAATGGTGCTGTTGCTCGCCTGCGCACCGACGTGAATGATAATTTATTGAATTTAGACGTTAAGCAGACCTCACAATCTCTAATGAATTCATCATCAAATTTTACTGCATTTAATTCTTTGTTATCTGGGAATTTCTTTTGTAGTGCCTTGAGGTAACTCGTTGAGGCATGTCCAAATCTACAATGCCACAACATGACATCATGATTCCTCATATAGCTATTTTTATCAATTGAAAGTTTTGGGAAATCTTCTAACGAGTCATCCCATGGTAATTCATCAACATCTTGCAATTTTCTGTCCCAAATGGTGTAATCAAAATTTGATTGTTCATAGGGAATCTTTTCTTTATTAATAATTTTCTCTTTTATTAAATTTTCACTCCCTTTTTCATTATTCTTTTCATCCATTTTATTTTCTTCCTCATTACTCTTATCAATTTCGTTTGTTTTCTCACTTGTTTCGTTCTGTAAGTTTGCTGTGACACTTCTGGTGAGATATCTTTTCACCTCATTTTCACCCCCAGTGACATCAGCTACATTTGCTACTACTCGCCTGTTTATTTGCTTGAAAGAATTCTCACTGATAGAGTTTGACTTTACTATTTCTAAATCGATTATCCAGTAAGGTTTTCTGTAAATCCCCGAGATGAAAAGTTCATTCGACACTGGATCAAATATATCAATTTTCTTGTCATCTAAGTAGATTGCTAATCCCATTTCGGCAAATTTTCTTAATGATAGCAGATTTGCTTTAAGAGCTTCTGCAAAAATAACTTTGTCAATTTCTAATAATTTACCACTCGCCAGTTCAATTTCTATTTTTCCTGCTCCCTCCGTTTTCAAGTCCGCTGACTCATTTTTATTCGCACATCTAATTACTCCACAATCTAATTCGTTAAAAGTTTTAAATATAATTCTGGAATTTGTTAAATGCTCGGTCGCGCCTGAGTCTGCTAGAAAGTCTGTCAAAAACTTATTTCCATTTGTTTGTTTACTATCTGCATAAAATATTTCAGTAGTTGATTGATCATAATTTTCTTTTTCCTTACCTTGATTGGAGTTATTTTTCTCTGTAGTTTTGTCGGGATTAGATTTCTTGATTGATTTGTGAGATGACTTAAACCCATGTTTGTTCTCACTTCTCTTATAGGAGAACCTACTCTTATTAAATCTTCCTCTTTTAATTGGACCATATGTTTCACCTCTCATTGGTCTTTTCATTCCTCTACCATTACCTCTATATTGATCTTGATAATTGTTTCGATAGTTAAATTTAAAATTGGAATTGTACCTTGGAGTCTGTTTAGAGTATCCCGGACCACTTGGTGCATAGTCATTGTGAATTCTGTTTGGGCAATCCCTCGCCTTGTGATTCCCAAACTGGTTGCACTTGTAGCACAAGTATCCTTTCCCTTTATTGGAACAGTCTGGTCCCTTGTGTCCATATGCCTGACACGCAAAATACCTTGGTCCCTTGTGCTGTGCATAATTAGCAGTTTTAATATCAGAATCTAAGAGCTCACTTTTCGCAGTAGCTTCTTCTTCTAACATCGCAATTTTCAACTCGCCAAACGTCAAGCTCACTCCTATAGCTTTCTTTGTTACTTTTTCAATGATTTTAATATTCGGAAAAGCTTCTATTTCTGCATTGTAAAATGGATCTTTCTTTTCGCTTTCACTTAGAGGAATGGTGTCGGGAGCATCTTCATAAGTTGCTATTTTTTTCATTAAACATATCGTTAAACTCGCCAGCTGTCAGTTTAGCCGGATTATATCTCATATTATATCTCATAAAGGTCTTGTCTCACCGAGTGTGAAGTTACATTAAACTCAGACATTTTCAATTCTTTAAGTTTCTTCAATATTTCTTTTGGATCTTGAAATTTGACAATTTTGAGGTGATAACTTCTGTCCAAATGATTGATCAGAATTTCTCTAACTTTGTGCTTCTGTTCTGCAAGAGTTTCCTCGTCCACAGTAACCAGAATGCTATCATCAGTGATGTGTAAAAGTTTATTAGTTTTAATTTCTGACGTGAAATAATCATAGAAATGTTGATACTTTATTTTACTGTCCATTTTGTAATCTCTTTTGAAACTCATTCCCTTGTTAAGCAATTCAATTTGTAATTTATTGGTTACCTCACCAGCTAGTTGACTCAAAGGATTTAGGTTGTTTACTTGACTTGACTTAGCCTGATTAATTTCATTGATCTGTTTATTGACCATTGAACTAATTTGACTTTCTAGATTTGTATGCTTATCCGACATCACTCCTCCATTTTTGTCATTGTGCTTTTTGTCCAAGGCGCTCAACAGTTCCTGTACTTCCCTTTTGTCTTGTGCTCTCGCCTCAGCATACAGTCTCACTTGGTTTCTGTTCTCTGTTAAACCTTCATACAGTGCTTTTGTTGAAGCTATATTTGAGCTACATAGCTTTTCAATTTATTTCCAGCCGCCATTTTGATCCCTTCTATCTCTCGGTCTCGCCAATTCACTGCACTTATTAAATGTCTTTTTCAGTACTTATTTTTCTTCTTATTACTTTCCATTTTCCTTTCCTTTTGAAATCACTCCCCAGCTCGCCTCGATATTTTTCTCTTTTGGATGTTTCTTCTGATTTGCACGAACGCGTGTGATCTACCCGGACACGTGCCCGGCCGCCCGATAGCGTCCTTTTTTGGAATTTCCGATTTATCGCTTCCAATCCTTTTATTTATGATAAATTTTAATCACGCACAGTTGAAGTGTGCTCGGCCCATAACCTGAAGGGTTATTTAGGATTGAAATAACGATTAAACACAGTTTTATTATCGTAAAAGTAATTAAGCTTTATTCAGCAACGTAATGCGACAACGGTCGCGGAACAAGTGGTGCATAGTACGAGTATATCTTTGAGAGGCGCAACGGCGCCGTGGCGACGCAGTCTGTCACACTGTCAGTAAAGAGGGAGACTGGCGTAGGGCGCTATATTCCAACATTTATAAAGATAGGTCCGGAAGCACCCATGTCCCGACAGCATCTGTGAGATAATAATTGACTTCTCCATGATCGCGATTCAGCCGGACATTCACCTTCGGGATCAGGCGATGGGTACATCTCCCTTTGGTGGATTTGTTCCACTTCAGCTGCCATCATTTCAAGCTGTTTCGCCTCTCTTCTATCGCCAGTTCTTCGGGACTCGGTACTTCAGATCTCTTCCGCTGGTACAGGGATGTCCGCTCCTCAGCTAGTACCTCTATCGGTAAGATTCCTTCCATGACATACACTGCGTCCTCCGACACCATCCGGTATGCACTCACAACTCTGAGGGCACTCAGCCGATAGACTGGCGCGATTCTACGCCGTGCTTCTTGCAGCTGGAGTACTTCGGCTCAAATGGGAATACCATACGTGACCACCGACGTAATCACTGGAGACAGCAGCGCTCGTCTTCTTTGCTTGGGACCTCCGATGTTGGGCATGAGGCGTGATAAGGTGGATGTGACTCTGGACGCCTTGGTACCCACGTGTTCCGCCTGCCGCTTGAAGTTGAGTCGGGCATCGATCATCACCCCCAGGTATCGGATGAACGACTGAGAAGTAATTCCACAAGACCCGACCTGCAGCGTGATAGTATCGATTTTCTTCCTGCTAGTGGTCAACGCGACTTCCGTCTCATGCTCCGCAAGGTTCAGACCCACTGACTCCATCCAGCGGCTGATCATCTCAAACACCATGGCGAAGATAAGATTGATATACTCCAGGTATTTTCCTCTAATGACTATGGCCACATCATCTGCGAATGCCACGAGTTTAGTCTTCCGCGGCATTTTCAGCTTTCGCAGCTCATCGCACATGATGTTCCACAGTAAGGGACCCAGTACTGAGTCTTGGGGCACCCCTCCAGTGACTCTATACTGCTCAGGGCCACACTCCGTGTCATACTTGAGGACCCTTTCTGTAAAATAGCTGTCAACCATCCGCTGCAGGTATGCTAGTACGTTGAATTTCGCAAGAGCCTCCATAATACAGTTCCACCTGGCTGAGTTGAAGGCATTCTTGATGTCCAGCGTCACTACTAAGCAGTACTTCTTCGTGCCGTTAAGCCGTCTCGTCCCTGAAATCGCTTCTCTGGCGGTATCGATGACAAGGTTGATGGCTTCTAGTGTGGATCGACCTCTCCGGATACCATATTTATTATTAGAGGCCAGTAGAGGTTTAACTGGTGCTTCTATTCTTTGGTGGATGATACGCTCGAGAATTTTGCCAGCGGTATCGAGCATACAGAGGGGACGATATAATGAGGGTTCGTACAGTGGTTTCTTCTCTTTTGAAAGCAATATTAGCCTCTGCTGCTTCCACATTCCAGGGAAAATGCTTTTCCTAAGGCCCTCGTTGTAAACGTCCAAGAACTGCTCTGGCGTCGTGTGGATGGCTGATTTCAGCGCAACGTTCGGGATTCCATCTAAGCCAGGAGCCTTGGTGTTACCCACTCTCTTGCAGGCCTCCATCAACAACTCTCTGGTGATTTTGTGGCATCCTCAGTTCCTTTCGTTATTCAGCAGGCTGGGGAAGTTCCGGTTGTTGCGGAAACAACACCTCTACAATTTCCTTCAAAAGCGCAGAACACGATGGCGAAGGCATTGGTTGACCTTTAAGTCGTGTCATCACCACCTTGTAAGGTCTCCCCTGTAGGACTCGAGGTTGTTGAGGGATGTAACGATCCACTAACAAATGCGATAGTTATAAAACGATCACAGTATATTTACACGACGTAGACCATATACAAAAAGTAAAAATAGATAATGTAAGGAGCAGGTGTTCACTCCTGAGTATTCGACTGTCGGTGCTGGACTGAATATAATATTCGCAAAAGGCGAGAATTCGGATACGAATACAATAGGCGCGTAAGTATACGTTAGACAGTTGAGTGACAGAGAGCGATGATGTCACTGATGTCCAGTCGTCTCCACTGCACGCGTTGTTGTGTCCGTGTATTGATACGTGAGTGTGGATGTAGCGAGGCGCTACACCCCCACAGGTTGCTTTTCACCTCAGTTTATGGCTTTGCTGAGCTTCCGGCTTGACTTCTTACATCTCATCTACAGGTCCTCAAAGTTCGGCTTCTGACGGCCACGCTGTGATAACCTTCTGGCTGTATTACACACTTTCCGTAGGATAGCAATACTGTCATTCCACCAATACATCGGTGGATGCGGCTCGTAGTCCGCTTTCTGGTCATGGTGGAATCGCATGCTTCTGTCACTCTTTCCAAGATGCTGTATGCCTTCTGAGTAGCATTTTCATCACTAATTGAGCGATCGTCTAATGCTGCTGTATAAGAGCTAGGATCGAAGGTGCTCACTCTCCAGCCAATGCCGCTGGTTCTTTTAGGTATTCGGGGGGCACTCTGACGAGTACATGTCTCCCAGATCATCGTGCGGTGATCGCTCGCCGTGTAGATATCAGTCACTCTCCGTGAGCAGTTCCCTTTTGCAAGGCTGCTACTCACGAATGTAAGGTCCACTCGAGCTCGCCTCTCCCCTTATGAAAGTCGGTTCATCGCCGCTGTTTAGCAGAACCACATCCATCGCTGACATGGCTTCCAGTACAGCTTGCCCTATGATATTCGTCCCCTTACTCCCCCAGTCGACTGCCCAAGCGTTGAAGGCCCCGGCTATTGCCACGGGAAAATGCTGCTTCGCATCCTCAGTCAATCTATCCAGGAAATCTATAAACTCATCGGTAGCAAGGCTCGGTGGGGCGTAGCAGCTGTAGAAATAGATTCCATCAACCTTAGCCCTCACAAAGCCATTCTGTATGCTATCGCTCGTGGTAGTTTGAAATGGTCGATTCCCATAGGCCCAGATCGCAGCCTTCTTGCTAGATTCAGTAACTCAGGATCCAGCATCCAGGTGACGATATGGCTCTGAGATGATAGCAAGATCGAGCTTCGACTTCCGCGCCGTCGGCATGAGCAAGTCGTGCGCTGTCTCACAGTGGTTGAGATTGAGTTGGAGTGCCTTCATCGTCGCTTGTTGAGCACCTTCTGGAGTGTTTCCTTATACACTGGACACTAACTGCTGCTAGCAATATGGGCACAGTCCTCCGTGTTGCCTTTCTCAGTGCACAAGGCGCATCTGGGTATGTCTTTGCACTCTGAAGCCTTGTACCCTGTAGTTGAGCGTTTAACGTAGAGCTTAGACCGGTCGACTGCAGTCATACACTTCGTGGCGAGATGTCCATAGTGCCAGCACTTGAAGCACTTTATTGATCTCTCAACCTTGCTGATACGGCAAATGACCCAGCCTATCTTGATTTTCCCGTGCTCTCCCAGGATCTTCTTCGCAGCTGCTGCCGCGAGTATCACTGAGGCAGTCTGGGTTCCTCCATATGCCTTACGCAAATACTTGACTGCCTCAGGAGCTATTTTAAGCTTCTCCCTGGCTACTTTCTATGGGGCCTGGAGAACATCCTCCTTCGATGTGGTCTCATCAAGATTCTTTATCTCCAGATCCTCCTGTGGCCGCTTACTGAGTACCTCGGCTTCATCTCCAAGGAGACTGCCGATGGTTCTACGCAGCTGAGGAGCTCCATCGACCGTCTTCATGGTCATGATCAACATATCCCCGGTCGATGTCCGGCGGATTTTATCGCCGCAATCTTGAGCTTCCTCTGCAGGGACTCCTTTTTTACACGGCGGAGTATATCAGAGTATTGTTCCTTGTCCTTGGGTCGGACAATCTGGACATCTGGTCTGGGCGCTGGTTTCCAACGGGTCTTCTTCTGCTTCTTGGGCTCCTTCTTCTAGGATAGTGGCTTTTAGAGCAGCTTCTCATCTCGTTTCTTCTTCTTTCACTTAGACTCGATCAGCTTCCAGTCTGACCCATCAAACAGTCCCTTCCCCTGCGGGTCTGTCTTGCTGGTCAGTTCCTGTTGCTTCAGCTTCTTCAGTTTTTGAGCTTCTGCTGCAGGTGAGCCTTTCGAGCGGGTTCTTCACAATGATTTCCGGACATCTCTCATCTCGAGATCTCGAGTTGACTGCGTAGTACTCGAATCCTTTACCTCCGAGTCTTTGACCGTTGTTTCGGAGTACGTCCGTAAGCGCGACGTATGGGGTAGTAATAGAGCCTGCACGGGCTCAGCAATGGGGTCCTGGACCTTGCTGCGTACCACCTCTAAGCTCCTGAGTCATTTGAATGCACTGCCGATGGATGCCACTCTGGATTTGATCTCCTTGTGGGCATTAATCTTGGGCTGAACAAACTCATGTAACTCTGCAATGAGTTTTCCAAGTGGTTCCCAAGCGTGACGGCCTATTTCCTCCTGTTGAGTCTGTGAGTCTATCCCATTTATAGGATTTGAAACCAAGTGGTCCACCTTGGAAGAAAGTGATGTTTGGCTCCTCCCACAATCCATGGAGCCGGCATCAGGCACCGAGGCTTTTACTCGATCGCAACTCATGGCGGGATTATCCTTCTCAGGAATACCTGCATGGAACGTTGTATTTACTCATTACTCATCATTTTTCCTGTGGGCTGTTGAAGGGAGCCCACCCTTTGTTCTAGGCTCTTATAGGGAGCCCACCCTGCACGCCTCTTTTGGTGCGCAGGAGCTATTTTATTTCACTCCAGTCTGCTGAGTCAGCAAGCTGACCCAGTTAGGACTTCCCCTATCCGCCCCCTGGGGACGCGCCGCCGTAGAAGTTGGGTTTTTCCACCAAGGCGCCCTGAAAAGGACAAGCCTCAGCTCGGCGATGTGTGTGTGTGCGTGTGTATGTTTATGTGTGTGGGTTTGTTTGTGTTTGTGTGTGTGTGTGCGTTTATTTTTTTTCTCGAAGTTCCGTGGCGGAATGTCCCTAGCCGCACGATAGTGGACAGTAAATTTGGTGGCTACTGCCACACCCTATGTTAGGTCCGCACCCACTAAAAACCACGTGACCCCGGCAATTCTTTGCCCTTATTTTCCCTCGCGGCACCACCGTTATGTATTACTTCGCGAGGAAGATCTCAGCTATTTGCTCTTCTAAGAGAATTAGACGTCAAGCTCACTCCTTTTCCGCATCACTAGACCGGGAAACTCCCCCGGGTCTCCCAGATACGCGCCGGGCACTCTTACCGACTAAGCTACCGGGAACCACAGAAATTCACTCTCAAATTCACCTCATACACCGCCTAACCTCCTTTAGGCATTAAAGAATATATTAGTCTAATGTACGTTTTCTGCCCTACTAAGATGTATGTGGGTAGGAAGTTCCAATAGGTTCTCCGTCTATTCTGCAGTTTTACGCTTGCGTTTCTTATTTCTAAGCTCCTTGATGACTTGGGCCGCGAAGTTACTCGTTGCGTCCCAGGCTGCCTGTGATGACTGCAAAACTTGCATCCAGATCCCAGGAAAGATGTGCCTTCCGAGAGTAGACTCCTAGGTACTCCGGATCTCGCTGTAGCATGGGCATGTGAAAAACACTTGCTCTCCGTCTTCATCTACTCCTATGCAGGTCGGGCATTCCGGGGAATCTTCATGTTTGAATTTATGACATCATCTGTGTGAGATAATAATTGACCTCTCTCCATGCTGATGATTCAGCCAGACTTCCACCTGTGGGATCAGACGATGGGTCCATCACCCGTTGACAGAGTTGTCCCACTTCAGCACCCATCGGCACACGTTGCTCCGTCTCTATTCTATTTTCAGTTTTGAAGCGCTCAGTGATTCTGATCTTTTTCGCTGGTACAGAGATCTTCGTTTTTTAGCCTGCACCTCTATCGGCAACATTCTGGCGATGACACACACTGAATCTTCAGACACCGTGTGGTATCCACTTGCCACTCTGAGGGCACTCAGTTGGTGAACAGATGCGAAATTCCGCCGTGATTCCTGCAACTGCAGTGTATCCACCCATATGGCAATACCGTATGTGCGCACCGACGTGACCATCGACGACAGTAATGCTCATCTTCTCCGCTTTGGACGTCCTATGTTGGGCATCAGACTCGAGAAGGTAATTCTGATGACAGAAGCCTTGGCACCCACGTGCGTTGCTTGCTGCTTAAAGTTGAGTTGAGCATCAATCATCATCCTCAGATATCGAATGAATGGCCCAGAAGTGAGTTCGTAGTCCCCGACTTGTAGCGTTATGGTCTCCTCTTGCTTTCTACTTGTAATCAACATGGCCTTCGTTTTGGGCTTCGTCAGCTGAAGGAATACGGTGTCCATCCAGCGACGAATTGTCCTGAAGGACATGTTGGAAACAAGTGTGATCTCCTCTAGATGTTTCCCCACATTGACTACTGCCATATCATCAGCAAAGGCCACGAGATTCATATTACGTGGTAGTGACCACCTTAAGGCTTAGAAGCCTCGTACATGATGTTCCACAAGAGAGGACCCAATACTGAGCCCTGAGGCACCCCTCCAGTAACTCGGTACTCTTCGGGCCCTCACTTCGTATCATACTTGAGAACCTTTCCAGTGAAGGTAGTAGCTCTCCAGCATCCTACGCAGGTATTCCGGCAGGTTGAATACTACCAAAGCCTTCATGATACAGTCCCACCTCGCGGAGTTGAAGGCGTTCTTGATGTCCAAAGTCGCTACTAGACAGTACTTATTTGTGCCCCTAAGCCATTTCATCCCTGAAATCGCTTCCTTAACCGTATCGACTACAAGGTTGATGGCATCGAGAGTGGATCGGCCTGTCCGGAAACCGTATTCGTTTTCAGCCAACGGCGATTTGACAGCGGCTTTCGTTCGAGAATCTTGCCAGCGGTATCGAGCATACAGAGGGGACGTATGATGAAATTTCGTCCGGCGCCTTTTTACCTTTCGGGAGTAACACAAGCCTCTGCTGCTTCCACTCGGGGGGAAGGTCCCTCAGACACTCGTTATTTGCGTCCAAAAAAAAGTTGCGGCTTCGCGTGGATGGCTGATTTCAGTGCGACATAGGGCACTCCATCCGGCCCAGGAGCCTGGGTGTTACCCACTCTATGGCACGCTTCCACTAGTTCTTCTTTGGTTATTATTGGAACCATTACATTTCCTCTCCATTCGCCCATACGATGGAGCTCTGGCTGTTGCGGAAACAGTACCGTGACGATCTTCTCGAGATCCGGACACGTCGGAGATGGCATCGGCTGACTTTTAAGTCGCATCTTCACGACCTTATATGTTTCCACTTCTGCAAGGAGCTCATTCCATGATTGTTTTTTGCTGCACATTATGGCTTCGATGAGCTTTTTTCGTACTTTTTTATAGCGCATGTCCAAGTCCTCGGAAATGGGCTTGTTTCGGCCACGTTGGAACGTTCTTCTTGCTATGTTACACTCCTTACGCAGAACGACGATGGTGTTATTCCACCAGTAAACTGGTGGGTGCCGGTTATTGTCCCATTTCCTGGGCATGATAGTATCGCAGGCTTCGGTGAGTCGCCTCATAATGTCGTCCGTTCTGTCCTTAGCATTCCTGCCACTGATTGGACGGTCGTAAAAAGCAACTAGGTATGTGTTCGGATCAAAGGTGCTCATTTTTCAGGCAATTGCAGTAGTCTGCTTGGGCTTTGGTCAGATCCTCTGGCCGGCGGATACTTCCAAGAGTATTGCACGATGATTGCTAGCAGGGTAGATGTCGGTTACCTTCCATGAGCAGTTTCCCTTTGTACGGTTGCTGCTCACGAAGGTAATATCCACAATTGAGCTCGCCTCTTCCCTCATGAAATTCGGTATATTGCCACTGTTCAGCAATACCACATCCAGTGATGTCATGGCTTCCAGGACGGCTTGTCCCGTAGCATTGGTCTTCTTACTTCCCCAGTCGACTGCCCAGGCGTTGAAGACTCCGGCTATCGCCACCGGAAAGTGCTGCTTCGCATCCTCAGTCAAACTATCCAGGAAGTGCATAAACCCAACCACTGAAAGGTTCAGCAGGGCTTAGCAGCTGTAGAAATAGATTCCATTGAACTTGGCCTTCGCTAAGCCATTCTGCATACTACTCGTTATGTTCTGAAATGGTCGACTCCCACAAACCCAGTAGCCTTTTTACTGATGTCAGTAACCCATCTTTGGGTACCAAATGTAGGTATGGCTCTAAGATCATCACAAGGTCAGGCTTCAGCTCGCGCACCGTTTGCATGAGCAGATCGTGTGAGTCCTAGCAGTGATTGAGGTTGGGCTGTAGCACCTTGCTGTTTAACAGTTTATTATCGCCTTTTATTAGTGAGCTTCTGGAGTGCCTCTCTGTATGTTGGGCAATTACTGCTACTAACAATGTGGGCACAATTCTCTGAATTATCGTTCTCGGTGCAAAGAGCACATCGTGGCTCCTTCTTGCAGTCTTTAACCTTGTGATCATCTTCGGCACACTCGACACAGAGTTTCGAACAATCAACTATGCTCTTGCATTTCGTGACGAGATGTCCATAGTGCCAGCACTTGACGCACTTGACCGGTCTGTCCACTCCTTATACGCGGCAGTTCACCCACCCTGTCTTTATCTTTCCATGCTCGCCCAGAATCTTCTTCGCTGCGGTCGCTGCTACGGTCACTGAGGCGGTTTGCGTTCAATCATATGCCTTACGTAAGAACTTGGTCGCTCCTGGACTGATGTCATATTGGTCTCCAGCTGCCGCTTTCAGAGCTTCAAACACTTCCCTCCTCGTCGCGGCCTCATCGAGGTCCTTGATCTCGAGTTCCTCTTGTTCTTTACTTAGCAACTCAGCCTCGTCTCCGTGGAGATCAAAGATGGTTACATACAGCTGAGAGGTTCCGTCGGTTGCCTTCTTACTTAGGACGATGAGTATATCGCCCGTTGCGGTTCTGCGCAGTTTGTCGACGCATTCACATTGATTGCTAGGACGTCTTTCTTCACTCGGGTGAAGATTTCCGAAAACTTCTCCTTATCCTTCGGATGGATAATCAACGCACTATGTCTGGGCGTTGGTTTCCATGTCTTCCTCTTGTTATCCCTTTTTCGTTGCGCCGGCTCGGGAGGCTGCTTTTCACGTCGCTTTTCCTTCTTGTTCGTCACCGTTTTCCAGTCTGGTGGCTTGGCAGGCGGCTTTGGTGGTATCTCGTCGTGGGTCGATTCCTTCCGCTTTGACTTCTCCACTGTCTTATCCTCCGCTCTACGGGAGCCCTTCGAGCTTCGCTTCCTCCGCAATGCTTTGTGAATATTGGAATCTGTATCGGTCGATTCCGATCCCCCCTCCGTCTCCGTTTCATTGAGTGTCGATTCCGAGTTCCACGAACGTGATGGTAATGGTGTTAGCACCTGTGCCGGCAAAGCGGCGACATCTGGGTTTGATGCTCAGACTTTCTCCAAGTCCTTAAGCCTCTGGACGTCGAAGATCGGGATGTCAACGACCGATAGCATCTTTGACTTTAGCTCCTCATGTACATTCGGTCTGGGCTGCATGAACGTTTAAAGCTCTGGAACCAGCTTCTGAAGACGCGTCCATCCATGGTGCCACTCTTTCTATTGCTGGGCCGACAGCCCACCTCCATCTGTTTTATTGGTCTAAGGCCCGACATTCCTAGTAACATCTGAGGCCAAGATGATGACTAACTCCTCACCTTGGGTCAAAGACCCTCTCTCACTTGTAGCACACTGGGCCAAGTGGTCATCCTTGATTGATCTCTCGAATGTGATGATTGACTCCTCCCACAATCCATCGAGCCGGCATCAGCCACCGAGGCTTTCATTCGATCAGAACTGATATTGGGATTTACCTTCTCAGGGATACCCGCATGGGAACTTAGTGTTTTCTCATCACTATTCATTGTTACTATAGGTCGTTAAAGGAGGCCACACCCTATTCACATTGTTGTAGGCTGTTACAGGGAGCCCACCCCTCACGCCTCTTTTGATCCGCGGGAGCTATTTTATTAGGTTTACAAATTAATAAAGTGCTTTTATTCTGGAAATCAGAGTTTATTATAAAAAAACAAGAAGACATTTAACCGTCGAAATATTCTACATTATTTTCGATGATTTTATTCAACCTCGTTGACAACTGACGAATTCCTGCGCGAAAGAAACTTGGTGGTTTTGACTCAATAAATTCATCGATGCTTTTTCGGACCTCGTCGATTGTTTTGAAGTGCTCATCAGCTAGGTGATGTTGAAAAGACCGAAATAAATGGTAGTCTGATGGGGCGAGTCAGGCGAGTAAGCCGCGTGAAGGAGAACCTCCCATCCTAATTCATAGAAAATATCCTTAGTCGCTTTGGCGATATGCGGTCGAGCGTTGTTGGAGAATCACTTGTCTACTTCTATCTCTTGCTCTAATGCACCATTCAAATGAATAAGCTGTGGTTGATAAACCTTCGCAGTAACAGTTTGGCCAGGTTTAAGTAGTTCATAATATATCACACACTTCATATCCCACCAGATACTCAGCATTACTGTTCTCGCATAGATATTGGGTTTCGGAGTCGACATCGATGGTTCGCCGGGATTCACCCACAATTTTTTGATTCAGGATTGTCGTATAACACCCACTTTTTATCGCCCGTAATGATTTTCTATAAGAAATCTTTTCTTTTCAATCGACTGAACAGAGACAGCACCGTCTCCAGTCGTCGCTCCTTATTTTCGGGCCTCAGATCATGAGGAACCCATCTACCCTCCTTTTGAATTTTGCCAAGTTGATGTAGGCGATGAGAAATGCATTGTTGAGTCACTCCGAGTTGTAGTACAAGCTCTGTTTTGCTTTGAGCAGAATTTTCAGCCAAGAGTTGTTCGAGTTCTTCATCGCCGAATTTTTGCAGCTGACTCGGCCCTTCTCGATCCGAAAGAGCGAAATCTCCATCTCTAAACATCTGATACCACTTTTTACACGTTTTATGTATTACAGCGTTTTTTCCAAGAGCACAACAAATCATTTGAGTAGCCTCGGCAGCATTTTTCTTTAATTGAAATGCAAAAAGAATGCAGTGCCTCAAATGTTGCTTATCGACAGACCTCGTATTGACTACTATTTTTTAAAGTTATGTAAGAAGTATTTACTGAATACTACCCACATACAAAATATTGATATATTAAATTTTTGAACGCAATTATGTATAAACCGCAAAATATAGGGGCACCTTATTAATTTGTACACCTAATATTTGACTCCAGTACGCCGGGTCAGCAAGCTGCCCCAGTGATGACGCCCCCTATCCGTCACCAGAGGAACCGTCGCCGTAGCTTTGGGTTACTCCACCAAGATGTCCTCAAAAGGACAAACCTCGGCTCGGCAGTGCATGTCTATGAGTGTGTGTGTATGCGTGCGTGCGTGCGTGTGGCTGTGGTGTGTGGCTGTTTGTGTTCACTGTCCAATTTGTTTTTTCATTCAGAGCGCCAGAAATAAAAATATGTTATTCTCGACAACTTTTCGGAACTTCATAGTCAGAAAAAAAAGAAGGAACGACACTATAAGACCGTTTGATACTTTCTGTTACAAAAGATATTTTATTCTCGAAAAATGAGAAAATTTCCGGCGAAATCTATGGGTTCTAATTTCTTTTCTTCTGTAAAGTAACTCATAATTACGAGTAAAATGAAAAAAAGAATCGAAAGTAAAAAAATGATTTTCAATGTCTTCGCTAATAATTGAGTTAGAGAGCCCCGGTTATGCTTTCGGTTGTTGTTTTAATCTATACTTACCAATTAAGTGCACAAAATATTTAAAAATTTCGAGACAATTCATCATTTACAGTAGTGACATAGTTGTGTATTATTGTATCACAGTTCACTTGAAGGATTCAATTCCAAAAGTTCCTAACCTTACCCTACTTACTTATTTTAGATAGTATGTTTAACTGGTTTGCACTCATAATGGGTCAGTCATTTTCACGACATTGATGAAATAATTCAATATGAATAGAAGTTTTCAATTTGTATGAATGTTATGAGTAATGAGTGCATTTAATTCATTTGAAATGAATTCGATCTGATAATGTGTTCTTCACACGAATCAATTTTTCCTCTAACTGAATGGTATTTTAAATTTCAGGTACGACGATCGAACGAAGAGCATGTACTCGGAGACTTACATCAAACACAACGATCGGCGAGGATCTAGCGAATACGGCAGCAGTCTTTGAGATGGAACAAAATTTAGATTTTAAGATAATTGAAATGAAGAGATATTATTTGGAGAGGAAATGTAGAGCGAATCCCTATTTGTTCTGTTTACTTTTCTAATTGAAATAAAAAAATGCATAATGAGAATGCATTCATTATCGCCATAGTCCAGGTGTCAAAGATAATCATGGAGAAAAACAATCCCAAGTAGGATTTTTTTCTTGTAGCGCTTGTTTAGCATGTAAATAAATCGATATTAGAAATGTATACCTCAATTCATCATAAAAAACACTGTTGATATAGATGACAGATGAAATTCGAGGTTTCCCTCGAATATCTCCACAAAAATCGCTTTAAAAATAAAAAAAATTAGATAAACCATGATTTTTCACGATATTATCTACAAAGAATTTATTCCAGGTAGTAAACGCTGAGTTTTAATGATTCGATCAAGTTTAGCACAATCCTGGCTTAGTGAGCATTACTAAAAGAACTTGAGCCATAATTTAGCCATCCTTCAGCCGGTAATGATAATTTAAGCGTAGCTACTACGATTGAGCGAGAAATGCATAAAAAGTTTCCCTTTGATGCTTAATCAAAGAAGTGTTCAACACACTTGCCACAAAATGATAGTTAATCAGTAGTCGGCATTAACAATCATTCATGGCCTTCGGTCCTTGGACCAAATCTCCTTAGCTCCTTTCCAGGCAATCATGGAGGGTAAAGTTGCTTTCAAAAATTGACTTCGGTATCTAAACTGTAAGGCCCTCCCTTTGCTAGAAAGTGGCTCTACCCCAAACAGAATTATAGCACAAGTTTGTCAACCTATGCTCGGTGTGCTGAGGTGCAGGCATGCTCGCACGAGCTGCCGAGAAGAGTAAAGCGTTTCATCTACTCTCCGCAAGCAGGGGGACAGTCACAAAGGAAAGGAAAAAACTTCTCTAGTAAATAGAGTGGATTGATTTAAAAAAAAAACATGAGAATCGTTGTGTAGGTGATCATAACAACAGGGGGGATTAATTGCGGTTTATTCAAAAACAGGCAACAGGGCATGGTAAGCTGCGGGATAGTTCAGAGCTCATTGGAAAAAAGTGAAATGCATTACAATTACTGAAACTGAAAGTAGTCGAAATTATACTCACAAACTCAATAACCGAAGAATATATTCGAAATGAAGGTCATAGGTAAGATTTGAATCGATAGCATTAAGAATTGTGTGGTGGGTAATGGTATTGGTGGGATAGTTGAATCATCTACGTGATGGAATAAAAATTATTCTCATTTGTTTTCCTCATCAAGTTATCAATGATAGATATTCCGACAACTAGTACTGTGGCAACCGTCTCCGGCTAATGAGATATAATGGATTGGGTAATAGTCGAATAATCTATGCCTTGATGAATCATCCCTGATCTTTCACAACCGAGTCAGGACTAGTATCGCTAGTTAAACATGGCGCAACATTCATTATTCGAAGGATTAAAAATTCTTGAACAGCACTTGGATATTATTTCTGGACGGTGCCTTACCAGGTTTGCTGGTAAATTTTCGCTTCTGTAATATCATTTTCGTCATTCTGGCCTAAGGCAGCAGTGACGCTACGCTACGCGTTCCTAAAGCACTGCTCTACGGCCGGAATGACAAAAAAAATCATTCGACATACGGCCTAAAAAACTTTTCTAGCTCATATGATTACAACCCCATAGTCGCCAGAAGAGTTTTTTTAGCCTAATGGCCAAACATATTATTGTTTATCTATATCATATGACAAAAGCTGCAATTTTTCAAAATCTTATTATAATGCCATCGAGCGGATGGGTTCAATAAAAGCGAATATCACTCAAGGATAAATTTAAAAAATAGTTAATCGTTAATAAAGATTGATTTTCTACGATTATTAAAACTATTTTTTACGATTGAAAGTTCGTTCTCATACGAAAGGTATCAGGCGAACCTAGATACAAAGTGGTAACAAGTATGAAAGATGCGTCCAATTATTGGTCACGGGAATACGAATTTATGAGTATTTATTCACTTCGTAAATTCGCATTAGATCCGGTCCTTCATCCCCACCGTACACCTGTAAGGTGTTTGGTGACGCACTGAAGGCCAGTTGCTGGGGTGCACAGCGCTGACGCTGTGCGCCAGTTCATTCATTTTCATTTCATTTTTCATTTTTATTTCATAAAGATCCAACAGCACAGGCCAATTACAGCATCAAATATTAGGTGTACAAATAAGTTTTAGGACACTTGGCAAAAAATTTAAAATTCATTTTCGAAAAAAAGTAAACTACATTTATTCATCAAAATAATCTCTATCATTTTGAATGACCTTCAGCCATCTGTTAGGTAATTCACAGATGCCTTCCTCAAAGAAAGTTTCATCTTGCAAGGCGAGGAAATTATCGACCCGTTTTTGCACTTCTTCAAATGTTCTCACACATCAGTCAATTCGTTTTGCATCTTCCGAAATAAGTGAAAATCAGTTGGAGCTAAGTCTGATAAATACGCCGGGTGTGACACAATTCCCCATCCAAGAGCCATTAACGTATCTTTTACCGGTTTACCCCATGAGGCCTGACATTGTCATGGAGCAATTTTACTGGACGTTTTCCTTTGCCAGGATATGGTTCAATCTTATTAATTGTTGACGATAGCGATCGGCAGTAACTGTCTCGCCAGACTTCAAAAGTACATAATGCAGTACGCCTTTCATATTCTACCATATACACTAGGATGGCTCATATGTAAAAAAAATTGAATTCCATAATTTTCGTGTTGGATAAGGATAACCAATGACATGAAAAGTACATGTGATTTTTTTCAAAATTTTTGAATCATTTTTCAAGGTTGCGCCGTGTAGTTTTATTTCTTATGGACTTCTACACGCATCGTAGAGATTAAATGTGTCAATAATTTGTTAAAGACTTAATTATTACATCCCTCGGTGTTTCCCCTTCGTGACCCGTTCAGAGGGAGGTTTAAGAAGGGAATTAATTTTTGTGTCAACAGAAAACTTATTACTTATCAAAATGAAAATCCTCATTTGTAGTCAATTCAGTGATTTTTAGATGCCTCTAGCACGCTGGGTATCTGGCCGTTTTTCATCCCGATTTGGTTGAGGGATTATGGAATTATCTGACCATAATTCAGAGAAAAAAATTTTGTTCACCTCCAATTGAATTCTGAAAAAAATGCAAAAGATAATTCCTAAATTTTCCACTAAAGACAGGTGTCGGGCTCATGCGGTGCTTTTACAACGGCCGTATATAAAGAAATTGAGCCTAGGCAAAAAATTTGACCTGCCGAACTACCCTGCGGTGGGAAGGGACTGAACTCACATCATAAAGCTGCAAGCAGCCCGATTCGCGTTCACGTAGTGATCGTTGACGTACTAGTGGCTAATTTTTTTTTAAATCGGTGGATATTAACACGTAGATCAAACTTTGCTAATGATGGTTTGCATTTGAAGTCGGGCGCATACAGGGTGTCCCTGAGGTACATGCCGATCCGAAACCGGCAGGTTCACGTGGTGATTCTGAACAGAAAAGCCCTTTTCCACTTTTTGAACAGAAGCACCCCTGAGGAGTTATTAGGGTGAGAATGACAGCCAATGGCGCTACAACGTTCAGCAGCTGTACGTCCGTGTGGCTGCGCGCATCAATGGGTGTAATGCCTCTTCCACTGAGCAGGAGGCGGGATAGAGTTCCCCTTCCACTCGTGAGCGAGAAAGAGGACGAACGATACTTCTCTGTCGCTCTTATTATGTTTTTGGAGAAGATTACGAAAGAGAAAAAAATTGATTCTTTCCTCTCTCGCTTTGAGTAAACAATTAATAATTATCAATTGTTTGCGGAATCCGCAGAGCTCTGATTTGGTTATTTTGGTGGAATTTTGCTGAAAAAAAATATTTTTGCAATTATCTCATAAACAAATGGGTTTACAGCATTTTGCAAAAAAAATACTTGTTTGAAACGTAACTCAACTTCTCCAAGACCAAAGTCGATCAGCTAGGCCAATTACGAAAATCATCGGCCGTTTCCGGGTCAACGCTCAGGTCTAGTAGAGTCACCGTAAATCAACGCCAATTAGTACATCACGGCCTGTCGTGTAGCATGTTTTAAATGGAATTCAACTCTGTAGAGTTTAGACCACAGTACATTAGCGTCTATTAGCGTCTGATAATTATCTTGTCACTTTTATCTCGTTGAGTCACTGAAATTATACTGAACTTAATCAACAAGTTGATGTACTGAACACAGATATTAAATTTAGAATACTGTTTGACTGAATACGCTAGCTCATTATCGTAACGATACGTTAACACTACTGACTACTGACTCTTCCGGGTGTCGCGCTGACCTGTGTCCGTTGACCCGAAAGTTCACGGAGATTTTCGGAGATGGCCGAGTTGGTCGACCGTGACCAATATGGAGATTTAGGCTGTATTTCGAACAGACGTTTTTTATAGGAAATTAGGTTTCCTGCAAAAAACGCTGAATTGCAAAATGTTGTAAATCCATTTGTTTACAAGATAATTGAAAAAAGTGTTTTTCAACAAAAAAATCCACGAAAATCAAAGCCCGTCCCTTTCCCATTTTTGAGACAACTGTTTAATTGCTAATTATCTCGAAAATAAAGAGAGTTATGTTGGGAATGTTCCAGCAGAAACACGCACTGACAGTTAAAGACACGGACACATTCATACCACAGGACAGACGGCAGACAGAACACTCATGTACACTTAGTTTGAAGGAAACAAAGTAAGAGAGCAGACGTGCCTTGTACGTGTAAAGTCAGTCTTCTATATTTCATCCTTGCTACCATAACACTGTTATTCTACAAGTCACGGAAATTTCTCTTAAGATATTTTTTGTTGTAAATTAAATTTACCACAAAAAAGGTCTTCTGACAAAATCCAATGAAATCCTTTGTTCAAAAGATAATTCACAATCAAACGATGACCTCAAAAATGGGAAGAGTGTGGTTTTCGATTTTCGTGAAATTTTGCTGAAAAAAAATGTTTTGGCATCTATCTCGTAAACAAATGGGTTCCCAGCATTTTGCCAAAAAAACTTTTTTGTAGAAAATCAAATTTTCTACAAAAAAAGTTTTATGGTGTAATAACGTAAACCCAATAGTTTATCAAATAATTACATTATAATGTTAATTACATTTTTGTAATTATTTAATAAACTACTCAATTTAGGTTATTTCATCATAAGACGTTGTTCGAAATGCAGCTTAAATCTCCATATCGGTCACGGTCAACTAACTCGGCCATCTCCGAAAATCTCCGTGACCCCTCGGGTCAACGGATACGGGTTAGCGCGGCACCCGGAAGAGTCAGTCACATCAGTTGTGTTTCAGTATCGTCACGGTAATGATAGTAGAGTCAGTCTATTAGTATTCCAAATTTAATATCTTTGTTCAGTACATCACCTTGATTAACTTCAGTCTAAATTCAGTGACTCAACGAATTAAAGGTGAGAAGACAATTGTCAGTGCAATTAGACATTCAACAGTGAAAATAGCAAAGAGTGTAAATATAATTGACAAGTGGTTCGATCCCACAGAAATAAAGTGTGATTTTTTAAATCCGGTTAAACGTAATTTTCCCAACATCTCCCTCCACATTTTCATCCCACATCCACCCTAACCCTAGACATTCACCAAACAGTGGTCCATCGAGTCGGATAATGGGTGAAAACGTTTGTAAAGTGCTGTGGAAAATTCAAGGAACGCCTCGTGTCGAACAAACTTTTGGGGTTCGCACGGGCAAATCAACGGACAGTTCTAGAATATTCGCTTTGTTTACACCCGCAAGGGCAACAGGGTGACAAAGGACATAGTGAGTGTATCAGTGTCGGAAATCGGGAAAGCTCGGGAGTGACGAGTGTCGCCGAAGCCCACCAATGCTTGGCCACGTGCGCCACGTAACAGGTGACTCACCAAAGTTCGGCAGCCGGTAACTCACCCAACTCTCGGCAGTCGGTAACTCACCCAACTCTCGGCAGTCGGTAACTCACCCAACTCTCAACAGCCGATAACTCACCTAAACTGACAACTTAGCACGGACAATCACCATGGCAGACGACACTAAGGTTAACGAATCCAAAGAAGAAACTCAACAACCAGAGAGCGATAGTGAGGGAATTGCGCAAGTCACCCAAGAAGAGGGACTGCCAGCAAGAAATGAGGCAGTTATAACTAAGCCGATCAACACTCCTGAACAAATCAACAGTCCAAGTGGATCGTCAGGATCAAAAGAGCCCGCTCAACAAAAGTCAACGCCTGCCGCTTCAAAAATAGCACTCACCATGTAGCAGGAAGGTCAATTAAGACTATTCACATTCAAGGTAGAGACTCTGATGGAGATCTAGCATGACCTCCCGCAGGACGTGGAAAGCGAAGAGGACCTGTAACGAACATGTGGGGATGTCCGTTAGGAACACCACCGAGACCTGAACACAACTACCCCCACGACAGGAAAAGTCTATCCGTGACCAATTCATTAGGGTGAGAGAGAGGGAGATTTTTGTTTTCCCACTCCGGTGGAGTTTTGAGTATAAATTTCCCATTCCGATGGAGAATTTTTGAGTTTAGTTTTCCCATTCCAATGGAGAATTTTTGAGTTTAGTTTTCCCATTCCGATGGAGAATTTTTGAGTTTAGTTTTCCTATTCCAATGGAGAATTTTTGAGTTTCGTTTTCCCATTCTGATAGAGCATTTTCGGTTTAGCATTTTCCCACTCCGGTGTGGTAATTGTTGATTAGTTCATGATCGATAAATAATTTTTGAGAGCCCATAATTTGATCGAGAAGAAGGCTGTAGAGGAATATTTAGAGTCATCCGGTCTTTTTGTGGAAATAACCCTTTTATAACTCTCGCGGAAATCATATAGGATTAATTGAAATATTAGCGCTCCAGAATTTTAGTTGGGTATTACGGGGTAAAATGGGTCTTTTTTTTTAGTTTTGTTGGAAGTTCACTTGGGGTAAGCGCAACCCTTAATCCCGGTGAATTGCCAGGTTGCCTTGGAGTTTCGGGGGGAAACGTTTATTCTATTTTTTTTGTGAAATAACTATCCGTAATTAATTATTAATTTTGCCTCGTGAATCCCGGAGATTTGATTCGTGAGACGCATCTTAAATTTTTAGGATCGATCGAGCCTCCATCCGCTATAAAAATAATTGTTAGGAATTAATTTGCTTTTATTTGAATTTACGCATTCGAAAATCCCCGAATTTATTTGGTGGCTCCCTCAGATGTTACGACTTTGAGGAGAAACTATCTCCACCAATGAGCGCTCACCGTAGTTGGTCGGAAGTCCCGAGGGCCCGGTGTGCCGCAGCACTGACCTCCGAAATCAGTTCCGCGTCGACCGTCCTCAATAAGTAGTCCCGTGTGAACTTCTGTGTGCCCACACAAACGCAACTGCGTAATCTGGATTATTTTGTGATTATTGGGAAGTTGCAGGGGTTCAGGATGGTCCGGAAAGGAACAAGGACCGTTAAACATAAAAAAAACAGTGAGTTTTCTGGAATTTTTCCCCTAATTTCGAGTCATTTCCGGATGGCGTCGTTTTCCCCGTTATGGCGGTATCCCTCGCGCGGCCTCAGCCACGTGCAGTGGTGGATCACCCCCTTTTGTGGTACTTAGTGGTTCTGATCTGGCATTTTTTGTTTGTTTTTGGGCATTATCCCTTATCCCGGTTTTCTATCCGTGTGTCCTCCCGATTTTTGGATCGGCGATTCCACCCAAATCGGGTCGGTAAAGAGTTCTCGCGACTTCCGGTTTATCCCTATCATCTTTTGATATGATTTTTGGGTTCAGCGAGTGGGTTTGTTCAGTATTGGAATTCCTGCGTCTTTTCCCAGTCGAAATCTGACGATTTCCGACGTGGGCTATTTCCTTCTCCCTCGCTCCTATGGCGAGGAGTATCTCGAGCTCATCCTACGTAAAAATGGCGTAGAGGTTTTTCCCTAGCGGCTCCCCGCTGACGCGCCGACGAGTGGTGGATCTGGCTTCCCGTAAGTGTTTCGTCGTTTAAAATTCCCTCCGGAGGTAAATTAATCCGGAGAGGTTCCCAATGATCCCAAAATTATAATTTTAGTTTCATGGGCTTCGCGAGATCTTCCCGAGCAAATTGGCTTTGAGTTTTTGAAAATTGACTCTACCGATTTTCCGCTACGGCGAGTTTAGTTTCAGCTAATTTTTATTTCCGTCCGCCGTACACTATGCGTGCAGTGGTGATTTCATTTTCTCGCTCTCTCACTCTCACGGGGATTCACATACCTTTCCCTTCATTTCTCGACATTCTCGAGTATTTCGGGATTAATCGATAATTTTTTTTTATAGTATTGTGGGAGGGATTTGATGACCTCACCTGTGGTCGAGTTAATCGAAGTATTATTTTCGGACTATATAGTAAACTTTAAAGTATTATTTCCAAGCCAGTATTTGTCATTTAATCAGTTATTGTTATAAACCTTTTTTTTTGGTGAGATCAATGCGAAGAGAAAATCATGTAAGTTAATAATTTTTACAAATTTCAATAGTGAAATACGTAAGGACAATGTCGATTTCTTCTTTTTTTTTTTAGTTTTGACCACACAATACCCGTCTCCACCTGAAATCCACACCTCTGTCCACAACCTAGCACACTGAGCGAACCAAGGATCGTTACCTTTCCCCAGAAATCTTGTTTCCTCCCTTTTTGAGTAAATTTTTGAGGTTTTGGAATTAATTAGAATTGATTTTGTAGACTCCTCCGGTTTGGTAATTCCGACTAGAAATTACCTGGCGCCCATAGATTTTTTGCATTTTGAGTTTAACTGGATGAAGGGGAAGAAGAGCGACGGTAATAGGCATTTTTGACCCCCATACGAAAATGTCACGTTACAAACCTCACCCTAGAGGTGATAGAGGCGCACAAAGGGATAATCGAGGCAGAATGGAAAGAATATTTTCAAATTTATGCCAATCTAGCCGAGTTTCTTCCCCCTGATCATGAGTATGTCAACGAGAGAATACATGAACGAGCCACCAGGACAAGACGACGAGCCTTGATGCTCATTGCTCGGCTGAAGGGTCAACTGGCAAGGAAGGAGGATTCAACTAGCAGCTCAACGGATCAAAACCAGGCAAATCAGCTACAGCGTCTTGACATCAAGCCATTCGATGGGAAACCGGAGGAATGGAAAGAGTTCAGTGACCTTTTCATGTCACTGGTGGGACAAGTAATGTTAATTCCACCAGTACAGAAATTGGTGAGACTAAAGGGATGCCTGAGAGGTTCTGCAGCAGCTGTCCTCTCAACCTTCCAGGCCAAGGACGAAAACTATGAAAAGGCTTGGCAGAAACTCACCAGCAAGTACGACGACCCTAGGCTCGTCGCTCAGTCGCTGTTTAACAGAATCCTGACGCTGCCGAAAATCACACAAGCGACAGAAGAGAACCTCAGCGTCAATGGAGCAGCAGCATTGCAGACCCTCGATCAACTGCAAGACGTGACGGTGTCAACAAAGGAGAACATCGCTGAACAGCTAATAGCCCATTTACTGAGGAGATCTCTTGATGCAGAGACACTCAAGCAGTGGGAACTACAGCTGGGAGAATCCAAGGACTTCCCGAGCGTTAAGGAGTTCGTGGCATTCATCGAGGCCTGCGGCAGAGGGACCAACGCAGGTGCAAACGCTGTTATCGACGAAGGAAATCATCACAGCCACAAAGAAGTCAGCTCCACCAAAGAAAAGGAGCACCTATACAGCAGCAACTCACCAGCAGGAAAATAAGGAGCCAGAAAGGCTACTACTTCCCAGGAACTGCTGTGCCTACTGTCAGGACAAGCATTTCATCGCATCCTGCCAGAGGTTCATTGAGCTCACCCCGGCTAAGAGAAACGACATCGTTATCACCAAGGGGCTGTGCTTCAACTGTTTAGGGCCACACACGAAGGCCAAGTGCACGTCAAACAAGAAGTGCCACAAATGCAGCAGGTAGCACCACACTCTCATCCATGGAGGGAGCTCATGGAGGATGAGCCCGCCTCCAGCCCGACGCACTCCGCTGAGCCCATCCAGACTGCCGGAACGTCCAGGCAGCAAGAGGATCACGGGAACAGTGAGTGAATGAATTCAACGTCAATAGCACACTCACCATCTCATTGATCGTTCCTCAACATTAGAAACCAGTACATCACCACCAGTAGCAGTGAATTTCAACAACAAAATGATCAATGAGAAAGCAGAGAACATCAACCACGAAAATCATCAAGGAGAAACAGATCAACAGTCAGTGCTGTTGGCAATAGCACGAGTAAAAGTAATATCTCCGAGAGGATTTACGACAAAAGCCAGAGCACTCATCGACCAGGGTTCCGAGGTATCGTTTATCTCCAAACAATTAGTTAATTAACTGCATTTACAGAGAAGAGTATCAACAGTGGAGCTAGTGGGAATTGGAATTAATTCAGAACATACCAGAGGAATAGCTTCAGTCATTCTACAAGCGAGCCATGGGACTCATCAACTGCAACTCAACGCCCACATTCTAGAGAAGCTCACCGCAATAATTCCGTCATTCTCATGCTCATCAGCGAGGACCGGCTCACTTCAGAATCTTCAGCTAGCGGATCCCCATTATCTAAGGCTTGGACCAATCAACATCATACTAGGGGCTGACAACTATGGGCGGATCATCATGGATGAAGTTGTCAAGTCAGAGCAATCGAGAGTAGTTGGCCATTCCACAGTATTCGGTTGAATACTATGCGGACCAATCGAATGCACAAATAGTTCAATAGAGGTATCTCTATCAGCTGTACGAGAATCTTGAAATGAACAACTTCTAGAGCTTCTCCAGAAATTTTGGGTCCAGGAAGAACTGCCAAACGAGAGATCATCAACGTCAGAGCTTTCACCAGATGAGTACGAGTGCGAGATGCAAATCATAGCAGAGACAACACCGGGCGATACATCGTGAGAATGTACCTCAAAACTTCAGCAGCAGCGCTCGGAGAATCGAAATTTAAAGCAGTTCGTTAACTCAAATCGATCGTGAGTCCACTCAACACAGATCAAGCATACTCCCAGTTGTACATGGAGTTCATCAACGAGTACGCAGCACTGGGGCACATGAGAATAGCACCAGAGACTCCAGAACCCGTGCTAGCCTAATATCTTCCACATCACGGGTTACTGAGAGAGGAGGTCGTATTCACTGTCTCCAGCCTCAGTTCATCACGTATGTCACTTAACAATATACTGTATTCTCGTGAAAAATTGCAGAACGATGCCATGGTTATCCTGACTTGGATGAGGAGGCACAGGCTCGTGTTTCGCACCNCGCAGCACTGGGGCACATGAGAATAGCACCAGAGACTCCAGAACCCGTGCTAGCCTAATATCTTCCACATCACGGGTTACTGAGAGAGGAGGTCGTATTCACTGTCTCCAGCCTCAGTTCATCACGTATGTCACTTAACAATATACTGTATTCTCGTGAAAAATTGCAGAACGATGCCATGGTTATCCTGACTTGGATGAGGAGGCACAGGCTCGTGTTTCGCACCGATATTGTCAAGATGTTCCACCAGATACGAGTTCACCAAGATGACTGGGATCTTCAGAGAATCCTGTGGATCAACGAGAATCAACAACCAATCATCTACCAGTTAACGACAGTCATCTATGGACTAAATTGTTCTCCATGGTTGTCGTTACGAGTTCTTCAACAACTAGCAGAAGATGAAGGGCACCGCTTCCCAGCAGCAGTAGAGACACTCACCAGAGGTCATTACGTTGACGACATTTACGGCGGTACAGAGACAGAAGACGGTCTCAAGGAGATCGCAACGCAAATACAAGGGCTTTGCCCTGCAGGAGGCTTCTCTCTACAGAAGTGGAGCAGCAATTGTCCAGAGGCTCTGCATGAGTTGGGCCTATCAACTGAAGAAGAAATTATCCAGTTCGAGGAGTCAGTCACCAAGGTACTTGGATTGTGTTGGCATCAATACATCGACATATTCCGGTACAAATCAAAGGACTTCAATACGACGACAATCGCTAAGAGAGTAGTCTCTTTTGAAATAGCTCAGATCTTTAATGCACTGGGATTTATCGCACCAGTTGTCGTCCAGGGAAAGATTCTCCTACAAGATCTTTGGAGACGAAATTAAAATGGGATGATCCTCTTCCAGACGAGTATGTTCAACGCTGGAAGACATTCCGAGAGAATCTCAACGACTTAGTCAGAGTGCAGTGGTGTATGTTCGCACCAAAATCCTCAACGACTCAACATCAACAGTGCTAGCATGCGCGAAGAAGAAGGTGGCATCAATCAAGCGCATAACAATCCCTCGTCTAGAGCTCACAGCGGCTGTTCTACTGACTCAGCTAGTGGCATCAATGAAGCAAATGCTCCAACTCGACCAGGTAAACACCTATCTCTCGTCTGACTCTTCAGTAACACTAGCTTGGATCAGGAGCCACGCATCAAGATGGAAGGACTTCAATGTCTATTTGGTGAATGTCTAGGGTTAGGGTGGATGTGGGATGAAAATGTGGAGGGAGATGTTGGGAAAATTACGTTCAGCCGGATTTCAAAAATCACACTTTATTTCTGTGGGATCGAACTAATTATCAATTATATTTACACTCTTTGGTATTTTCACTGTTGAATGTCTAATTGCACTGATAATTGTCTTTTCACTTTTAATTCTTTGAGTAACTGAATTTAGACTGAAATTAATCAACAAGGTGATGTACTGACCAAAGATATTAAATTTGGAATAGTAATAGACTGACTCTACTATCATTATCGTGACGATACTGAAATACAACTGATGTGACTGACTCTTTCGGGTGCCGCGCTAACCTGTGTCCGGTGACCCGAGGGGTCACGGAGATTTTCGGAGATGGCCGAGTTAGTTGACCGTGACCAATATGGAGATTTAAGCTGCATTTCGAATACCCCGGGGGCAATTCATCATCAGGGATGATGAATTAATGGTGATTCTAGTCCTGTTGAGCTTCTTCTGCATTATCGTCTGGAGGTTGCTCTGGAGGTGGTGGATCTGATGGCAGTAGGCCAAATTTGGTGATTGATCTGTCAAGCTCTGTGTAGATTGTTCTGATGTTTTGTATGATTGGTGATCCAATCCACAAAACATCAGAACAGGCATTATCAGGCAGGCTCTGCCTGCCTTGGTACTTCTGCTTTTGCGGTTCTTATAGTTGCGACTCTCGTTAGCCCATCTGCTCCTGGGCGTGTCGCAATGACTCGTCCGATTGACCATTGTGCTGGTGGATAATTTTCGTCGATCATCAGCACCATGTCACCAACTTGGATGTTCTCTTCTCGATGTGTCCACTTATAGATTGCTTGATAACGTTGAAGGCACTCTTTGGCCCACCTGGACCAGAATTGTTGAGTTAGCTGCGTTACAAGGTTCCATCTCTGCATTTTGCTGGGGTTCATGTCGATGATTGATGGCCCTGGAATCAGTTGAAACGGCTCACTTATCGGGAAGTGTCCTGGGGTGAGTATTTGGAGATCGTCTGGGTCATATGACATGGGACAGATTGGCCTTGAATTTAGACAGGCCTTTATCTAGATCACGACACTGTTGAGTTCCTCAAATGTGAGTGTTGTTGGNCACTAGCTGAGTCAGTAGAAGAGCCGCTGTGAGCTCTAGACGAGGGATGGTCATGCGCTTGAGTGGTGCTACCTTCGTCTTCGCGCATGCCAGCACTGTTGATGTCCAGTCGTCGATGGTTTTGGTGCGAATATACACCACTGCACTCAGGGCTACCGTTGAAGCGTCTGCAAATCCATGAATTTGGATGTTGAGTGTCTCTGTTAAAATTCTCAGCCATCTAGGTACAGTTACTCTGTCTAGGTGGTTGAGATTCTCTCGGAATGTCTTCCAGCGTTGAACATACTCGTCTGGAAGAGGATCATCCCATTTTAATTTCATCTCCAAAGATCTTGTAGGAGAATCTTTCCCTGGACGACAACTGGTGCGATAAATCCCAGTGCATTAAAGATCTGGGCTATTTCAAAAGAGACTACTCTCTTAGCGATTGTCGTCGTATTGAAGTCCTTTGATTTGTACCGGAATGTGTCGATGTATTGATGCCAACACAATCCAAGTACCTTGGTGACTGACTCCTCGAACTGGATAATTTCTTCTTCAGTTGATAGGCCCAACTCATGCAGAGCCTCTGGACAATTGCTGCTCCACTTCTGTAGAAAGAAGCCTCCTGCATGGCAAAGCCCTTGTATTTGCATTGCGATCTCCTTGAGACCGTCTTCTGTCTCTGTACCGCCGTAAATGTCGTCAACGTAACGACCTCTGGTGAGTGTCTCTACTGCTGCTGGGAAGCGGTGCCCTTCATCTTCTGCTAGTTGTTGAAGAACACGTAGCGACAACCATGGAGAACAATTTAGTCCATAGGTGACTGTCGTTAACTGGTAGGTGACTGGTTGTTGATTCTCGTCGATCCATAGGATTCTCTGAAGATCCCAGTCATCTTGGTGAACTCGTATCTGGTGGAACATCTTGACAATATCCGTGCCAAACACGAGCCTGTGCCTCCTCATCCAAGTCAGAATAACCATGGCATCGTTCTGCAATTTTTGACCAGAATACAGTATATCGTTAAGTGACACACCTGATGAACTGGGGCTGGAGCCATTGAATACGACTCTCAGCTTCGTTGTGATAGCCTCCTCTCTCAGTAACCCGTGATGTGGAAGATAGTAGGCTGGCACGGGTTCTGGAGTCTCTGGTGCTATTCTCATGTGCCCCAGTGCTGCGTACTCGTTGACGAACTCTGTGTACAACTGGGAGTATGCTTGATCTGTGTTGAGTCGACTCACGATCGATTTGAGTTGACGTGCTGCTTTGAATTTCGATTCTCCGAGCACTGCTGCTAAAGTTTTGAGGGGCAGTCTCACGATGTATCGCCCGGTGTTGTCTCTGCTATGAGTTGCTCTAAAGTGCACCTCGCACTCGTGCTCATCTGGTGAAAGCTCTGATATTGATGATCTCTCGTTTGGCAGTTCTTCCTGGACCCAAAATTTCTGGAGAAGCTCTAGAAGTTGTTCATTCGAAGATTCTCGTACAGCTGATAGAGTTACCTTTATTGAACAATTTGTGCATTCGATTGGTCCGGATAGTATCCAACCGAATTCTGTGCGTTGGCCAACTACTCTCGATTGATCTGACTCAACTTCATCCATGATAATTCGCCCATAGTTGTCAGCCCCTAGTATGATGTCGATTGGTCCAGGCCTTAGATAATGGGGATCGGCTAGCTGAAGATTCTGAAGTGAGCCAATCTTCGCTGATGAGCATGAAAATGACGCAATTATTGCGGTGAGCTTCTTTAGAATGTGGGCGTTGAGTTGCAGTTAATGAGTCCCGTGGCTCGCTTGTAGAGTGAGTGAGACTATTCCTCTGGTGTGTCCTGAATTAATTCCACCAATTCCCACTAGCTCCACTGTTGATGCTCTTCTCTGTAAATGCAGTTGATTAACTAATTGTTCGGAGATGAACGATACCTCTGAACCCTGGTCGATGAGTGCTCTGGCTTTTGTCGTGAATCCTCTCGTTGATATTACTTTTACTCGTGCTGTTGCCAACAGCACTGAATGTTGATCTGCTTCTCCTTGGTGATTTTCGTGGTTGATGTTCTCTGCTTTCTCATTGATCATTTTTTTGTTGAAGTTTACTGCTACTGGTGGTGATGTACTGGATTCTAATGTTGAGGAATAATCAATGAGATGGTGAGTGTGCTATTGAGGTTGAATTCATTCACTCACTGTTCTCGTGATCCTCTTGCTGCCTGGACGTTTCGACAGTCTGGACGGGCTCAGCTGGAGTGCGTCGTGCTGGAGGCGGGCTCATCATCCATGAGCTCCCTCCATGGATGAGAGTGTGGTGGTACCCGCTGCATTTGTGGCACTTCTTGTCCGACGTGCACTTGGCCTTCGTGTGTGGCCCTAAGCAGTTAAAGCCCAGCCCCTTGGTGATAATGATGTAGTTTCTCTTAGCTGGGGTGAGCTCAATGAACCTCTGGCAGGATGCGATGAAATGCTTGTCCTGACAGTAGGCACAGCAGTTCCTGGGAAGTTGTATTTCTGGCTCCTTAGTCTCCTGCTGGTGAGCTGCTGCTGTATAGGTGCTCCTTTTCTTTGGTGGAGCTGACTCCTTCGTGGCTGTGTTGATTTCCTTCGTTGATAACAGCTTTGCACGCAAGTTGACCCTTCAGTCGAACAATGAGCATCAAGGCTTGTCGTCTTGTCCTGGTGACTCGTTGATGTATCCTCTCGGTGACGTACTCACTCGGGGGGAAAAAACTTGGCTAGAATGGCATAAATTTGAAAATATTCTTTACATTCTGCCTCGATTATCCTTTTGTGCCCGTCTAACTCCTCTAGGGTGAGGTCCTCTTCGCTTTCAACGTCCTGCGGAAGGTCATGATAGATCTTCATCAGAGTCTCTACCTTGAATGTTAATAGTCTTAATTGACCTTCCTGCTGCATTGTGAGTGCTGTTTTTGAAGCTGCAGGCGTTGACTTTTGTTGAGCAGGCTCTTTTGATCCTGACGATCCACTTGGACTGTTGATTTCCTCAGGAGTGGTGATTGGCTTCGTTGTAACTGCTTCATTTTTTGCTGGCAGTCCGTCTTCTTGTGTGACTTGCTCGATTTCCTCACTATCGCTCATTGTTTGTTGTGTTTCTTCCTTGGGTTCGTTGACCTTAGTGTCGTCTGCCATGGTGAGTGTCCATGCTAAGTTGTCGGTTTAGGTGAGTTATCGGCTGTTGAGAATTGGGTAAGTTACCGACTGCTGAGCGTTGGGTGAGTTACCGACCGCTGAGAGTTGGGTGAATTACCGACCGCCGAACTTTGGTGAGTCGCCTGTTGCGTGGCGCACGTGGCCAAGTGTTGGTGGGCTTCGGCGGCACTCGTCACTCCCGATTCTTTCCGATCTCCGATACTGAGGCACTCACTGTGTCCTTTGTTACCCCGTCCCCTTGCGGGTGTAAACAAAGCGAATGTTCTAGAACTTTCCGTTGAATTGCCCGTGCGAACCCCGAAAGTTTATTCGACACGAGGCGTCCCTTAGATTTTCCAAAGCACTTCACACACTTTTTCACCCACAATCCGGCTCGAAGGACCACTGTTTGGTGAATGTCTAGGGTTAGGGTGGATGTGGGATGAAAATGTGGAGGCAGATGTTGGGAAAATTACTTTAGGCGGATTATAAAAATTCACACTATATTTATGTGGGATCGAACCACTTGTAAAAATGATTACACTCTTTGGGTTTTAATTGTTGAATATCTAATTAAATTGATGATTGTCTTTCACTGTTAATTAGTTGAGTCACTGAATTTAGACTGAAATTAATCAACAAGTTGATGTACTGAACAAAATATTAAATTTAGAATACTGATTGACTGAATACACTAGATCATTATCGTGACGATACTTGAACACTACTGATGACTCTTCCGGGTGCCGCGCTGACCTGTGTCCGTTGACCCGAAGGGTCACGGAGATTTTCGGAGATGGTCGACTAACTCGGCCATGTGATATGGAGATAATAAGCTAATATGGAGATTTTAAGCTGCATTTCCAACAAGTTGTTTTGGGAAAATGCGGTGAACCCATTTGTTTACGCGATAATTGCCAAAACAATTTTTTTCAACAAAATTTCACGAAAATCGAAAACCTCTTCCCATTTTTGAGGTCATCGTTTGATTGTGAATTATCTTTTGAACAAAGGATTTTATTGGATTTTGTCAAAAGACCTTTTTTGTGGTAACTTTAATTTACAACAAAAAATATCTGTTTGGTGAATGACTAGATTTAGGGTGGATGTGGGATGAAAATGTGGAGGGAGATGTGGTTGGGAAAATTAGTGATGAGCCGGATTTAAAAAATCACACTTTATTTTGTGGAATCGAACCACTTTGTCAAAATTTATGTACACTCTTTGGTAATATGTAAGTTCACTGGTGAGAGTCTAATTTCACTGATGATTGGCTTTGCACGTTAATTTGGTAAGTCACAGAATTTAAACTGAATTTAACCAATAGAGGTGATGTACTGCATAAAGGTATTCAATTTTGAATGCTAATTGACTGAATCGACTTCTTGATATGAACTCTTACTAATGTTAATTAATACTCGTTAATAACTATTCGGTGAATTACTACACGTTGAATTACTCGTTGAGTTCTACTTAATACTTGTGGACTAGTTGAGAGACTACTACTTAGTTGATGTGAACTCGTTGAAATACGAATGGATACTATACAGCGTCTACAGGTGATTTGCTCGAGATAGACTTATACGGTGAGAGGCTAAGCCTAAACTGATTCGCGCGTGTTTCGGTGACTTATGACTGATGACTCGAAGGGTCCCGGAGATTTTCGAAGTAGGCCGATGGTCGACCAGAATGTTCTGGAATTTTCGTTGCGTTTCAAACAATTTTTTTTTGCAAAATGCTGTAAACCCATTTGTTTACGCGATAATTGCAAAAATATTTTTTTTCAGCAAAATTCCACCAAAATAACCAAATCAGAGCTCTGGGAATTCCGTAAACAATTAATAATTATTAATTGTTTACTCAAAGCGAGAGAGGAAAGAATCATTTTTTTTCTCTTTCGTAATCCTCTCCAAAAACATAATAAGAGCGACAGAGAAGTATCGTTCGTTTTCTTCCTCGCTCACGAGTGGAAGGGGAACCCTATCCCGCCTCCTGCTCAGTGGAAGGGGCATCACGCATACTGATGCGCACAGCCCCACGGACGTACAGCAGCTGAACGCTCTAGCGCCATTGGCTGTCCTTCTCACCCTAATAACTTCTCAGGGGTGCTTCTGATCAAAAACTGGAAAAGGACTTTTCTGTTCAGAATCACCCCGTGAACCTGCCGGTTTCGGATCGGCATGTACTTCAGGGACACCCTGTATAAGAAAAACAGTAACAAAAAGCCTCTAAAAAGACCTTTTTCGCAAATTGTGAGGAAACGGTCAATTTTTTAATAATTTGTGAAAAAATTTTAAAAATTTTAAAAGTCCTTCAAAATGCTTTTTTGAAGCTCTCAATAAGTTGTACATTGTTTGTTTTCGGCGTTTTTTTGTCTAGAGACATCCTGAACTAGTAATTTCAATTAGTTTATAAATGTTATTAAAAATGAAAGTATTAGTAGCTGTTTTTCCTACTGATTGGTAGCTTTTAAGATTTAGCTGAAATTTTGTACATAGCTTTCATTTTTTCGGATGCTGCATTCATGAAAAAACGATAATAACAGAGGAAAACCTTCTATGAAGACTGTAATGCGTCAGTATTACGCTTCAGGTGGCAGAAGGAGGCAAGGAAAATCCACGATAATGTCAGGGAGTGGTGGAAGAGGGGATTCCATTCATTAGGCCAGAAAAATGGTTCTTCAATATTTCATGTATCAACTTTTTAATACCTTCTTTGTCTTTGGTTTTTAAAATTTTTTACTTTTTGATGATTTTTGATATATTGAGATTTTTATATTTCCCATATATTTGAAAGAAATGTCAACTACATTTGTAACAAAAAAGGCATTAGACAAATCTAACTTAATCCGAAGGAATCCTGGGAGCGTTTATTCAACTCAGAAGGTCAATTATACTTATTTCCTTCAACTCTATTTTATATCATTATTTTTCGAACCATTTTAATTAATTTCATTCGTTTTCCTTCAGATTGAAAAAATATATTTTGTCCATGAGGACTATCCAATTTTCAATATATCGAGAATAATCAAAGACTAAATAATACAAACAAAAAAAAGAAGGCGAAGTTTTTAAAAAATTGCTACATTAAAGGTTGATGGATTATTTCCCGGATCTAATGAATGCAATCTTCTCTTCCACCACTCCTAGACCCCCATTCTGCCGACTGTAGCACTACTGACGAACCAGTTATCACAGGTTTCCGTCCTTTATTATCATTCCTTTATGAATGCATCATGAAAAAACATGAAAACTATTTACAAAATTTCATCTAAATGTTACAAAATATCAGTCGGTATATAAGAAAAAAAAGCCACTAGCGCTTCCATTTTTCAATAATATTTGTAAACAAATTGAAATTACTAGCTCAGGACGTGATTAAATAAGAAAACAAAAAATGATAAGACAAAAAATGTAGAACTTTTTGAGAACTTTAAAAATAAATTTTATAAAAAATTGAAAAAAAGTTGACCATTTTCTCACAAATCAGTAAGAAGGCTTTTGAAAGAGTTTTTCAAGTGTTTTTATTATATGCGCCCCACTCGAAATGGAAAAAACCATGGAAAAAATTGGATCCTCGTGTCAATATCTATCGACCAAAAAAACATTAGTTACTAGTACATTAACAATGGGTTTCTCCTTTTCTAAAGCCTTTTCCGGGTACCGTTTGCAACTGTAAGAGACATACTACCTGGGTGACACACCCGAACCCTCACTCGGTGCCATACTTACTACCTGACACGGGTGTATCATTGAGGATATTTAACTTCTACGCAAGTTTTATTAACTCTACTGCCAGTAGGTCAAAAATGTTAGTCAAACTTTAAACGCACGGCGCGACCATCAAAATGCTTTTTTCAAAATATGAAAAAATTCACAGGGGTATTTTATCAACTGAAGAATCATTTTTTGAGGCGAAATCGGAAATATTCAGGAATACCCGTAAAATGGGCCACCATAATATACACAGCATGATCTTCTTACAATGAATATTGCGCTTCGGTGTCGATGTCGTCGGCTCGCCGTGGTTAACCCAATGATGTTTGCGTTTTGGATTATTAAAATAAATCGACTTTTCATCGCCGGTCACAATTTTCCACAAAAAAGCCTTTCTATGTTGCTTATTGTAAAGATTCAGACATATGTCAAGTCGGCTATCTTTATTTTCTTGAGTCAAAAAGTGTGGCTCCCACTTTGTTCCTTTTCGAATCTTTCCCATTGCATTTAAGCGATAGGAAACGGCCTGTTGAGTTACTCCAAGCTGTTTTGCAAGTTGTTTTTCCGTCTGGCAAGAGTTTTCATCCAGCAACGCTTGCAGTTCCTGGTCATCCACCCTTATAGGGGCCCCGGTAGGTTCACGGTCACAAACGTCGAAATCACCTTCTTTAAATCGCTTATACCAATACTCACATGTAGTTTTAGATACAATGTTGTCCCCGAGAACAGAACAAATCGATTGACATGCTTTCCTAACAGTTTTTCCTTGATTGAAGTCATAGCGAATGCAGTGTCTAATAAATAGCTTATCGGTCTGTATGTTTTATTCACAGAATTTAAGGTTATGTTTATGACTCCCTTATGTTTTGATACTATATAACAAAGCCCACCATATCATATGTAAGCGGTAACTTTGAATTACTTTCATGACACGGAATCGAAGTGTCCTAAAACTTATTTGTACACCTAATGATGCATACCCAAAATGAAGACAGTAATGAACAATTATCTATTTGTAAAAAAAACTCCATAAGTCTATGGAGAGACAGTATTTACAATATTTACATAGAAAGACATTCTAGGTAAAAATTCATACAAAAACAGAATGCACGCGTTTCACAATTTACGCTAACCAAACGCTCACTCATTAATTTCAATAATTACATCAGTATTCAGTGTATATTGTTTGTGTTTATCACAGTTATCTACATCCGTCGAATATACGCGGATTTTATTAACGTATATTCGTCGTATGTTGTAATTCTCTTTCTTAATGTATTGTTCCAAATAATATGTGCCACTTTCGTGTCCTCATATTATCTGGAGTATGACCGTTAAATGTTATGAAATTTTGAGGCATAACAATATTATACAAACAAATTGATGGATTTCAATGAATAAACAAGCAGGGGTTCGACCCTATCCGACAGAAGTCATGTGATTTTTACTTTTTGGGTTATTAGTATATTTCTTTTTTTTCTTCCAATTCTATTGATTGTACGCTTTTGATGAGACTTGTAGGAATTCCCTGTCCTTATGACAGGGATGCAGCCATAACCACATGCTACGGGGTGTCTACAGAAACATTCAATCTTTTAATGAAACAGATTCACACAAAAGATTGAATATCTGCGAACCTTCTCGCCCGGTTTAGCTTATTCAGAGTAGCAACCTTCAATACTGGAGGAGGTATTATGATACTAAATTTGAACTGGCTATTTTCATTTGTTCTCAAAATATCTTGCGTACAAAATGAAAAATTTTGAAAAGTGGAATATCTCAGAAACTTTATATGAACGGATACATATATGTACATATGTTTTGACTGATCTAGATGAAAGTCGTTGCGACGAGTATTTTGAAAACGAAATTGTGCAATCAATGCAATATTTTTTTAGATATTGAGGAATCACGAAATTTAAACAATTTGTTATATCTCAGGAACTACTGGACCGATCGGACTGAAATAGCGCTCCAAAATTGAGCTAAATAATAGCTAATGAACCAAAATTTCAGATTTTCATCTACCAATTTCACCGTATTTATGGTGAGCTTTCTAAAAATTAATCACCGGAAACCCAATTTGCTGAAGAGATACAAACAGGCATAACCATAAAAACATCATTTCTTCACATTTCATAACATTCTAGATCCTTTTTACAATCAAAATTAGCAAATCGAAAAATCGTTCAAAAACAAGGCTTACAATTGGAAGCAAAACTGTTTTTTTTTGTATTTTTATGTACTTTTTGACTAAAAATAGCACAGTACTGTATGAACGAATGATAGCCCTTGCTTGAAATCCTGCCAAATTTGTGGGTCTGTCAAGGACTCTCTTCAACATGTGACCCAATTATCCGGGTCAAGTGGTAACTCATCGAAAACAGCCGAAATATACCATTTTTGCTCGACTTACGGCCAGTTACTCGTCGCCTTCCGTAGACATAACAAGTCACTCATCTCCCGTCCAGGATATAATAAGTGACTCATCGCCCGGCGTGGATACAACAAGTTACTCATCGCATCCTGTAGACATAAGACGTCGTTATTCAGCGCCCTTCGTGAACACAATATGTACAATTCATCAATACTCAACGCGAGAATTAATTCACCAACCGTTTTGTGGATTATCCAACGATATTTTAGATAGTGCTTCAAAAAATATTATGAGTTAATTATGGATATCAAAAGTATTTCAACGTTGTCGTCCGTACATCAACGTGTATTTTGTGTCGTAGCTTGAAAATAATAATTCAACTCCTTCAATGTAGTTCTTCGAGACAGTTCACACTTTGTATAGTAAAATCATCGAGTCAGTTAACACTTGTACAGTAAATTCAATATGATATTTATGTAGTGTAATCGACGGAAATTCATCGGTGATTTAGTAAACAGTATCAGTGAAAATTAACAGTGAAAGTCATCAGAGTTATTACGAACATTATTCGACAATTATCAAGTGTTTGTATTGTAGTTGGAACTCAACTATTGAGTCCCTTGTAAATTGTAACGATATTTTCTCGTTACGTGTTGAAATCCCCTCAAATAGATATTTGAACTCTTGAAATTATTGTAAAGGGAGACAAGCAAAGATATCTACAGGAAGCTGAAGGAGCCGGCACTAAGTGAGAACCGCGACCCCTGGAAGTCTGGAGGACGTTATTAGATCTTCGCTATTTTAGAACTCCCCCAGTTGTGTTTAGGGGAAAGTGGCCAGACGTACAGGGGTGCTAACTGGGTGACTCTAAAGGCTGTGTTGAGGTAGATTAGTGACTAACGTAGCCAGGTGAAAGGACTGGTATCTCCGGGACCCCGTCGGGTTGATTGGTAGGGATATGGTAACGGAATAACCTATTGTGGCTCAGATATTCAGACTAGGAAGCAAGGCCCTAGTAAGATTCCGAGCGAATCGTACGCGAGCGCTTGAAATGAGAGGTCAGAAAATACCTCTCGGGGAGGTGAAGTGGAGAATGGCTGGGGAAATCATCAGGGACTGGTAACGAAATCCAGTACCGAAACAAAAGTGCGTTTCTGGTGTTTCGTTCCCGGGAACGAAATAAGAACCGGAACGAAATCGGTAACGAAATTCTAATAACGTTATTGTCGGGAACGAAATAGGTAACGAAATTTGAATAACGTTATCGCCGGTACCGAAATAGGTAACGAAATTCAAATAACGTTATTGCTGGTAATGAAATAGGTAACGAAATTCAAATAACGCTATTGCCGGGAACGAAATTCGAGAAACATAAGTCCCAACAATTGAGACGGAAACGTGTGCGGATGATTTTTCAAACTATATTTATACGATTTTGTACCGTCGAAATTTGAATTTTGTTGAGGCTTCTCATGTGATTTTCTCAACATTCAAACAACCTAGAAAATTTTTTCACCATTTTTTTTTCAATTACATTGCGTACATGTTTTTTCAGTTTTCAACTTTTTCACGAAACTCGGTGTTGCAGAAAAGATGGAAAGTTTGATTCGAGTTCTCAATGAGTGGAAAGAAGGCAAAAGGAAGTTTTCCGTTCTTCCGATGGAGCATGGTTTCATTTAGCTAACATCATCGGAAACGTCGGAAAATCGTGAAAAAAATTGACAATTGATCGTACCCCTTTCCCCACCTCGATAGTCAATTTTTTTCTTATCTTCGTTGAATTGACTTCATTCCCGGGAAATATAAAAGAATCAAAGTGGGGGTCAGTTCGTTTTATCCGAAAACAATCTCCTTCGTAACATTGTTTTTCATATTCTCTTTTCTTCATTACGTTTGTTTCTGTCCTTGTAATTTTTTTTATTTACAGAGAAATTTACTATTAGCTGAAATTTTTAGAAGAAATATATAGTAAACAATGAAAAATTAGGGAAAAAGTCTAGAGAAAAATTGTTTTTGGAAAGTAAGGGCCGGACCCCCAGTTCGATTTTTTATATTTTCTGCAAAAAGAAGTCGTCTGAAAACACTGATTTTCTTTAAAAACTCGGAAATTAGACGAATTAATTTATTGTACGTACTGCAATGAAAAAAAAAGTGGGGAATTGCTTCTGACTTCATATACTATAGTTATTTTTGCTAATAAATTAGCAATATGCTCTCCAATGGTCATTTTGTACATCATTTTCTTTCTTCCCTTATAAATCATGGTTTGATAATATTCTATCGAATTGATAAAATTTGTGTATACAGCGAATTACGTATGAAAAAAAAATTCAATAGAAAAACCTAGCGCTTTCGCTAAGAAATGCTATCGAATTTCTATATGTTTTTCGCACCATTTTTATAGAAGATATGCAATAGCAAGTCAACAGAATTTTTTTTCTATAGAACTTCTTGGGCGTCAATTTTCTACATTTTTTTGCTTACGTTTTATTGGGAGAAATAAATGGAAATACAACGAAAAATACTTGGAAAATTTACGTTCAGAAATTCCTATGAAAAGAAAAATCTATTGACTCTTCTATTAAACATTTTCTATAAAAATGGAACAAAAAACAAATAAAATTCTTCAATAGAATTTTGATAAAACTCCAATAGAAATTCTCAGGAAAAGTGCTAGGCTTTCCTGTTGAATTTTTTCATACGTGATGAAAGAAAGATGATATCGATATTATATTGAAACCACAATAAAATATGATTAGAAAAATGTTATTCATACGTAATTTAATGAATTTGAAACATCACATTGAAAAACGCCATGAGATACTTTCAGGGAAACTGATGAAAGATCAGAAATTTGTAAAAATCATGATAAAAATAAAATCAACAGATATAGCTATCGTAATCACTTTCAACTTCGACAGAGTGGCATTCAAAGTTCCCATTTAGAAGTACCATTTCAAACTGTAATGCAAGAATGCTGATTTTAAAAACAAACAAATCTCGCCGAATTTCGCCATAGATCATCACAACGATTACTGCCATCGTCTCCATCTTTGAACTTGATGAAAGGGACATCCCGACCGATTTTTTGGATATCATTCAATGAATTCAAAAATTCTCGCGGTTAGTTCAGGCGAGGGACAGTACATGATTTTTATCATGTTACAATATCTACCGTCGAATACCAAGGAGTATTAACATCGAGACGCAGCTTCCGTGCATTTGGCTTAGATAGCAACAATCTTTTCTTCACATTCGATGTACCCAGAGCTTCAATACCTTTTCGAGCTATAGTTAGAATATTCGTTCTACTATCAAAACTCCTGAGCGCATCATCCACTGCTAGCTGGAGAAAAGAAGTTACACACTGAATATTCGAGATAACAGTTTTGTCATTGCATAAACTAGAGGAAAAATTCCATTCATCGATATCCACCTTTTTTCCGTGTAAATATCCCTCATCAACATCCATAATTTCACCATAGATTTCTTCTTTCTCATCACTCTCCTTCACTGTCTCCCATAAAGAGATTCTTCTACTTCAACCATATTTTGTCCATTATCGGATATGAAAGAGTAAATATCGGTAATATTGATTCCATAAACTTTGAGCATCTTCTCGATCTCTGCTTTAAAATGTTCAGCCGTATATTTATGAGTCGTTTCAATGATCCCAAGAGTCCGCACCTGAATCATTCCAGCATTAAAATAGTGGCTGATAATACAGAGGAATCTTCGATTGAACAGTGTTGCAGCATCCACTTTTAGGCTGATCAATTTTCCCTGCAGGATAAGTTATTCTTTAATTATGGAATAGATAACATGGATATAAAGAAGTGGCATTAATTATACTATCCACTCTGCAGTTGTCGAGAAAGATGATTTTCTAACATGCTACGACCTTATATTGTTCATTGAGATAATATCATTGAAAGAATGAATCATTCATAGAATGAATATTTACCATCAGATCGTTACGTATCGAAGCGCGTATTCCTTCTACTTCCGCTTTAATTCTTTCTTGAATCGTGGCTGACGATATTTTGGCACATTTTTTAGCATCAACAGCTCTCAGAAGAGGATTCAAAAGCCTTTGAAAGCCACTGTCATCGATGATGCATAATGGGCGTCCATTTACAGTGACTAATTCAATGCAAGCTCTTTTAATTTCTTCAGTGCTAGACAGAATGTTTGGTGATCTTGATCTTTTCCTCTTCGACATATTGGCGACAGCTTTTTCCTCAAATACGATAATGATTTCGTGGTGGAAACACAAATGTACTTCGGGATTCTGCTCTGCTCACGCTTTGAGACAAAAATTATTTCGAAAAATCATAAAATTCATGTACTATTATGTTAGTTTCCTGAAAATAAATTGAAACAATATGAATTTACCTGTATTCTCTGATTGCGCCCTCTACCAAACAATAACTGGAGTTGATTCTCTGTCTCGTTCTTTCTGAGAATTATTCATCTCAATGGCTGATTTAATACAAAATTTTGAAAAAATTTAATCTTGATGTTGTGCTTACGAGGACAACAACTTAATGAGTCAAAGACTGGCCTATCTCAGGTTTAAATACAATTCCACTAGTCATGGATGGTTAGTATGCAAGGGCGGGGGAACAGAGCGTACTCAGTTCGTTGAACTGACATAGAAACTATGAACCCCACTGGGTCGCAAGTCAATCGGTATATGGTGAATCTTTAAAAATTTTACATAATGTTATATAGAGATTGCCTTCTAATCACGCATGAAAAAATGTAATAGAAAAACCTTTCTCTGAAAAATTCTATTGGATTTCTATTGGAATTCTATAAGAATTCTCTGGACATTCAATTAGAATTCTGTTACAAACTTCTGTTTCTTTCTTGCTCCGATTTTATAGAAGATTATGGAATTTTGTGGTGTCATTTAGTTGATAGAAAATTTGATGGAAAAAAGGCAATAGATTTAGATTTTTCTATAGGAATTCCTGATGTAAAATTTCAATGTTTTTTTCCGATATATTTTCTTCCATTCCTTTCAATGAAATGAAAAAAAAATATTAAAAAGCTCATGCCCTATAATTTTTACAGAAAAAATGTCAACAGACTGTTTCCGTCGAATAAGTATCGTTACCCAATAAACATGTTAGATATTGAGATGCTAGGAATATCAAGTAATCCCTCGTCACCAGCCGGTGCCCAGACACTACCTCGCCCCCTTTGTCTCTGATGAGTGACCCATGATGAGTCATCATTGATGAGTCACATGGTAGGCTAATTCCCTATAGTTTACTATATATCTTCTAACTCTTTTTATTTCTTTCATTCCTACCTATTCCATTGGTAGTTAGCTTCTCAATAGATTTCTGATAATTATGTACAATCATTAACAAAAGTTCTGTAAGAATCTCAACTTCGGTGATATTGCATGGATTTTTTCAGAAAGATGTATATCTCCAGAACTCATGATGCAATTGAACTAATTTTTTATACGATTTATTTTTATCATAAGAGGAAGATTCTCTCCAAATTTCAAGTTGATATCTCAATATTTGCACAAGCTAGAGTGATTGCAAGAATTTTTATGAAATAAAAAAACAGAGGAAGGGGAATATCTCGAAAACTATGTATGAACGGATATATATGTTTTGATTGATTCAGATAGAAGACATCGAACCGAATATTTTAAAAACAGAAAAAATTGAAATCGGTTCACTAGCTTCGAAGATATTAGCGAAAAACGATTTAAAAACGAATAGCTTTTTCTAAAAAACTTTCTGGTCAATCGGGCTGAAATTTTGCACAGAGTTAATCCTCGGTGAGGCCTATAATCTGACAAAATTTCAGATTTTCGGAATAAGTTTAGCCAATTGTATATTCAATTTTCAAAAAATTGACCACCGGGAAGGTGGCGATGGACATTGAGACCGATGGACATGATCACCAAACTTCGTATTTTTACGTTTCAGACCATTCTACATAATTTCCAATCTAAATTAGAGAATGTGAAAACAGCACGATCGCAATGCTTCTATTTGGAAGCAAAAATAAATATATATCAATAAATATAGGGGAACGTGGGGCAAAATGGAACGTTTCTCATCGACTCAAAATCCCAATATTTTTGTTTATAAACGAAGATATAAAGAATTAGAGTAGATCAGAAACGTTCCATTTAGTCCCACTCTCCCCTATATATAAATAACAATATATAAAGTGATATAAAAAATAAAGAATATATGAAAATGCCATTACGGCAGATTGAGTAGTTTGACAGTCAAACTTGGAATATATAGCAATTGTACACTTTCATAATAATCAGTCCATTTTCTAAAAGATCGAAGGGAAGAGAATCGCAAATACCGAGATTTCCACAGAATTGGTGGATATTGATGACTAATTGGACAACTGATTCACGATTTTCCACGAATAAGTCACATATTGGACCAGTTGGGCGGGGCATGGCAGGTCGGCAAGGGAGACAGCAAGGGTTATAATAGTTGGCATGAATTTTGGCGACGGGCTGCCGCCACCCCCCAGGTGAGCCAGCAGGGGAGACAGCAAGGACTATAATAGTTGGCATGAATTTTGGCGACGGGCTGTCACCCCCCCCCCCCACACCCGTCAAGTTAAGTCGAACTGATGGCTAGTAAACGATAAAGGATATATGCCATTAAATTCCCAATGATGTTGACTGTTTCTTGAATGAAGAATTCTGCTAGGCAGAGTTAAAAAACTACAGTAAACTACAATAATTAATTATTCAGTCATCACTGATCTATCGGTAATTGCATCAAAATGCTCAGAGTTATAACCCACGTTGGTCGATCGAAAATTATTGATTTGAAACATCCCGCTTTCGTAAAATTTCAAGCTCATTTTTCTGAGCTGCAAATCAATGTCCGAATTTATTGAATACTGGTAGGACGAAGAGATATTTTCATCCTGAAAAGGCACGGTCTCATTTGAATGATTCGCCTCTTGTGTCAAACGTTTCGTTGTTATTAAAAAACAAAGCGATAATTTATGTTTTTAAATCCAAATCAAACAATTCACGCATGAAACAATCCAATAGAATTTTCTACCGAATGCTCTAGAAAATTCTATTGGGATTCTACTGGAAAATTCTGTTGGTTTTTTGCGCGGATTCTATTGGATATTCTACCGGCAAAATTCAATAGAATTTGAGTTTCTGTTGGAATTTTTCTATTGAGATTTTTCTATTAGAATTGTTTTTCACAAATTTTCAATTTTTTTGCCGCTGGATTCGGTTTCGTGTTGCATTACTGAATCCGAGTGCAAAAAACTTGGAAAATTTATGAAAAATAATTTCGACAGAAAAATCTCAATAGAAAAATCCTAACAGAAATTCAAAATCTATTGAATTTTGCCTATAGAAAATCCAATAGAACGAGCGCAAAAAACAAACCGAATTTTTCAGTAGAATTCCAACAGAATTTTCTAGCGAATTCGCAAAAAAAATTTATGTAATTTTTTCATACGTGTTCCTTTTTTTGATTATTTTTAACTTGCGATTCCTTCGGTCAAAACAAGACTTGTTGGGAAACTCGTTCGACTTCCTCTTCGTGTTCAGAAAAGACAGTTGGATTTAGCTTCGACAGAGGAGAGGTTCATATCATTTTCATTTCACCGAGTCCTTTGATATTAGCAACATCGCTCTCCTGCATTAACCATGAAATTAAAATGATTATTTCTGGCAATCGGATTTGGCCTTCCCTGAGCCAATCAGAGCTCAGTATTCAATAACATGAAGTACTTCCCAAATAAAATATCAGCGGTTATTCACCGCTAGCTTTTGATTATTTCCCTGTAGCTTTTGATTATTTCCCTGTAGCTCTACAATTATTTCTCTAACCAAATAGTTGTCAAATATTATCCTGTGGAGTGAAAGAAAAGGCCCAACGGAGGCTAGATCTGATTACTAGAAATAATACGTCAAATACCACTCGACCTGAAAAATTAATCGTATATTTCCCTCATGTTTTCCTGCGTATCAACGATCGGGATAAATTTTGCACAAAAATCCCTCGCGCTGCGCGCTCGGGATTTTAATCTGCAAAACTTCTTCCTCTCGTTGCTACACAACAAAACAACCGGGAAATATCCGATAATTTTGGAGGTCATGTGGTATTACTACTGAATATAGACTCTTACAATTAGAAATGCTGATGTGATCGCTGCAGGTTTTTCATGATGCTGCTAGCTCGTGCAATATTTTTCCTATTTCAACACCAAAGTAAAAATCATTTTTCATCACGCTGTGCGAAAAAGTAACTTTTTAGATACGCTTCGCTTCACGTGCCTGAAACGTCTCTTTGCCACACATTGTGATGAAAAATATTGTACGATACTCGTGGTAAAAATGTTTTTTGGCTCGTGAGAGGTTTTCTAGCACTAACCGAAGGCAAGTGATATAATCCCACGAGCCAAAAAACACTTTTCCGCACTCGTATCGAAATATACTATTCTAGTATCGCAGTCAAGACTTTTTAATCTCCATCTATTTTCCAAGGTTTTCATGAGTAGAGTTTCGATTTTTCCTGCCCTTCCCTTTCCTTTATCTTAGTGCCACTATTCCTTAATTATATTGAACATTTTTCTATGATTCGTTAGGTGAAACCTACTATGACCCACACGATCGAGCGTAGTTTGTGAGTGGAGTTTTGAAAACCCCCTCCCTCGCCCTCCTCCGCCCATTGTTGGCCCTTCGAGCGACCTACCGACGGGCGATGGCACCTGTATATAAAGTGAGGAGTTCAATCACCCTCATCACATTCGATCATCCCTGTCCAACAGGTCACGACTGTGAAGGTTATAGTATTTTTGAACGAAGAAAAATCTCAACGAATCATGTCAAGTGACGGCGCTGGAAGTTCAGCCGGTAGAAAACTAATTACCGCTGCTCGAAAGCGTTATCGATTTTTGAAAGAGGAAAACGTCAGCTATTGCATGGTGGACGGATGCAATAAGATAATACAGGTAATTTGAAAATGTTCATTTATTTACAGCTGGATTAATATAGACGGGGGGTATTTAAATACTTTGATTGTAACAAATGATCGTTATCTCGCAGGACAACCATAATGGCAACCTGAAGAAACATCTCAGTAAGCGCCACGCAGAAGAATACAAGCGGGTTCTTGAGGAAAAAGCTGCTGCCGAGGTAGCGAAAACGCCGAGATCTAAATCGTTGGCAGTATCAATCACTTCTGAAGAGATCAAAGAAGCCTGCATTGAATTGGTGACTGTAAACGGACGTCCATTCTCGCTGATAGATGATAGTAGTTTCCGGAAGCTCCTGAATCCTCTCATCGCAGCCGTTAGAGAAAACGAAGCTTTCACCATATCAGCAGCTAATGTCCGACCAATGGTCGTCGACAAGGCCAAGGAAGTTCGCGAGTTGATACGAAACGATTGAAGGGTATGTATTCAACTCTCCTCAACTTCGGTTGATTATTTCCTATGTATTCTTGTGAAATGCTGATTCTTCCTTACCCAATTTTTCAAGCAAGTATAATCACACAATTCTTGAATTTCCTTCACGGGTCATAGTTTAATATCATTCTGTTTACAGGCGAGATTCGTCAGTTTGAAGGTGGATGCTGTGACGCGCCTCGATCGAGGGTTCCTAGGCATCAACGTTCAATACGTTGAAGAGGGAGCGATCCATGTCAGGACTCTTGGGATCATCGAATTGACTCAAAGGCACACAGCTGCATAATTGCAAGCGGAAATTGAAAAGGTGTTGGAGCTGTATGATGTCAATATCGCTAATATCTACACTTTCACATCCGACAACGGAGCAAACATGGTGAAACTGGGGAAGCTGCTCCAAGAGAAACAGGAACACATCATTACCGAAGAGGATGAAAGTGACAACGGTGGATGGAACGATGAATATATGGATTCTGAGAATCTCGAGGCAGAGATTAGTGATCTGGAGTTCTGTTGTTGTTTATCCAACGGTAAATCCATCATCTCCAATATTCGATGTGCAGCTCACACGCTTCAGCTAGCCATTGAAGATGCCCTCAAGAGCCTTAGCGATACAGCAAATACTCTGACAAAGGCTCGAGATGCCGCTAAAGCTCTGCGAACACCCAACGTCCGGAAAACATTGCTGTTATCCAAACCAAATGCGAAGAAAGTCAAGCTCGATGTACCGACTCGTTGGCATTCTACCGCGGATATGTTGCAATCAATCGTGGAGGTGAAAAATTTTTGTCAAGACTTTTCATCTGCACATAAAGGTTTGGATCTCACTAACGACGAGTGGGAATACATCGAGAACTACTTGGAGGCATTGACGCCGGCAAAGAATGTAACGATTTAACTCTAAGATGAACAACTTACGCTTGGCTCCTTCTATGGTATCTGGCTGGAATGCAAATTGGACACAGCAGATATTCCGACGCCATTGGCACAACAACTGGTGAAGGCGATAGAGAACAGAGACTCGCAGCTACTAGAAAATGAAGCCCTCCTGGCTTCGGTTTACTTAGATCCTCGATTCTTCCCTCTCCTCCCGAAGAAGTATCATTCAATAGCGGTCACCAAATTAGAGGCATTGTGGAATTCGCTCGAGGAACGCAACAGTAGCTCAGGGAATCGTCAGCTGAATCAATCTGGTAGTACAGGCACAAGGGATTCTCAAACTGAACAACAATCCAATTGTACAGGTGGCGGATTTCAGATTGATCGCCTTCGTAGAGCACTGAATATCGCAGTTGCTGCTCAGGGTATGAAGTCTTCATCCTCATCAAATATACAAAGACTCTTGGAGGAATTTGGAGAGGCAGCTTTGTTCTTGGACCCGAATAGCGACATCCTACACTTTTGGGAGGGCAAGAAACACGTCATGCCCCAACTCTATCAATTGGCTGTAATTGAGCATGGTGCACCTGCAACTCAAGTCACTGTTGAACGATTATTTTCGGGAGTGAAATATATTTACTCAGACTTAAGAGCAAATTTGAAATCAAAGATTCTTGATGACATTATGGTGATTCGGTGCAACACTCAGAATTTGAATAGAATTCAGAAATTAAGAAGAAAAGCTGCCTCTAGTCGTCAACGGCCAAGAACTGATGCACATGTACCAACATCGGAGACTTCAACCCTGAGTCCAATGAGTCCCGTAATCCATGAAGAGTCCTCTATCCATGATTTTGAAGATATCACAGGATCTTTCGGAGGCTCTACTACTAATATATCATCCTCGCATGTTTTGAACTTCGAACAGATGTAATGAAACTATCAAACCATTTTTACAACAGTTACTGTGATCTACCATGTTATTCTCTATTTGAAAGTTTAACGATGAAATCACCTCGATTTGGTCTTAATTTGTTATAATAAACCAGATTCATAACTTATCTTTTGAATTACTTTCTTCAACCGCCCAGCCATTTTGATTACCTTTCACTTGTTTCTAGATGCTACCACAACTTCCTCTTACTCATATATTGCTCCAATGATATTATCACACAAAAATTGTAAAAATGAGCGCAACCGAATTTATCTGTCGGAACTTTTGTCGGAGACATTGAGAGATTGTTTTTCTTCTCTCTAAAAACTTTCGTTACCAATTATAATTACGAGCTACAATTGACAACAAAAAGCAAAATGGTACATAAAACTGTAACTATTTTCTCATTTTTTTTTCTCTGTGAATTTCAGGAGATTTTTCAAATTTACTGTTCATTCATGGTGTTGTGATTAACTCAGGGGTGCGATGTTCAGGAACAGAAAATTGAGTCCTTAGAGAATCTGCTTCGTGAAATATCTGAGAGATAACGGATTTTTTGTTGAGATTTTCTCCTAGAGCAAGAGCAGATCTACAAACAAGTATTAAAATAATGATTTCGATATCTATCTTGAATTCAGACAGATTCATTAACAACCCAATCCAGATTGAACTGCGGATTATCCCTTGAATCCGAAAATAAATTCCCGAAAATTATCTCAGAAATTTTTTTTTTTCGGTTTACTCACTTTTTAAATTTTCCCATGCTGTAAAAAATCATTATTTTGAGTCGTTGGACGTTAAAGTAGTACATGAAAGGTGTTTTCAGTTGAAAAATTATACATATACGCTGTTGACTAAAAAAATGAGTAAACCAAAAAAAAAAAAATTTTCTTATGATCTAATTGAGATAATTCAAACGGATACTAACTTTTATTCTGTAGAGTCTGACGAACATTTCGATAAAAAAAGTTCTAATCAGATTAAAAGTGTGTGCGTGGAGCATTTTGAAGCGGAAAACACAAAAAAATACTTTTTCTTAATTTTTTGGGTACGTCATGATATATCAAGAGTCGATCAATATCTACTTTCATCAACCGAAGACTTTCAAATTTCACCGAAGTACCCCCTTAAATATCGAATTTAAATCATCCAGTTACCTGAATTTAAAAAAAAAGAGAAAATGTCCTTTTGTACATTAAAAAAAAAGCTTAGGCGGAATTTTTACTTATTATCTCGATTTTCCTATCGATCGATCTTGCGGGGATTCCAATCATTTGAAATTTAAAGGACTCGGTATGTATGATGTGACTTCCACCATCGATATCATCAATTAAATTAAAAAATCAGTTTTCCATTAATACGTTCTATCTTATGCCAAAATCTATTTTTTCCTTGCTGACCCTCACTTTGACCCTTCCCTATGACAGAGTGAAAAAAATTGCATTTTCTACTTTCTCAGATCTTAATGAGTTGATATAACACAAATAATTCAGAACCTGAATGCGAACGATTATAAAACTTTCATTTCAGAAATTCAATGGAATGACGTATGCAACATTTTTTCATACGCTTTTTAATTTTATATAAAAGAATATGTTGATAGATAGGCTTGAGTGGCAGAAAGTGGGACGTATGTCATCGAGTTATGATCTTGATATCTTTGTTTATAAAGAGAGATATTGAGATTTTGATTTCATGAAAAATATTTCACTTTGCCCCATCTTGCCCTAAAAACTCATTTTTGTAGATAAGGTGAGACAATTTCTGAAAAAAATCAATGTTCAAACATTGTTTTTGTAGTCAATAATGGCTTGTAATTAAAAATGGAGAAAAAAGCTTGTAGATGTTTGTAAACCAAAAAAAATCCCCAATGTTCGAAAAATGATTGTTAAATTGTACATTTAAACAAATGAGCATTCAAAATTATTAATAATTTCGTCTTCCAAGAAAAAGTTTCGTAATGATACAAATTAAAACTAATCGTCGCTTTTGACGGATGAAAATGAAATAGGAGATATGGAGGATTCTCTGTCAACTCAGTCACCCATTTCCATCACAGTCTCAAAAAATTCTGAAAAAATTCCAGGATGTTCTTATACCAAAAAAACTTTTTTGTGAATTTTTTTAGATTTTTTAGGCAAATAGGTAGATGGATATATTCAATTTTTAAAAATGAATTATTTTGTACTCTATTTAATACTCAGAAAATTATTTTTATAATATTATCATACATGAAATTTGTATTTTTTCCTCAGCTTTCCAATAAAAATATTTTCAGATTTTTTTGACCTATTTATGTGCCCTTGTTGCTCAAAAAATCTGAAAAATCGCTCTGAAATGCCGTTTAGCTAGGTCTTCGGGCAATTTTGATTGTCATAAAAAAAATTGAGAATACTCCTTGTATGTATACAATGCGTAAAACATGGACGAAAGTGGGTATTCAATTCCTACACTCTTAAAAAAATTGAAACTTGATTAATAAATTAGTTTTATTCATGAAATAACTTCGGGCGTTAACTACATTACTATTTTGTTATGTTTAGGAAAAAAACAATATAACTAAGCAACTATTGATTGAAGAGACTTCACCAAACGTTTAACGGGGATGTTGTGTTGTTGGAAAAGAATTGAATAATCCATGTCTATGAAGTTTACAATGAAGAATATGGAAAAAATTAGAAAAACAATACATATTGTTTTTCTAATTTTCCATCGTAAATTTGAAAAAAAAATTTAACTCAATTGACCAATTACGTGGGCATGAGAGAATTGATCAATTACCACAATTAGTTTACTCGAAATTTCAGAGAAATTCGTAGAATCAGTCGATATTATAAATAATAAATTCAACGAATTTCTCTAAAATTTTGACGATGGATAGATTTTGTTGCCCTAATTTTTTTCATAATTTTTTGTTGTAAACTTCATAGACAAGGATTATTTCATTTTGTTCCAACAACAAAGTACCCCTGTTGGACGTTGACTGAAGTCTTCGCAGTCAATAGTTGCTGAATTATATTTTTTTATCCCTAAATATAACAAAATATTAATGTAGTGAACGCTCAAATTTATTTTACGAATAAAATGAATTTATTGATGAAGTTTCAATTTTTTTAAGGGTGTAGGAATTGAATACCCACTTTCGTCCATTTTTTTACGCATTGTATACATACAAGGAGTATTCTCAATTTTTTTTATGACAATCAAAATTGCCCGAAGACCTATAAACGGCATTTTAGAGAAATTTTTCAGGTTTTTTTAGCAAAAGGAGCACATAGATAGGTCAAAAAAATCTGAAAATATTTTTATTGGAAAGTTGAGGAAAAAATACAAATTTCATGCATGAAAATATTATAAAAATAATTTTCTGAGTATTAAATGCAGTAGAAAACAATTCATTTTTAAAAATTGAATATATCCATCTACCTAATTGCCCCAAAAATCTAAAAAAAAATACACAAAAAATTTTTTTTGGTATAAAAACATCCTGAAATTTTTTCAGAATTTTTAGAGACTGATGGAAACGGGTGGCTAAGTGGACAGAGAATCTTCCATATGAAATCATTCTCAGCTGAAATATTTATTGATCTCCCTGATAGCACATCGGTTATGCAGCCAGAAATTCGGTTCCCAGTTTCGTTCCGGGCAATAACGTTATCTGAATTTTGTTACCTATTTCGTTACTAGCAATAACGTTATTTGAATTTCGTTACCAATTTCGTTACCGGCGATAACGTTATTTGAATTCCGTTACCTATTTCGGTAACGGCGATAACGTTACTCGAATTTCGTTACCGATTTCGTTCCCGGCAATAATGTTACTTGAATTTTGTTACCTATTTCGTTCCCGACAGTAACGTTACTCGAATTTCGTTACCTATTTCGTTCCCGGCTATAACGTTATTATTTCGTTCCGTTTCCGACCCCAGTAACGATACCGCAACGGTAACGCCTTACCAGTCCCTGAAAATCATGATCTAGAGTTTTGGACGCCACGTAGCCTCGGTGAATAACTGTTAGCGGCGAGCATAGAGGGATGCTCCTGCATTTTCCGCCAGAGAAAGCGGTTATTTCGAAACTTGAAGTGACCACATTGCTGTATCCGGAGTTATCCAGTCTCGGCAGAACGATTCGGAAGCATATGCGCCCGTGGGCCAGGAGGAGAGTAATCCTCCTATCGGCCCGACCATACGCCGACAGTTTAGTACTACCCGGAGACGGTGACTCGCGATGACCGAAGCGGTAACAAGTGGTTGAGAGTATGGGTGGTCGTACGGTGGGTAGCGTAGTTCCACTTTGGTCGAATCAGTCTCTCAACGTCACAGGCTCTGAGGAGTCCCGGCTGATTTGCAAATAACCCTGAAGCTCTCCTGAGTCGAAACACTCGGGAGGTGAAGGAATGTTGGAAGAGTCGAAAGGTTCTCTAGAACAGACGTGAAATCAATTCACTAGGATAGTTATGCCGCAAGACATAATATATGGCTTCAAAAGGCTCGTGAGAATGTGATAAAAATACTTCCAGTGGATCTCGCCCACTCTACTGTGTTACGTTGACATTAGCTGGGCATTCCATTGTCCAGCCACAAAAGTCCTCCGAGTAGACGCGATCGCCTCAGAGGCCGGTTTCCGGCGAACCTTCCGTACAGGTTTGTCTGGCGCCTAACATATGAGCGATAGACAAGACTAAGAAAGAAGTTCGAATTTTTCCTCGGTGAACAACCTGAGAAAATATCCTTACAAAATATTTGCGCGTAATTTTTTTTTTAGACAATGCATAGACTCGGCTCAGGTTTAATTCTCTATGTACGTTAATTACAAACAAGTTGAAACCCACACTTCCTCCTTACAGAACGATTCTGAGAATAAACGAGCCTCATCAAATTCTTCACATTGGTCCTTCGAGCCGGATAGCCGTAAGATCTAAACGTGAGTGAAGTGTTGTGTGCGCGAGCTTCGCAAAGGAAATTGACGTTCAACATCGTCTAGGGCGTGAGACGCCTCTGCCACGCGGTCAACGCGGTTTACATGGGCCAGCCCACGGGACATCAACGGATAATCATCAACCGAAATTCAGCGCGTTTCATCGAATAAATTCTTGGTCGAGTTATCCGCTGTGGTAATTCAGAGAGTTTGTTTACATCGTGTCGGTTAGCAACTGAAATTATCGTAAACGTTGGGATGGCTTCGAATATCGTTGTAGTCCCTTACCTCCATCCATCAGCAAAGTGAGCACCGAGCCTCATCCACGTGTTGGCCGATCATCCCCACTCTCAACTTATCTTTTGAATCGACATTTATTGTAATTCAATGCATGTGTATCATTCTCTCTCACTCGGTTTCAGCTTTATGAAGTAATTGCCAATCATCATGATGAGTAATAGAGAGGAGAAAAATATTGAGAACAATAGGAGTGATGATGTCTCAAACTCCACAATTGGACTACATGAGGTCGTCATTATAGACTCTCCCCTCAAACAATCATACAGACTCATCAACATATAGCAGTTCAACTAAGGGAAGACTTTAACAGGGACGACACACAGTAATAAATTCGTTGTGGACTTCTTGGCAATCCGGTGTAATTGTAACACCGCAATGCCACATCGAAAATGGTGTGGACTCATTGGGACACCGATCGGTAGCAATTTAACATCAAATTGTTTACAGTGCAAAGACGTTCTTAAGATCGATAAAACTCAGAGAAAATTATCGGAACTTCAAACTTGGGGCAATCATCGCTTAAATGGAGAGTATTTATATTACACGGGGAAATTGAACTACATCCTAGTTATTACTGCTCATCAATCTTCGAAAAATCAACATGAACAATTTCATCGGAAGGAAATGGTCCTAACGACAACCCACATGGTTTAAATGTCTGAGTATGAATCACTCACTACTCATTCCTCGAGAAGATAATCAACGAGATGTCGCATCATGTTTGAAATTAGATAAAGGGAAATGTTGAATTTTTTTGATGAAAAATATGAGTTGTGGTTAATCAAAATAACTCTAAACTATAATAACAGAACCATATTGACAATTTACTGTTATTATTTCAGTGACAGTGAAGTGAGAAAGAAAATCAGCGCAGTGAATCATCACCATCGTGCACGGGAACGCAGGAAACAACTGGATCGAGAGGTTAAGCACCCTTTTTCTTCATCAATTTTGACAAATGATACCGCTTACATACAATGTTTCTTTCCCGAGATAAAACAACATCATGGAGCATCACCTCGAAAAATTATCAGCGAGTTCATGATCGAGAGAATTTGCGGTAGTGTGAGGGGCGTGTACCTCAGGACTGCGACGACGACGTTTTACTCAGCCGACTGCAAGATCATCAATCGATTTTCAACATCGACGAACTTCAACAATCGATTTTCATCATACGGCTCTCATATTTTGCAATCAGATGTCATCGGATTTTCATAAAATTATCATCGAAGAACTTCATGAATCGATCTTCAATATCGAAGAATTTTAACAGTCGATAATTATTATCGAAGAACTTCAACAATCGATCTGTATCGTTAAAGAACTTGAACTGTTGACCTGTATCATCGTGCAACTTCAATAATTGATCTTTACCGTTAAGAACTTCAACAAAGGATTTCCACGTTCAGAAAAACTACATTAGTCGTCAATTCAACAGGTTTCTCAGATTACCAAGAATGCCCTTCAACAAATTGCTTCCATTATCAACAAGAGATCGCATCAATGAACACTCATCATCATTGCTCAAGCCACTCGCATTGGTGCTTGAACTCTCGATGCTAATATTAGTCAGGTCATTGACGTCAAGTCATTCAACATTTCGTGGTATAAGAATTGGATCTACTGATCTCAAGGCAACTTTAACTACATGAATCAGGAGAGTTAGGTCTAATTCACTAGGAATTTACGACTCCGGTGTCTTGGACTGCGCCTTACCACATGACAATTAACAGAAGGAAAATTAAAAGGAAGGAACTCATGGATTGATCAACTGGTCCATTATTACATCTTCATACAGCATCGTTAATCGGAGCATTTCAACAAATCTCATCTCCTCCGAGCGAAAACAGATGATCAACAATCAGAGGTGTATCACCTTGATCACCTTGGAGTACATTGCCAATCAGCGGTGTACCACCTTTGACACAATCGTCATTTAAATATACATCATCTTAGAGGTTGTGACAATTAAATTGTCAAGAGCCAAAAATATGTTTATTTCAAAAACAGAGATTCAAATTAATTAATTATGAGTCTCCGGGTGAACTCGAACTCCTGCCCTTCGGGGAAACCACTGGAACAACCTCAAAAGAAAAGAATTGTCATTAATTTTGATTAAAATTTATGGCAAATGACTGAGCAGAGGACCACCCTCGGGAAGAGGACCTCGAGGAATAGAAGAAGACAGCCCTGAGCAAAATCTCTCGGGGCCAACAGGACTTGGAAGCATCAAGAATCGGCTGGCCAACTAGGAACGGCCCTGCTTGGACACCATGGAGAGGAGGGAGCCGAGAACCGGGCACCTTCGTTTTCCGGCCAGAGTTCGAAGCGCTCAGGTCAATGGAAACTCCAGACAAGTCTGGAGATACACCTTCAGGGGAATTGACTCAGCAGGGGACTGGACGCAAACCATTAGGAAATTCGAGGAATTTGATTTGGGACAGACAGAATATAGAAAAAGAAATTATATAAAAATAATGCTCCAGGCCATGGAAGTAGTTAGACGGGAATTGACTAGTTGAGAGAAAAAAGGCAGGGGAGAAACCTCAGGAGAGCGAGGAGAGAATCGAATAGCGAAGCGTGCGAGAATTCTCCCCGAGACAGAGTCGAGTAGAGTCAAGTTTAGTTAACTGTTGAGTAGAGGATTGAGTCGAGCACGCGGCGACCGTTAGCAGGAAGCCAACTATTTGGGAATCTCTGGATTAGAATTTGGAGGATCCAGAGAACCTCGAGCAGTAATTCCACAGGCGGGAGCAGCCTGGAGCGAAATCTGGGTCCCTGGCGTGGAGGATTATCGAGATAAGTGGTAAAAAGAGTAGTTTTCTTTAGTTTGAGGGACGGGACTGAGTCCCGAGCCATTGGGGACTTTAGTCAAGAGTCTTTCGGATTGTAAATTAGTTGAGACGTATTTTCTCGCGTGGCGTGCCTCCGACGCCATTCAAGGGGACTTGAAATGGTCTAATTTTTTATCATCCCAATAATTGTGAGTTGGGCGTTGGAGACGACGATTATTTATAGTTATTCTTGTCTCTTTTGGAAACCTTGGGGTTTAGTAGAAGCGTTACTTCTATTATTATTATTATGACGCAATTTCTCGCTGGGCCATTGAGACGCCACTTAATTTCGAATCATATTGTTACGGAAGCTGTAATTCTGTTTAGAGTCTAATTGATCTTGTGTTAGCGAGAGAGTGAGGAAAACACGAATTTTCCCTCCCTCCGTGTAATTATTTTAACTTTTCGCACTAGCGAGGACCAATGGTCCAGTTCAATTTCCACGAATTTTGATTTGTATATTCTCTTTTCGATTTCTTTCCCACATTATTAATTTTTCTTTCTGTAATTTTTGTCTATAAATATACTCAACTTCTTGTAAACTTAGAATTCTATCCTGTGATGTATGTGTGAGTCGCTAAGCCAGAAGCATTCTGTTTTATCGACCTCTTTGCCTTTACCTGTACAATGGTTGACATGGTATACGTACCTAATAAATATACAACTAGTATCCACGTATATCAGTGCCATCATAATTGATTAAACCCATTTACCCGATCCTGTTATCCACGAATACTTCAGTGGCGACGAGGATAAAAAATTTTGTGGAGCAAGTGTCATATTTTATGAGATATCTGGAAGTAAGTGAACGTCGCATACTGCGAAGTTAGAAATAACGCAGCATAGAGGTACTTCAGAAAAAATATGACGAACTGAAAGCGTATGTCAATGCAAAAGAGAACGAGTGGCAGACATATCGGACTGCAGCATGTGATTCATTACTCCAAAAGGATAATTATATCAAGGAGTTGGATGAAAGGATCCAGGAACAACATGAGCGGATACGGGAGCTCCAAAAAGATATTGAAGGTATGGGACGTATTCAAGTAACACAGCAAGTGAGTAATCTTGCTAGTGCGGGTTCCATTGAGGGTTATTCTAAGAAAACCAATTGGAGTCATTGGCTCCAACGATTGAGCATTTTATCAAAGCAAATGCAGTATCTGGAGACAGACAAAAAGAGCTTTTTCTGAACATGTTGGGTGCAGAAGGCTACATACTCTTGTCTAGTCTGTGTGCTCCTGATCTTCCTGGGATAAAAGAGTATCCAGTGTTGGTTAAGTTGATGTCAGATCATCTTAAGCCCAAGCCAAGTTTCATCACCGAGAGGTTCCGTTTCAACATGTGTAACCAGACTGAAGGTCAAACTGTTAGCGAGTACATTGCCACTCTGAAAGAACTATCGACTTATTGTGAGCATGGTACTGGGTTAAACGATGCATTGAGGGATCGTCTCGTATGTGGATTACGAAACAAAACTACGAGGAAGAAGTTGCTGAGCGAAAAGAATCTGACGTATGAACGAGCAGTCGAGATAGCCATCAGTGACGAGGCTGCCATTCGAGACACTGGGGAGATGGAGACACAGAGGACTACAGGGTCATTGAACTTCGTACAACAACAGAGTCGCGGTAATACTAAGAATTCTGACAGTCATAAACCGTGTAGTTGTTGTGGGAAAATGGGTCATGGAAAATTCAGATGTAAGTACAGATCATGTGTTTGTAACATTTGTCAGGAGAAAGGTCATTTGAGTTCAGTTTGTACAGCAAACAGTGGTAATAATCAGCCAAAACAAAACCAAAGAAGTCGGAAAAATGATTATAAAAATAAGAATTCAGGATCAAATAAGACTGAATCAAGCAATAGAGCAAAGGGGTCGAGTCATAATTATTTAGATGAAGTTATGGAATTAGAAGAAAATTTTGATAATTTTTATACTATTGACGAGAACGATGATAAGACTGAACAATGTAGGGATTCATTAGATTCTAGGCCAATCAAAATTGAGTTGACTGTTGAGAATGCTAAAATGAGTATCGAACTGGATACTGGGTCGCCTATTTCAGCTATCTCTACTGTTGAATATGAGGAAAATCCTCTTTTTACGGTTCTAAAATTATTTTGAAAGTTCTAGGAAATTCAGATCGTATACTGGTGCCCCACTAATACCATTGGGAGTGCTGAAGGTCAATGTGGAATATCGGGGAAAATCTCGTGAATTGGATCTTTTTGTAATGCCTGGATCAAGCGGACCAATTGTTGGAGGTGAATGGATCAGAGCGTTGGAAATACCCTTGGTTGAGGGGTGCAACAACGTTAATATCAAAAGAGTTTCAAATGAAGGTAGTATAGATGTTGATAATTTGAAAAAAGATTTTCCATCGGTATTCACTGAGAAGTTAGGTCGTTTCAATGGGGGAACTTTCAAATTGGAATTGAAGGCTGATAGTAAGCCTATTTTTGTCAAACCAAGGGTATTGCCATACGCAATGATGGACAAAGTAGAACAGGAATTACGAAGATTAGTTGAAAATTATGTTATTTATCCAGTGGAGTCTAGCGAATGGGCGACTCCAGTAGTCCCAGTGATTAAAGACAGTGGGGAAATTCGTATTTGTGGAGATTACAAGACAACCCTTAACAAATGTATTAAAGTTGACAAATATCCAATTCCTCGTATCTCAGATTTGTTGTCAAAGATTAATGAGGGAAAAGTCTATGGCAAAATTGATCTCAGTCACGCTTATCAGCAAGTTGAGCTGGATAAAGATTCACAACTATTAACAAACATCTCTACCTATAAGGGTTTATTCGCTTATAAACGTCTGTGTTTTGGGGTTGCTTCAGCACCTGGTTTATTTCAAAGATTGATGGAAAAACTTCTCTCTGGTATTCCAGGAGTGATAGTTTTTTTTTATGACGTTTTAGTCTTTGGTTCTACCCAGGATGAACACTTTAAGCGGTTGTTAATGGTGTTAAACAAGTTGAAAGAGTCTGGATTAACTGCAAAATTTGAAAAATGTAAATTTTTTGCAAGTGAAGTTAAATTTTTGTGTTTCAAGATTGACCAAGATGGCATTCATGCACTACCTGATAAAGTAAAAGCAATTAATGAAATTCAAATTCCTAAGGATGTTACAGAGCTCAAAAGGTTTCTTGGAATGGCAAATTATTATTCGAAGTTTGTTAAGAATTATACAGAAATTGTTTCACCTCTGTACGAACTGCTCAAGGGTGGTATTAAGTGGTTTTGGTCAAGAAAGCAACAATCAGCTTTTGATGAGATTAAGAAGAAATTAATCTCTAGTGAAGTGCTAATGCACTATATTCATCATCTTCCAATTAAAATCACTTATGATGCATCTCCTGTGGGTCTTGGGGCAGTGTTGTCTTATATCTTACCCGATAAGAGAGTTAGACCAGTGGCGTTCTTTTCGAGATCATTAACTCGAGCAGAGAAAAATTATTCACAACTTGATAGAGAGGCTTTAGCCTTGGTTTTTGTGGTGAAATCGTGTCACCAATTTGTTTGGGGTAGGAATTTTTTACTAGAGACAGATCACAAGCCACTTAAATACATTTTTGATCCAAATAAGAGTCTCCCAAGCAATGTAGCAGGGAGAGTACAGAGGTGGGCAGTCTTTCTCGCTGCTTATGATTTTACTTTGCAATATATTGAAGGTAAAACAACCTGGAGTGCTGATTGTCTATCGAGAGCCCCGATTTTAAGGGGAGAGGAAAGTGATATGATTGAGGGGTTTTCATACATTAATTTCATAGAAGCTGAAGCGAAAATGATTGATATGGAGTTGATTAAATCTGAGCTAAGTAAAGATGAGATTTTGAGTGACGTAATTGAGTATGTTAAAGTTGGTTGGCCTAGTAAAGTTGATAGTTATTTGGAGAGTTATAAGAGACGAGAAAAGGAATTATATCTAGAAGACAATTGTCTAATGTTAGGTAGTAGAGTCATAATTCCAAGATCATTGCGAGCAATGGTTCTTAGAGAACTCCATGCTACTCATATGGGTATTGTAAAGATGAAGTCTCTTGCTCGATCCTTTGTCTGGTGGCCGGGTATCGATGATGATATCGAAAGAATAACAAAGAAATGTGAGCTTTGTTTGGAAAGTTCCACAAATCCTTCTATTGCGGCATTAAATTCATGGAAGTGGCCAGAAGGACCGAACATGAGAATTCATGTTGACTTTCTACAGATTGGTGATAAAATGTACCTGGTTATTATTGATGCATTTTCCAAATGGATTGATGTTAAGAGTATGAAAGACATTACGACGAAACGAACAGTATTAATGTTACAGGAGTACTTTGCAGCGTGGGGTTTTCCAGTAGTATTAGTTAGTGACAATGGTCCTAGCTTGGTATCCGAAGAGTTTGAGTCATTCCTCAAGAGTTGTGGGATTCTTCATGTTCAAACTGCTCCTTATCATCCAGCATCAAATGGTGCTGCCGAAAATATGGTTAAAACATTGAAAAAACAGTTCAAATTGTTATTGAAAGAAGGTTGTAAAGAAGACGTAGCCTTATATCGAGTCTTGTTGTGTTATCGATCCACGTCACATTGCACTACAGGTTGTACTCCTGCAGAGCTTCAGATTGGTAGACCTCTATGGACCCGTTTCGACTTCATGAGACCTAACTTGAGAAGTGACGTCATCCAGCAACAAGAGAGACAGCAGCAGCATGCTCCAGGTGTTAAGCTGAGATCGTCTGATCTGGCAGATATGGTTGTTGCTAAGGACGTCATGACGAATAGGTGGATTTAGGCCGAGATAATAGAGAAATTATCACCTGTGACGTACGGTGTTCGTACGATGGATGGTCGTATTTGGAAGAGAAATGTCAATCAGTTGAAGTCATGTTTGTTGGATAAACCTGAGAAGTCTCCAGTGAACGATGACCAATCAGAGAGGATTCTTATTCCTTTATCGAATGAAGAAGGTCAAATGAAGAATACTACCCTGCTTGGGGATTCACTTATCATTGAAGAGAGCAAAGCGGATGAATTACCTGACTCAGACTCATCTGAGCCTAGAACTAATTGTCAAGATCCGGAACCAACATCTCAGCAGGTAGAACCATCCAATAGTCCACCAACTCCTATTAGAATCCCAGAATCTCCATCTACAATAGGGATCGATCTACCAATCGAGTCTACGCCTGGATTACGTCGATCTGCAAGAGTACGAAAACCTGTGCAACGTCTAAATTTATAGTCGGAACTGTTCCTAGTTTTGTTTGATCTGAGAAATGTCCAATTGATATGATTTCTGTGGTATGATGTTCTCGGATTTAAGTTGGGAGGAATGTGATATATGAGTCGCTAAGCCAGAAGCATTCTGTTTTATCGACCTCTTTGCCTTTACCTGTACAATGGCTGACATGGTATACGTACCTAATAAATATACAACTAATATCCCCGTATATGAGTGCCATCATAATTGATTAAACCCATTTACCCGATCCTGTTATCCACGAATACTTCATATCCTATATTGTTATTTCTTGGAATTCTGGTTGGCCATTGGGAGGCAACGATCCTCCTCTCCCTTGTGCATTAAGAGTCTGGGTAATAAAGTTCGTTTTCTAGTATTTTGTCGTCAATTAAAATGAAATTGGAATTTGTCTATTTCACCAACAGAAATATTTGGAAATAGGCTGGCGTCTAAAGGTAAGTCCAGCGTTGGGAAGCCTTAAGTCCATGGTAGTTTGTGACAAACCCTACGAGTGATTAGAAGTAATTTTCTGAATTTATCTGAAGATCGGCACAAGGTCATCAACAATCAGAAAAGGACTAGTTCAATCATCGTCTAGATCAACGACAATCACAAGTCCAATGGTCACCATTGTCAACATCAACAATGGTTGTCCTCGCAACCGCTAGAATCATCGCTGCAATGTCCTGAACTCACAAAGGATGCATGAGTTTTCGTCATCCAAAGTTCAGAGACATCAATCAATCCTGAACCCCCTCGAGGCCATCATCGTCTTCAATGGACCATCAGCAGTAAAAAAACATGGTCATCGACAATAATCGGAGCATGTGTGGTCTTGTCACTTTCGACCATACAGTCGAGATACGATCCAGGATCTCAACTCATCAGTGCCATTATCGAAAATCAGCTGACGGTGAAAGATACCACGGTCTAGCCTTGATTCATTAACAGTGCGCTAGTCTTGAGAATTTCATCATTCTGAGGCACAATTCATCATTTATGGCTCCATAACCGTCATGGGCGATGCAGAGAAACTCATCGGAGACCAGAGAAATTCATTGTTATCATGTATCAGCCAACGAAATTCACCTAGAATATCATTACCATCGCATCCAAGATATCTCAACAGCTGATCAACGGCAAACGACATCGCCTTAATAAGCAATATCAGAAATCATTGAGAACCGCAACGTAGATCTCACCTACAAGTCATTGAAAGTCAACCTACGATCACCATCAATGAATTAAATCACCTCTGCACGGTGGGCGGTAATGTCTGCCAAAAATCGAGTCTTTAGTCATCATGAAAATGATGTCCAATTGAAAATATCACCAGACAAATCCACACTAGTAGAATTGCGAGAATCAACCGTGAAGGTCGAACTTCCGTATTGTCAACATCATCAATGAAGCGAACATCAACGATCTCACATTTTAATCAAAATATGCGGATCTGCACATCAGGTTAGTTATCGTGAGAAAGAAAACTCACTAAGAAGCGGTGCTCTTGCAAGGAGAGTGGGACAAGGCCGTGTCCTTCGAACACAGCAAAGGCCGATCAATCACCACAAGCCAATTAGGGAAAATATTCCGAAATTCACCACATGAAAAATTCCACGAGGCCCTCATCAATCGTCATAAGCATCAACCATACAATTGCATTGCTTGTTGATGTGTTGAACTTCACCACGAGTGCTGCAGTATATTTACGCCTCTCAACTTCGAATTCAGAGTGGACAGTTTCTCCACCAGGCTGCAGATACCAAAACTTAATTTTTGAAAACATTCATCACTGGCATTTACCCGGAACAGAGGCCACGCATTAAAATGGAAGGATTTTAGGTTGGACAGAGTCACTAAAATCCAAGATATGAGTCTTCAGAAAATGGGAGGCACATCAATCCTACGACAGGCGAGCAGATTGTGGATCAGCAGGTATTAAAATTGCTAATCATTATGCCTCAAGGGAGGAGGATGAAACACCTGGTTCAAAAGTAAGCTCGAGCAATAATACCAATCAAAAGGCAATACCCTCAGGAATGGCGCATCACTCCCGGCCGATCACCGAAAGTCAACATTGACTCCATTGTCCACGGAGAAAAGGTTTTACGTCTCTGAAGCGGACTAGAGAACCTTATCCAGATCTAGATATAACTATTTAGCAATCAACTGACGTCAGTTGCAACAATCAGTGATAATGATAGCAGACACTTATCAATAAAAAAAACTTCCATGGAAGCATTCAGCTAATAATGGTGCTTGTCAGGCGAACATTATCAAAGTCTTCATCAAGAACGTGGTCGAAGTTACCTACAATGACCTTATCAAGGTAATTTTCAAGTACATTACCAAGGTCATTGTCGAAAGTTAGAGCCACAAGGGCTCACAAACTCATGACGCAGCAACTATCTGCGGAGTGACGACATGAGTAGAATTTCAACGTACCTGAAATACATTACTGAATTCACTCATCAAGCCACATCGAAAATTCAACAAAAGTTCGGTTTCAATGGACAGTTTATCAAGCACCTTGGAGCCAGCGCAACAGAAGTTGAATTTGTATTCAATGAGTCAACGGATATTCAACTAGCCCATGAAGAATTTACGACTCATCTGAGATAGGTTGAGGTGATCCCTAAACTAGAGGACCGTAACAAACAGAAAAACAATTCTTTGAAATTCACCAAGGCTATCATCAAGGGAATCATCGTCGAATTGAACAATTTCGGCATGGCGGACGGCATACGCCTCCAGAAATGTACTAGCAACTCATCATACATCCATCAATGCAATAATCATGTATTCAACACACCTTCGCCCACATCAGGCAGAGTTACTGTATCATAGGCGGATGCGTCTCAGTACGTTCTCATCACTCTAGTCCGCCATTTGCGCACGTTATTGAGCCATAAGAGCCCAGCAGATTAGGGACAGATATATCAACATGCACCATTCAACAAGAAAATCAGCATGAACAACAGAATATATTTTCGTTGCAGAATACAATTGTGTCACTAGCAGACAGGGATCTGCGTGACCATCATCAATGACAGAGGCACCAATTTCATCAGAGCTCGACGATAATTGGAAATCATCTTCCACCCTATTGGGGACTCACTTACTAGTCAGTCTGCGATATCACCTCAGGACTCGCATCAGGTGGAATTCATCAAGGATAATACATCCGAAAATTCATAATTCCAGCGAGCAACGCATCTGAGTCATGTTGTCGTTCAACGATAAAAAGCAGATCAACACCTTGCACTGCTAGCAATAGTCTAACCAGGAGACTATTACCCTCATCAGCGAAAGGGACTGTAGAGATTCCAGGATTGAGAGTTGAGTATTATCTTCCATCAAGTATCGCGGTAGTGATACGTGCCAAGACGTATGCGTGAAATGGCCACTACCGCTATACTTATTCCGAAGCGCCTTCCCTTTCCGCTCATATTTCAATTTTCCTGTGTATAAGGATGCTAGTGCGACGAATTCTATCAAAACATGTTTATTCTGGTTTGTTTTGTTTAGGTTTGGAGTCGATTTCAATGTATCGATCTTTCATTCATTTCGATTTTTACCTTCTCCTTCTGACTTGTTTTGTTTGGATTTCGACCTCTATGTCTCGATATTTCAGTATATCGATATCTCGATAGTGAATAAATCGAGTACTCTACACCACTGAGGGTTACGGTTATTAGGTTATCATTGAGGCATAATGGGTTTGCTGACCTCATTCGATTTCGTAGGGGTAAAATGGGTTTTTCGTGAACTGATACGATTTCATTGGGGCAAAATAGGTATTTGCTGAACTCATTCGATTTCGTAGGGGTAAAATGGGTTTTTCGTGAATTCATAAGATTTCATTAGGGCAAAATGGGTGTTCTGTGAACTTTTACGATTTCATGGCGGCAAAATGGCTTTTTCGTGAACTCATACGATTTCATTGGTGCAAAATGGGTATTTTCTGCCCTCATACGATTTCATGGAGGCAAAATGGGTATTTTATGACCATATACAGTTTCATGGCAAAATAGGTTTTTCGTGAACTCATACGATTTCATTGGGGCAAAATAGGTATTTGCTGACCTCATTCGATTTTTTGGGGGCAAAATGGATCGTTCTTGTACTCCTACGATTTCATGGGGGCAAAAAGGGTTTTTAGTGTACTCCTACGATTTCATGGGGGTAAAATGGGTATTTTCTGACCTCATACGATTTCATGGGGGCAAAATAGGTTTTTCGTGAACTCATAGGATTTCATTGCGGCAAAATGGGTTTTTCGTGAACTCATACGATTTCATTGGGGCAAAATGGGTGTTCTGTGTACTTTTACGATTTCGTAGGGGCAAAATGGATTTTTTGTGAACTCATACTATTTCATGGGGGCAAAATGGGTATTTGCTAACCTCCTTCGATTTCATGGGGGTAAAATGGGGTTTTCGTGAACTCCTACGATTTCATTGGGGCAAAACGGGTATTCTGTAAACTTTTATGAGTTCATGGTGGCAAAATAGATTTTTCGTGAACTCATGCGATTTTATGGCGGTAAAATGGGTATTTGCTGAACTCATTCGATTTCTTAGGGGTAAAATGGGTCTTTCCTGTACTCCTACGATTTCATGGGGGCAAAATGGATTTTTCGTGTACTCCTACGATTTCATGGGGGTAAAATCAAGTATCGCCGTAGAAAGACGTGCCAGGGACGTATGTGTGTACTGCCAGCTACCGCTATAATTATTCCCAAGCACCTTTCCTCCCTCATAATACTTCCCGTTCCCAACAATAACAGATAGAGATGCACCAGATTTGACCAAAACAATTGATTCGCTTCGATTATTTTGTTTCTCGATTCTCGATTATTTTCTCGATATCTCGATATTTACATCGAGAATCGATATCTAGCTATCGATAAGGAGGAGGAAGTGGAAAATGGCAGCCTGTCGTTATGATTTACGACCTGTGAACGCCATGAGGCATCATTTATCCGGTGTTAATTGCTCTTTCAACGCCGTCTTAATAAACAAATCTGTGATTTCCTACCCTTCAAATATTTTTTTCGAATTTTTTCAATCAAATTGATATTTCTACGTCATTTCCAATCAAAAATAATGAATAAAAAAAGATGAGTAAGAAAAATGATACTCACTATAGAATTTTAGTGCGATTTAACAAAAAAGATTGGATCCAAGTCGATGATACCGTAATTAAATCAACAAGGTGGCCAAGAAATTCCAAGAATATATGCATGATTTTGTACAAGTTAATTGAAAAATGAAAATAACGAGAGATATATAAATGAATTTACTGTAATAAAAAATGCGAAAATTATTTCAGTGGATAAACCTCAAAAAGAAAGGAAATCTCACAAAAAATACCAAAAAGAGTTTTGTTGGAAAAAGACTGTGCCAGGTCCGTATGATTGTTCGTTCACAAAAATTGAAGAAATCCCCAATAAGAAAGCCAAGTCGATATTCGTTCATGTATCACTACAACATACGGTGACTGTGAATCAAAAGAAAAAAAAGCAGCAACCACAATTTATCTAGTGAATGTATTTGGCGTCTTCGTCTTTAAGTATCATATTAATTGCCATTTGTTAAACCACTGGTCAACACAGGAAGAACTATGGAAATGGAAAAGAGTTGTATGGGGAATTTCACACAAGATTAAGTGGCGAAACCCATGATGTACTCACACTGAAAAGAATGCTATATGATTGGTGTTATAGCTAAATGAGTGAGAAGACACAATTGAGTAAAGAAATACGATTTATTGATACATAGCAATTCGACCGTGTGCTCGTCGGATGATGACAAAACTTGAACTGTGGCAAAATATAAACAGTAGAGGCAAGATATTTGAAATAAAATTCCTACACTGTCTCCAGTGTGTTTATAGTGTCTTTTGGCTCATTAGTTTTGAGCGCTTTTATTCAAACACTCCCACTCGCGATAAACTAATGAACCTCTCAATTTTTCACGATTTTTAACAAATTTTACACCAGGCAGTGGTTTTGTTAAAACATCAGCCAATTGGCTTTCACTGTTTACATACTACACTTTTAGTAACTTGTCACTCTCTGCTTCTTGGATGGCGTGTAGTTAATGTCAGGATGTTTCCACTGAGCATGGGTTTCTAGGTTTTCAATGAGTCTAATGGTACTCTGATTGTCGATCAGCAAGGGCGTTGGCGTATTTTGTTTCTCACCAATCTCTTGCAATAGTTGACGCGTCCAGAAGATCAGTTTTCTTCCTTCACTAGCAGCAACAAACTCTGCATCAGTCGTAGAAGTTACGACTCTCCTTTGACGACGGCTACGCCCAATTATTGGTCCCCCTCCCATGGTGAGAATCAGTCCTGTCGTGGATCTACGAGTATCAGTATCTCGTGCATAATCAGCGTCAGTTTAATATGTCAATTTTTCGTCTGTACAGAACTTGATCCCTTTGCTCATGGTACCTTTGAGGTATCTCATTATACGTTTGACGGCGTTAATGGGCTCTGGTCCATGGTTTTCAAGGAATCGACTCACTTCTCCCACTGAATACGATATGTCGGGTCTTGAGACGATCGAAACAAACATCAACGATCCCACAGCCTCTCTACATGGGAACTCGGATTCTCTCATATCTTCATTCTTGCTCAGTACCACGTTTGGATCAGCTGGTACACTCATAGGATGTGCTTCCATGATGTTGAATCTCGAGAGCACTTTCTGGATGTATGCCCTCTGTCCAATTAAGATCTGCTTTTTCTTGCGGTCACGATGAATCCCCAAGCCCACAAAATAAGTTCCATCTCCGACAGTAATCTCGAACTGTCTCTTCAGCTTTTGCAAGAAACTCTGAAGTGTTTCCACATTGTTTCCGAATACGAGGCAATTCATCAACATAGAGTATGAGATGAATTTCTCCATTGTTCACTCGACCATGGAATACACAAGGATCTGTTCCACTTGGTACCATATTGAAACTTTTGAGAAAAGATGTAAACTTCGTGTTCCATGCACGCGAAGCCTGTTCCAAACCATACAGGCTCTTACGCAGAGGGCAGACTAGATCTTTTCCTCCTGTGTCAAGACCCTTCGGTGGTTCCATGATGATTTCCTCCTGTAAATCTCCGTTTAGGAAAACAGTCTTGATGTCGAATTGGACCATGTCCAAGTCTTTCATTGGAGCCAGGCTCAGCATAATACGAATTGACTCGTATCTCACGACCGGCGAAAAAGTCTCAGAATAATCAATTCCTGCACGTTGGCTGAATCCTCGTACTACTAGGCGAGCTTTGCCCTGTACTTGTCTCTGTCGGGAACTGTTTTGATTTTATAAACCCATTTATTCGTAATAACATTCCAGCCAACTGGGCGTTCTACCAAATCCCAGGTGTTGTTTTCTTCAGCGAATCCAATTCCTCTTCCATTGCTTTACACCATTCTTTCGAATTCTTGGATTTCAGGGCCTCTTCGTATGTTTCGACTTCATCAATGGTGCTTAAAAAAGCTTCGTATCAATCGGACTCATAAATGTAGGTTCGAAGATTGTATGGATTGTCTTCAATATTCTGCATACCCTCTTCTGGCTCTTGTATGTTAATTATAATGTCATTGGATTTTCGTCTTTCTGCGCCAATCTCAGCTTCTTGTCGAACTTCAGCCTCGTGTCGAATTTCAGCATTCTCCTGAATTTCTCTCTGGATTCCTATTTCATCTTCTTTGTCTGATAGGATTATTTCGTTATTTTCTTCATTTTCGATTAATTTTGATACCAGTCTTCGTTGAATCTCACGTCATAGCTCATAATCGATAGTTTTTCGATGTAGATTCATATCCAACCAGGTGTACTTTCTTCGCTCTGGCATCCCATTTGTATCGTACAGTCTCTTGTGGAATATGTACATAAGCTTCTGTACCAAAAATCTTCAGGTGGCCTAGTTTTGGTTTTGATTTAAACCACATTTCATAAGGCGTTGTCTCTGGATTGCGACTGTTCGACGTTCTATTCAGGATGTACACTGCAGTGCAAACTGCTGCCGCCCACAAACTCTTCTTCATACTGCTTGCATGCAGCATGGTGCGTGCAGAATCCTGGATTGTTCGATTCTCCCTCTCAATTCTCCCGTTTTGCTGGCGAGCATACGGGGATGACTTCTCATGGGTAACTCCTTTCATTCGTAGAAAAGATTCCACTCGATTTCCTGTCGTAGTCACAATTGTCTCTAACTGTTCTTTAAATAGTCTCTTCACTTCCTATTTATTCACCATGAAACTCACGTAGCGAAAACCGGTGGCTTCATCTTTGAGTAACAACAGGTACTTGTAACCACCCACTGCTGTTGTACTCATCGGGCCGCATACGTCTGCATGTAGTCTCTCTCCAGGTAAACAATCACGCACTTCACTTGTGGGGTGTAAACTTTTAGGCATTTTCCCTTGGGCACAGTCACTGCAGAGGAACGTCTATATTTCACTGATTTTAATACCCTCAACCAAATATTTTTGAGTCATATTTTTAATCACTTGTACCCCCAAATGTCCCAAATGTCTTTGATGCCACCTTTTTAAAGTAGCGACTTCAGCACTGTTAGCAAATAATATAGGCTCTAATTTCATTCGAAAATATAAACGGTAATGATTAGTGGCATCCTTCATTCCGATCACAGCTGTACGCCCATCACTGTATTGTAACTCACACTCAAGCACGTTCTCAGTCATAACAAATCTTCTCGATGTGGCAGCGCCGTTTGAAAACAAATTCGGCCCCAGCTTCGGAGCATACTGTACGTTTTCAAGCACACAATCTTCCCATGTTTTATCTTTCCACATGGACATATGAATTTATTCCATATCCTTCAATTAATAACTTTTTACCGCTGGCTACTATAAATATATCTTTCTGTCTCTGTTGGGTATAACTCGCTGAACCATTCCTTTCTTGACGTCATGTGCTGGGTGGCTCCAGAATCAGCAATCCACACGTCTGTTTGTGTGGCACATTTAATTTCGTCTGGTATCACCATGAAAGCAGTTGTCTGTTTACTCCCACTGTTTTGGGGACACTCTTTATACCAGTGACCTACTTCCTTACATTTAGCACACTTTGTTTTCTTTCTTTTTCAATTCGGCGATCGATTCAGTGTCATTTTGGTGTGTGCCTCTGTGCTCGTGTTTGTGTGTTCTTCCTTTTGGGAATCTCTGTTTGTGTTGTGCACTAAAGGCTGCTTCGTCTTTGTCTTATTCCTCGCCTTTTTCTATCTGATCCTCTTCTAATTGTAATCGTGCCATTAAACTGTTTATGTCACGATCTTCCTTTATGTTATACCGTATTGTTTTGAAATTACGAAATTTCGGTGTTAGGCTGTTTATTATTCGGCACATTTTGATATTATCGGACAATTTCTCTCCTTGATCTTCTATTTCTGCAGTAGCAGCTATTTCTAGCTTTGCAACTTTCGATACGTAATTGGCAACAGCCTCATCCTCAGACATTTTTAACGCAAAATAATCTTCATATAGCGTCATTATACTGACTTCGCTTTTTTTCTCATGAATTGAAGCCAGTTTATCGTAGACTTCTTTGGCAGTATTGCAGGTGAGGATGTGCTGTTCTTATTCTCTGTCGATTGTGGCTGCTAGGATGGTCATGGCTCATCCATCTTTTTCGTCCCAAGTGGCTTTGGCTTCTTCACTGGCGTTTTCCGGGATTACTTCCTTCACATATTTCGCCAAACCCTCTCCGCGTAACATGGCGTCCACTTGAAACTTCCATAGTTTATAGTTCGTTCCATCTAGTTGATGCGGTGATGTAAATTGCACTTGATCATTCATTTTTAGTGTCAATCAGTACTTTTTGAAGGAAAAAAGGGGTCAAATGACGCGTTTAAACACTCGGCTTTCACGCAACTCACACTCGTGCGCAACTAGACTACCGCGTGGCAAACGACGCTCTTAGCAACAGCCGGACGAACGCGACGCTTCCCTAAAATTTGCTGCTATTCAACTTCAAATAACTGTGGCAAAAAACTTCTAAAACCAACAAATCTTCACTCAGAAACTTTCTCACTGCGGCAGGCCCATAACCTGTTATAGCTAAATGAGTGAGAAGCCACAATTGAATAAAGAAATACGATTTATTGATACATAACAATTCGAGCGTGTGCTCGTCGGATGATGACAAAACTTGAACTGAGGCAAAATGTAAACAGCAGAGGCAAGATATTTGAAATAAAATTCCGACACTGCCTCTAGTGTGTTTATAGTGTCTTTTGGCTCATTAGTTTTGAGCGCTTTTATTCAAACAATTGGGAATGGGGAAGAAATCAATGGAGATTAGATTCTAGATCAATTTGATTTACATTTTATCGTATATTCTTTAGGAAACTATATGAACGCCACATAGTTTGAACAAAGTATGTGTATATTCTGTGGCTCCATACAAAAATGATAATAATACCGGAATGAATAAGAGGAATGAATGTCTACTGTCGTATACGTCCTCCAGAGGACGGCCATTGTCACTAAAGAAAGAAGATGCAACTAAGGCAATGTAGTGGAGAAAAATTATTGAAGGTAAAATTAGGGAAAATATATAGAAAATCATTGGTTACACACGCCCAAGTACGCTCACCAGATAAATTGTGGTTGCCGCTTTTTTTTTTTTGATTCACAATCACCGTATCTTGTAGTGATACATGAACGAATATCGACTTGGCTTTCTTATTCGTGATTTATTAAATTTTTGTGAACGAACAATCTTACGAACTTGGCACAGTCTTTTTCCAGCAAAACTCTTTTCGGTGTTTTTTGTGAGATTTATCATTTTATTGGCAAGTGAGGCGTCTTCCACCCTCCGCTTCTCCTCTTAGCAACCATCAACAACGGGCCTGGCACCGGCTAAGAGAATTTACGCCTCTCTCGAATCGACAAAGCATTTACCAGATGATAGAACATCACCAGTAGGAGGTCAACGGCTCACCAAGAGGCGACGCGACCTTCAAAGTAATAGTGAGACGTTTAGAGACGGAGATTTCGATCTTTTCGATCGAGAACGGCCGAGTCAGCTGCAAAAATTCGGCGATGAAGAACTCGAACCACTCTTGGCTGAAAATTCTGCTCAAAGCCAAACAGAGCTTGCACTACAACTCGGAGTGACTCAACGATGCATTTCTCATTGTCTACATCAACTTGGCAAGATTCAAAAGGAGGGTAGATGGGTTCCTCATGATCTGAGCCCCGAAAATAAGGAGCGACGACTGGAGAGGGCGCTATCTCTGTTCACTCGATTTAAAAGAAAAGATTTCTTATACAAAATCATTACGGGCGATGAAAAGTGGGGTTTATATGACAACCCTAAACGCAAAAAATTGTGGGCGAATCTCGGCGAACCATCGACGTCGACTCCGAAACCCAATGTCTATGCGAGAAAAGTGATGCTGAGTATCTGGTGGGATATGAAGTGTGTGATATAATATGAGCTACTTAAACCTGGCCAAACTGTTACTGCGAAGGTCTATCAACAACAGCTTATTCATTTGAATGATGCATTGGAGCGAAAGAGGTCATATACTGGCAGCGGAAGTAGACAAGTGATTCTCCAACATGACAATGCTCGACCGCGTTTCGCCAAAGCGACTAAGGATATTATCTGTGAATCAGGATGGGAGGTTCTCCCTCACGCGGCTTACTCGCCTGATCTCGCCCCATCCGACTACCACCTATTTCGGTCTCTTCAACACCACCTAGCTGAAAAGCACTTCAAAACAATCGACGAGATCCGAAAAAACATCGATGAATTTATTGAGTCAAAACCGCCGAGTTTCTTTCGCGAAGGAATTCGTCAGTTTCCAGTGAGGTGGAGTAAAGTCATCGAAAATAATGGGGAATATTTCGACCGTTAGATGTGTTATAAAATCGGACGGAGGTCCGATAATTTCAAAAGTATTAAAGATTTTGGAGTTATTCTCTCAAGACTTCCAGGGAGAGTTTAATTCCTATGGATCCTTACCTCAATGCTATGCACTTCTCAGTGGATCGTATCGTTGTTCCAAATTTCCAAATTGGCAATTATCAGAAATTTTTCGGGTCGTTGAAATGAATATCAAGACAACGAGTTTCCCCGTTACGATTTGATTGACCCCACAAATAAAATTTTGAAAGACTGCGACAGATTACAAAATTTTGAATTGGTCCGATACAATTTTCAGTTAACTGCAACGAATTAAATGAATGATGATTAAACGGATGATGATAATGGACGGACGACGAGCGACGCGATTACTATTCTTATGGTATATTTATGTTCCAATTTCGATGGATTTGATTTGACTATAATTGAGTGAAGTCGATGATTTTATTTCGGGATTAAATAAACTACATTTTGGCTCACCCCTATTTAAAATCTTTGATTATCCGAATTTTTAAAGAACTGACGTGGAAGAGTGCGTACTCAGTCCCTTGTCGATCTTCAAATGGGCATGTCGTCGAAAGTTAGATGTTGAATAGTCCCTATGTTCACGTTCGATGAAGTGTTAATTATTTGATGTTCACCAGATCACACACAAAAGGTTCTCTTAATTTACCCAAAATTAATTTGGGAGAGTTCTAACACAATTCTATGGAAGATTATTATTATTAATTAGTGTTGAATCCAATCAGTGACATTACGGTATGACACGCTCTAGTCTATCGCGACTACAAAGGTCTGCGTATTTGTCGTGAATTAATTTGTTTATTGCGAAAAATCGAACAGGGACACTGTTTATTGCGAAAAATCGAACAGGAATCGGAACGCACGGTTTACCGATCGGTCAAACCTATCACTAGGAAACGAACTCGGCTTTGGGGGTAGTCCAAACGAATATTCGCAGGAGTCAAAATCTTGATCATTACCCGTTCTGAGCTGATCGATGACTGACTCTTGCATCGGGCGTTTCCCGTTGCAATGTGCTCGCGAGTCCTGCTGGGTCATCATCACCGAGCACACGTGCAAATCAGTCAGCGGTTTTTGTTTGGTGTGAGACAAAATCCGCTGACTTCGTCTCTAGAAACCTCAAGGTTTCGTCCAAGAGACGTGCTAAACGCGAAATAAAATTTATAAAATCCCGTTGGAGATTTTATACATAACAAATGTCTTTTTGTATTTTTATAATAAACTCTGATTTTCATGCAAAAAAGCACCTTATCAATTTATACACCTAATACTAACCAATCGTTTCGTGAATTCTCCGAATGTATTTTCGTCACTGCTTCAACGAATGTTATGATTTAATTATCGATATCAAATGTATTTCAACGTTTTCATCCGGACATCAACGTGTATTTTATTCGTAGCTCAACAATAATAATTCAACTTCTTCAATGTGGATCATCCAGACAGTTCACAGTTAGTATGGTAAAACCATCGAGGCCGTTATCACTTGTACAGTAAATTCAACATGTTATTTATCTAGTAAAATCAATGAAAATTACTCGATGATTTAGTAAACAACATCAGTAAAAATTTACAGTAAAACTCGTCAGACTTATTACGAACATTAGTAGACAGTTATTAAGTGTTTGTGTTGTAATTGCAACTCAACTATTGAGTCATTTGTAAACATTTGCACATAATTGTTTTTCAGAAAATAAATACTCTTATCGCAGGCCTAATTCTCGATGTACTTGTTTTACAAAGAAGTTCAAACCTACACTTTCCCATATGGGGCTATCCTGGGAATCAACGAACCTCGCCAGATTTCAACAGCCCTTTTTGATAGTTTTCAATTTCTTAAATTTCATTATTTCGCAGGGCCAGAAGAATATGGATTGATTTATTTTTTCTTCGTTGGGCAATAATAACATAGAACTGTTTCGGGCCATTTCAAAATGGAACATCCATATGAAGACGAGAAAAAAAAATTAGATTTTTTGATCATATACAAAATATTCCATGCCAACTCAGCCAGTGTCGGCGGACTTTCATCAATAAACAACGATCATTATTGTCATAAGGTGTATAACTTAATTCTTACGGATTTTTTCTTCGAGCTTAAAATTATATTTAAAATAGAAATATTTCCGCGGTCTTTTGTGGTTTTGAAAAAATCAGATAGAAGATTTCAGAACACCGAGCCACAAGTCTACGTGAGTTACATAACCTCTTAGAATAGCAGAGTTTACGATGGCAACTGGTGAACAGCACATACGGCGCTGCATTTTATATGAATTGCAAGAAGGAGAAAATGCTTCTAAAGCACGGGAATCAATATGTAGTGTTCTTGGTGTCGACGTTGTTTCTGATGAAATGTGTAATTATTGGTACAAACGTTTTAGAAGTGGTGATTTCAATCTTAGTGACCAGCCGCGCTCTAGATAGCCTCAAAAGTTCGAAGATGGCAAGCTCTACTGGATGAAGACTCAAAGCAAACGCAACAAGAGCTTGCAGCTCAGTTAAGAGTCACCCAAACAGGTATATCCAAGCGTTTGCACCAAAGGAGAAAAATCCAAAAACTTGGAAGTTGGGTCCCATATGTGTTGACTGAACACCACCTAGGTCAATGTATGAACACGTGCCGTAAATTGTTTGCCCGGCAACAAAAAAAGACTTCTTGTGAAAAATTGTGACGGGTGATAAAAAGTATATTTTTCACGAGAATCACAAACATAAAAAGTCGTGGGTAGATCCCGGGCAACCCAGTACATCGACGCCGAAACAGAACATCTACTTAAAGAAGATTCTCCTGTGTATCTGGTGGAACATGAAGCGTGTGCTTTATTACGAACTCCTGGAAACTGGTCAGAAGGTGTCTGCGGAATGCTACAGCCGACAATTGAACAAACTAAGCGAAGAACTTGATCGGAATAGGCCATTTACTGGGCAAGGAACCAGGTAAGTCATACTGCTGCATGACAATGCTCGACCTTATGTTGCTCGCGCGACTCAGAAGACAGTCTTGAACTTGGAATGGGGAGTTCTTCCGCACGCGGCATATTCACCAGACTTGCTCTCATCTGACTATCACTTGTTCCAGTCAAGGCACCACGCCTTTGTGGATAAACAGTTCAAAATGCTGGAAGATGTGCGTAAATTCGTCGTTGAGTTTATCACCTCGAAACCTGCAAGTTTCCTTCGCGAAGACATTCGTATATTACCTGAGGGATGGCGCGAAGTCATCGAAAACGATGGACAATATTTCCAAGATTGAGTTCGTTGTTCTCTATTTTTTCTGTTAAATAAATTTGCTGAAAAATTTGTAAAAAATAAGTCATACACCCAATATTTAATTGTTTTGTATACTGTCGCCGAGACGTTCAATGTCACAATGTAGCGCCTCGCTACATCTAACTTGTGAGGACCGAATTCGCCTCTTACACACATTCACATCTGAGGATCGCCCCCATACCTGAGATGTCGCAATCATTCCCGCACGAGAGCAGTCTTGTGGTTGTCGCCACTCGGTGGACATCTCCACCTCATCGTGTATATAGTCAGACCGACTCACTTATACATATTCATTCCGACAATACACTAATTACTAGTTTGCAAACGCAGCCTCTCATAGTTGATTCGATTCCTTCCTGACCTACCACCACCTCGAATCTTACATTGGCTCCGATATCGAAAATCGGACCGCGGCAGCCCGGGTGACATCTGAGCTGGCTCTCATGTGCAATGGGTCAGTGGAGAGGTGTCAGTGAGTCGACACGTTAATCTCATGCTGTCATTGGAGCAGATGAACGGCAGAGGTCACTTTTCTATCTTCCTCGCCGTGAGATGAGGTGTGGTGCTTCGTCTTCGCGTGAAGAGAGTGAGCAGCAGCACTTATCGGGTCGATGAAATGAATGTCTGTGTGAATGCTCGTGTACCAGAAGGCGTGTATTCCTCTCCGACGGTGCGTAGCGAAAAGGTGCTCGATGAGTCGGCACGTGTCTGTCGCACGCTGCAACCGGAGGGTGTATGGTGTGTGTCGAGTTTGTGCCAATTCTCTCTTCGACGATGAGTAGCGTTGTCATCGGAGTGAGAGGGAGTGATGCAAAGAACTGCGGGTGAGGGTGACTAAATCTGCGTGGCCCGCGAAAAGTCCTGGTCGCGGTGTGTTGCCTCGTAGCAGCAGAGTACTCGATGACTCGTGGTGGTAGAGGTTGATGCTGCTTTTGTGTGTAGATTCAGAAAAACTCATGATGCTTCTGTTGACTGGACGTGAAAATGTTTGGAATACGATAGCACAGACCAGGGGTGGGCAGCAGCCGATCTTAGATCGCTCAGCCATCCGGACCTCAATTAGCACCCCATTGAAATAATTAGGGCCTTTGTCGAACGCGGCCGTCTGGGTCTGCGTCTGGCGACGGTGGGGGTATTGAGAGTGAACTGAGTAGAAATAAAAGTAAATTTTATATTCAAATATTTTTTTTTGCAACTTACAAAAATATCAAATTTTAATAATTAAAATGTTTGAATTTGTCGATTCCAAATTAATTTGTTTACTCCTGAGACTGGACAAAATAGAAACGATAAAAAATGTCGCAAATTTGGAAAATTTTCTACCCAAGAAAACAATCTGAATAGAATAAGTTCTATGGGAAAATCAAAGTGTTTCTTTCCTATTTAGGATTCTCTATTGAATATCACATTTTCCCACTGGATAATCATTTTGTTAATATGAAGGATTCGTTATAATGTGAACCCATTTTCATTATATCTGCAAATTAATTTAAAACTCCCTTTCGTTCGTTTATATTTTTTTCAGATTTCAATGAATTTTTGATATTTCGAATATTAATAGGAGCTTAGTTGAAAAATAAGTATCCGTAATAGAGGAGAAACAATTTTTTAAAAATCCATAAAAATTCCACTTTTCCCTCAACTTTGCAACGAAAATATTTTCAATTTTTTCCCCTGAAAATAACCATAACAATTTTAAAAAAATAAGAAACGTCAAAGCATGATTTTATTATTGTAATTTTTTCAATTGAAAGATATTTCTTTTATTATAGTTATTTTTCTGTGAATCATGGATCCCCGTTCTCAATAGTGAAAAAAATTAACAAATATTTAACTTTTTGTTTATGTTAAACTTTTTTTATCTGGAAATTGAAGTCCAACAATTCACTCCTTTTAATTTTTAATTGCTTCAATGATTATTCAATTGAGGAATAATTTTATTTGAATAAATTGAATATCATAGAACAGTTCTAAGTCTATAATTGTTGAAAATAGATGTTACTGAGTTATTTTTCTCTGACATTTCAACCGATTTAACTCTGAACTGCATTTATCTGTATTTCTTGGATATTCGAACGGCATTACAAGCTGTCGAGTAATGTTGCCGTATATTTCGTGTGACTCATTTTTGTCAAAACATAAGTAGTTATCGAGGTCATGCCACCTGTTGGGTGGTGTCAAACAGGTGGGGCAAAGAGCCCGCCGCATATAAAATACCTTGCATTTGCAAACTGAGTTAATTCTGATCTTTTGGAGCTACGAAGACACAAGTATTCTCTATTACCAAAGTAACGGTCAAAATTCGCCCTAGATGTTTTTCCTCGAGAATAAGTTGTTAGTGAGTTGTGATTTTTTTGCTGTGATCATTCGTCTTTGGTTTGTGAAGTTAATATGGGATCTCTTAAGAAAAAGGTGAAGTATTCTTATAAAGACGAATGAGAACTTCTTTATGCATACTCTTTGATTGGGGATAAAGCGGTATGTTTATTATGTAATTATAAATTAAAGTTCATGAAAAAGGGCAATATCGAAAGAGATTTCAATTCGCAGCATGCAGATTTTAACGAACAATTCCCATTACTTTCGGAAGTGCGAGGAAATGAACTCCGTTTGTTCAAAGCAAATCTCGTGTCGGGAGCACGTTCAGACGTTTTATGTAATGACAATATAAAAGCCTCGACTCATTTCTTTTAAAAATGCCTATCGACTGGCAAAATGTAAAAAACCATTCTCAGACGGGGAGAATATTAAAGAAATATTTTCTGATGTAATAAACACAATGTTCCAGAATACCCAACTCGAGGAGCGCATGACTAAATTTGCTAATGATTTACCCAAAGAGGATAGACCTGAGTAGAAGCCCGGATCGGGGGTTTGACCAGAGATTATATGGGAGATCTCCAACGCCTATGCAAGGGCTTCGACCAAGTTTTTTCGTAGCGGCGACCCATGAACTATGCGGAGTACACACTTGTTGGTATAACAGGACGCGTATACGGATGTCGATATTCCCCCCCTGAGAGAGTCAGAGATAGAGTTGCGCGCTCGCTCTCACTCGTTGTGATTTAGGGACGTGTGAGTCACCTGATGTATCCAGTGAGTGCGTGAGGGATAGTGTGAGAAAAAAAAAGAGATAAACTTTGCCTGAATATAGCGGGACGTCTTTCGAGCGTTTCACACAATATCTTCCAAAATAAACAAATGGGAAATAGCTTTTGTATTGAATATGGTATATTTTTTTTGCTAATNTTTTTATCGACATGTTCTATAAAAAATATTATGTAGAAAAAGTCTATAGAATGTCATTTTTCTATAGAATTTTTTCTGCTCTAATTTTCCAAGTTTTTTCGTTCGATTTTCTTGAAGAGAAGAACAGACAAAATGACCGAAAGAACTTAGAAAATTTGCGGCAAAAAATTATATAGAAAAATGAAATTCTATTGACTTTTTCTATATAATATTTCTTATAGAATATGGCAATAGAAACGGCAATGAACGTATAGAAAATTCAATACAAGTTCTATGGAAATTCCGATATAATTCTTTAAAGTATTCTATTAAAAATTTTCATACGTAGGCAAGAAAGAGCCGTGATTGCAGGTAATAACGGTTGAAACAAAAGGGAATCGGGGAGTTTAAATGACTAAATCTATTTCACCTTTCTTATATTGTATCTATTTCAATACTTCTTCCATTTCATGGCAGCAAAATGGCTATTTCTGAAACTTCTTGAATTCAATGGGGGAAAAATCCAAGGGGCGATTAATTTGCGAAATCGCTGTGTCACTCGGAACTGAAATCGTCCAAAATTGGTTGAAATCTCATGAAATCGGTGGAATCATGAGATTTCATCGATTGCAGGCGATTTCGAATGAAATCCTTTGAAATTGCATGAAATCGGCAACCCGTGACACCAGAGAAACCTGGGCTACGTGGGAAATGAGGGTTATGAGGGTCAAAAGGAAAACGAAGGCCAAGAGGGAAACGAGGGCTACGAGGTAAACCAGGGTCAAGTGGGAAGCGAGAGCTACGAGGCCCAAACGGGAAACTAGAACATCGAGGGTTATGGGGAAAACGAGGGCCCAGAGGGAACCAAAGGCCACAAGGGAAACTGAACAAGTCAAGGGGGGAACGAAGGCCACAAGGGAAACTAAAAAAGTCAAGGGGGGAACGAAGGCCAAGAAAGAAATCAAGGCTACGAGGGAAACCAGGAAAACGAGAAANCCAAAATAAACAAATGGGAAATAGCTTTTGTATTGAATATGGTATATTTTTTTTGCTAATCAATTAACAATATGCTTCTGAAGGGTTGCATATTCCGTTGCACTTGTCTGTTCTATCTTGTATTTTCATCTTGCAGTTTTTCTCATAATAGAAAGCCAAAAATCTTTCGAATACAATAAGAATGATTTTAGAAATTTATGTACAATTCAACTGGAAAAATGGTACTATTTATACTATCCTTTCTAAAAAAAAGCATGTAACGTTTTTTGTCACCGTTTTTCGCGGCATAGCTGAGCGTATCGGATGACAAAAACGGTACAATTTAATTTTGAATTTGAAAAACATTAGTTTCNGTGGCAATCGAGGGCTATGAGGGTCAAGAGGGAAACCAGGGAAACGAGGGCCAAGCGTGAAACTAATGCTACGAAGGAAATGAGGGTTAACCGGGAAACGAGGGCTATGAGGGCCAAGAGTGAAACGAGGGCTACGAGGGTCGAGAAGGTACTGCAGGCAGCGAGGAAAACGGGACGTAAGAGGGCCTCATATCATTGCAAGCTATNGGATCATATCTTGAAAACTAATAGAGTTAGCGTTTCGGGACGGCGCTCAATCGAAGGTTAAATGAACTGTTGCCATTGGAAAAAGATTATTCATATTCGCTTACACCCCATACACTTTATCTGCGGCGCACGTAGTGCGCCCCGTACGANGCGTGAAACTAATGCTACGAAGGAAATGAGGGTTAACCGGGAAACGAGGGCTATGAGGGCCAAGAGTGAAACGAGGGCTACGAGGGTCGAGAAGGTACTGCAGGCAGCGAGGAAAACGGGACGTAAGAGGGCCTCATATCATTGCAAGCTATAAATATTTCTTTCCTTTCTCAATTCAATGGAAAATCTTTGCGCTTTTCTTTTTCTTATAGGATTTTTGTTCCGTTAATTAAAAAAAAATCCCATGTACCTTCAGAACAATCCGTGAGCGTGATGCTAGCTTTTTTTTCCGATTTTTCCCTCAATTCTATTCTCGTTCTCTAATGAACTGTAAATATTTTGTACTCATTGGAAAGCTCATTGAATTTGGCATTTTCACAAGAAAGGTGAATAATTAATAAGAAGGCGGAATAATGTGATGCACGGATTCGGGGTATAAAAATTATCAACACGAAATTCAAAAACTAGATTCAGGAGTTAGGGCCATGCAGCCTGGCTTGCGTGCGTGACATGAGAGGTGCAGTACAAAGCCGAAAAAGATATTGTCAATTGCTTGTGTATTACTAAATAAAATATCACTGATATTTTATTCAGTAATAAAATGTCGTGTTCGCGACGCAAGCCACCTTTCTAAATATAATCAATTTCTGAAGTGTTACAATTGTGCAGTTTTTGACGGCTGTTTCAAATGCATCGAACGAGCAGAACGTTCCTGAAAATAACGAGTTCGAATTGCTTGCGTTTTTATTTCTCGTTGAAAACATTATTTTCAAATTGATTTTCGATGATAATAATTATATGAGGAATCCTTTAGGAAACCTTAGCTCAAGAGAAAACAAATCGGAGTACGAATTTTTACGCCATTGATTTGATTTGTTTCATTTTCTGTATTACAACAGCTTTATATTATTTTTCACTGTCTGAATCTTTACAAATAGTTGACAACTTCAGCGATTAACTTAGCAGCTATGGTCATTTTAATTTTTTCATTTGCAATGAGCTTTTCTCTCATGACTTTCTTCACTGCGGCAGCTTTTCGTGCACGCACTTATCTCCAAGCTCTTGGTTTTCTTCCTTTCCTATAAAAAAAAATCGATGTCGAGGTCTTGATTATTAGTTTTCTCCTAAAGGTATTAGACTTAGAACAAACATTACAACAAACAAGTAGCGCGACAAAATCTATTCAACCGAATACATATAGCTGTTCCTGTCTACGTATTTCTTTAAAGCTTTACCATTCTAAATGATAACAATGAAAATATCTCTGAACTTTTCAATGAGAAGGTACATATATTATACATATATTACATATATAGTATACATATGTTGGTGGACTAGATAAATGGCATCAAGACGGACATTTTTAAAGGAAAAAAAATGGATAGGGCCAGTATTTTTCAAGATATTGAGGCAAAGAGTTTCACCTATAAAGTTAAATAATCAATATCTTCGAAACTAATCCTTAGATTTTCCTGAGATTCAATATCGAACTTTGCTATAATAAGACTTAAAATCACACAAAATTTCAAGTTTTTTTCTCATTTATTTTTAAAGTTCTAGTGCGTACAAGTAATTTTAGTGATAACCACAATGACAAAATTCATAAAAATGCCCTAAAAAACCAAAAAAACAATAAAATAATAAAAATGAGTGCATAACAGAATGTACTTACCTATTACTACTACTTGAAGAGTTCTTTGGGAGGCGATTCAACGTTGAGAGGGGAGGACGAATAGACGGAGGCAAAGTAGTGGAGGATTGTGAGAGTCACATGGGTTTGAGGTAGACAGAGCGAAAACAAGAAATTTGCGAAATCATTGAGCTCCGAGTCGATTCCAAAAATATGTTCAGAGATAAAAATTTCAGTCTTATGTGGCCCTTTGATCGAGCATAATCAACGACAGTTTCTAAACGTTCCTCTACAAAAAGCTATTGTGCATTATGAAAATCGTAAAGAATTAATTCAAAATTAATAATGGAGAAAACGATACCACTCATCAGCAAATGTGCCTACTTCGGTTGTGGCCGAACAAAAGAAGATAATGCTAACATTCCACTTCACCGTTTCCCAAACGATCATCGATCGAAAGAGTGGATTGAAAATTCAGGTATTTTTGATAAATTTTGTCACCTCACGCGTAAATAGCGAATAATGATTTCAGCCTTTTTTCAAATAAAAAAAAAATCTTAGTTTTGAGGCTTTCGCGGCCATTATTAATGACGTGGTTGGCTTCCGGATGGATGCCGCGTTGAGTTTCAGCATTGCGCCGACGTTTCGCAAACATTGCAGTCTGCATCTTCAGGGCTATGAGCTCCGATTCTGAGCTCCGATGTGTGGGGGCAGTCCTTATATACCTTCCCTTGTGGTGGTGGG
>NW_021680370.1:26482-45331 GCF_001412515.2 Diachasma alloeum | reverse complement strand
CCCCCCCCCCTTCCCCTTCTCCCACCACCACAAGGGAAGGTATATAAGGACTGCCCCCACACATCGGAGCTCAGAATCGGAGCTCATAGCCCTGAAGATGCAGACTGCAATGTTTGCGAAACGTCGGCGCAATGCTGAAACTCAACGCGGCATCCATCCGGAAGCCAACCACGTCAAAAAAAAAATCGTTTCCCTCCCAGTTTTTTATTGAAAATTTTTATTGTGACCGTCGTGCTAGGTTACTTCCGGGAAATTGTATCTTTTCCTTGTCAATATTTTGCCTGCGATCCTGATCAGGTTCTAGTCTAGATTACTGCATAAAATACACTTCTCATGTACAATCATATACGTGTATTTTATCTGAATTAAAAAATTTTGAAGCGGTAAAAATTGTAATTTACATTCCACAAATTTTTCGCGCATTATACAGGCTATCAAGAATTGCCCAAACCGCCCACCCCTGCAAATCACATTGCGGAATTTCGAAGACACTTATCATTTACGGTCGGTATGTTAATCGTAATTATTCATTATTTTACACTTCAACGTGCAGTAAACTAAGCAGAGCTGCCTGCATGTAATCGGCCGGCTACTGCACACTGAAATATAAAATAACATGCGCAGCTCGTGCGCAATATACTATTGAACAGTCTAACAATATTCACTTTGGATAGTGACGCCGTGAGATGAGACGAGACGAGACAACGGAGTTTTTTATCTCGAATCGAAACATGAGAGGACTGAATTCTCTCGTCTCGCTGAAAATGGGGAGAATCTCTCGTCTTGTCACGCCTTATCTCGTCTCTAGGCTAAGAGTGAAATGTTTTTTTGACGAGGAATTTCCCATTTTCAGAAGAAGATATGGTTTTCTTTTATCAATTTGCAAGTCATGAATTTCTTGACACATTACGAGACATCCTTAGCCAAAAAATATTGTTCTCTCAGTGTATAATTCAATTTACACGCAAAAACAAAAACGAAGAGGCCGAGGGGGGAAGGGTCTCTTCACTTTCGCCTCGTCTCTCGTTACTCTCGCCCATTCGTGTCTTTATCTCGAACTACTTATCTCGTCTCATCTCGTCATAGCTCTCGTCGCGTTTCTCTCGTCTTCTGCGGATCAGTAAGTTTGAAATGACAAATTATCGAAGATTCAATAGGAAATGGAGAGAATAAGAGACTTGATTCGAAATGGACTTAAAATTTGCATTTGATCATTTTAAGGGAAAGATTCCGTTATTTTTTTTTCTCGTATCATCTGACTATTAGCATGAAATATTTTTGTTTTGTTCAACATTAGGAAATACACGATTACTGATACTCGCTGCATCAACGTTGAGGAAGTATGGATTATCTAATGAACATTTTGACACTAGCGATTTTTTAAACAGTGACGCGCTTAAGCTGAAACACCTAGCTATCCCAAAACATTATTCAAGACAACGAAATTCATGCGAGTCAATGATGGAAACAGATAATGGATTTTCAGAAAATATACCTTATCGATCAGAACATACATCAAACGTCGAACCACAACTTTCACCATTATTTTCTCCGGGAAAACTACGAATTCAGAAAGAGGGAACGGACCAATGTGATCAGGTAAATTCTGGGGGTAATGAAGATGATGAAACTGCATTGAATGCTTATGGACCATCACTCGCCAAACAGCTATTGCAAATTAATAAATGTTGTGAGTCACAACGGGTGGAGATCGAGAGATTATCTTTAGAGAACGCAAAATTACGTGAAACCAACAAGGGTTTACGAGGTGCAAATTTCCGAGCTACCACGAACATTGATTACAAGAGAAAAATAAGAAATCTGCAATATGCCGTCAATCAAATTTCCAATAAAATTAAGAACGCAAAGGAGAATATAACACTGGATGAGTTCTTAGACTCGCGCAAAACTCCGCTCATGCCATCAGCAAAGAGTATGATAAAGCTTCAACTCCATAAATCCAATACGCCATATGAAGAGGATGAAAAAGCACTAGCCCAAGAATTCTTTTATCTTTCACACAGCGCTTACTCAAGATTAAGAGACGGTGGATGTAATTTACCCGCTGTGAGTACAGTCCGCAGTTGGATTGCTAAATACGATATTCAACCCGGCTTCAACGACGTCATATTTACCCAATTAAAAAAAACGATGGCTTACATGCCAGCCGATCAGCGTTTGTGTTACCTCGGAATGGATGAAATGGCAATAAGTGCACGCGAAGAATTCTCTGCCAAATATGATCTCGTAGAAGGATTAGCTGACCTGGGACCACTGGGACGCCTACCGGAACGCGCAAAGTATGTGTTTTCGTTAAATTTGACTAGCTTAAATGCATAAAATCGATGGCGTCAACCTGTAGCGTACTTCTTAGCAGGATCTGATGGCGTCAATGGAGAAGAAATCCATTTTTTAGTATTAGAATGTTTGAAAAAATTGCGTGAAACAAATGTCGACGTGCGAATTCTTGTATACGATCAAGGGGCAAATAATCAACGTGCGTGGTATCAACAGTTCAAAGTGTCAGTGGCTGAGCCAAGCTTCGAATTGGAGGGAAAGCTTTATTTTTGTTGTTTTGATTTTCCGCACTTAATTAAGAGAGTAGTTACTCAATTACGAAGTCACGGCTCCATATGGGAAAGCCATGAAGAAGAGACAAAGGAAGATAATTCTGACATACAAACTAAAAAAAAATGAAGCCGAAACCACAAGCTACAACATCGAAGTTGAAGTTGATTGCTTCATGGAATGACTTTAAACTCGCGAAACAGTGTGACATTCAAAGCTCAACATCGCATCTACTTGATCACATCACACCCGCTCACCTGGATCCTACTAATTTTCAAGCGATGAACGTTAAGCGAGCATTCCAGGTACTGGGTCGTAGATATGCTCAGGCAATCAAATTAGCCGGTGAATCGATGAGAGCCGATGCATAACGTGCACATTCATCGGAGACGGAAAGTACTGAAGTTTGGAAAACATGCAGAGCTACTGCGGAATTCGCAGAGAAAATGAACGATATGATCGATGCGTGCAACTCACCAGGTTTGCTATCTGCTAATCCTCAGAATCGTCCATTGTCCCCGAAGAATCCGCAGATTGAGGTATTAATAAGAGGTATGGTTGATTGGACAGCAAAGTGGCGAATAGTAACTACACCACGCAGTAAGAAGAGTGCTGCTGCAAACATCAAATCAACTACTGTCCCTCCGTGTTTCTCAGGACTTCAATTAACTGGAACAGCATTGCTGGGAGTTTATGAATCCATACGTAAAGACTTCCCAAACTTTCAATTCGCCACAGCTCGCGCAAATCAAGACGGTAACGAGCATTGGTTCGCGCTACTACGTGCTCGAAACGGAAACTGTCGTAATCCTACAGCTCGGATGGTCCGTCTCTGTACTCGACATTCCTTACCACTAGCATCCGTGAAGATTGGAGATGGAGCCAACGTGAAATGCTAAGATACAGAGTACCTCACTGCAGCACCAGCGACAGCTGTATCCCAAGCTTTCAATCAGCTACCCCTGATTTCTAACGATGTTTTGGAGATGAATGACGTTGAAGATGCCACACACATGAAAGAAATGAACTAAGTCCTGGAAGTACTAGCGGAGGTGGAGAAAGCGGCAGAGGTCGAGTCTATTGAAGAAGAAGAGGTGACGCAGGAAGTAATGGACACCATTGAAGAAATCGAACAAGAAAAGGAAGTGCATCGTGCAATCACAAAACAATCAAAGTCCTCACTATACGAAGGAAATGCAGTAACATATTTTGCTGGATATATCACTTTCAAAGCCCTTCAATTAGTAAAATGTGACAACTGTAAACTCCTCATGACGAAGAGGCCTATGGAAGTAAACAATGCCAACGTATTATATATCGAGTATCGAGAATTTGAGAATCCAGATATTGATGCCCCATTAGTTACTAAACTTCAACGTCCCACAGATAAATTTCGTGATATTCTAGGAATTCAACTTGAAACATTTGAACGAGTCTGCAATAAGTACTGGCATCATCAGGGGCTTCTACAAAAAATTGTTCTTGAAGTTATCAAAGATACAAATATATATGATCCAATGTGGTTCGATAAGTCTCATCCATGTTACAAACACCGTTTGAGGGCTTCTGAATTCATGGTTAAAGTTGAAATTTTCTCACGAACTAACGGAAACAATCGTACCGCATCATTTAAACAATTGGTCGTGCGCAGCAACAATATAAAGTTGAGGAACATCACTCATCAATAAGATTCATCGCGAATAATTCTCATTTAATTTGTTATTACAAAGCTCGTTGCTAGCCACGTTGCAACAGATCACTTGATATGATTAAATTGAAGTGCATGACATCCATCATTCCAGGTCTATCTCATCTACGAACATCAGCTGATAGTATTAAATATTCAAATTTTTACTTTGCAAGTACTTAAGGATACTAACGATGCTTTTTTTTACACTCGCGTAAGAAAATTTCTATGAGAAGTGATTTGTCTTAACATAAATCCCATTAAATACGCGCTTCATAAGTTCTGGGTCCACTGTGTCATGAAATGGGAAGGAAAAATCATGTAAATTCATTGAAGTCTTCGAAATCACTGAAATCACACGGATTTCAGTCCGAAATAATGAACGAAATCACCTCTACCTCTTGAAATCATGCAAAAATCAATCGGGTGATGCGGGTGGAAAATCGTTATAGCCGGTTGAACCTTTTTTGCCCCGCTTCTTCTCGTTCCTTAAATTTCATTTATACCGACTTCAATTACTTCATTATCTCTCAGAAACCGGTCATTACGAATTTAGAAAATCATTTGAAATCTATGATATCATGAAATAACTTTACGAGCCACTTGAATTGGCTCGCGGGAAGTGGCACAGATTACAACTCTTTCAAAATTCACCGGAGTCAAACTCGAAATCACTCTCAAATCACGTAACGTTCCCTTCATTTCAGAGTCATGGTATGACTCGATTAGGGAGCGAGTAGCCTTTCGGAATTACATTACAGAATGAATTTGTGATTAAATTTAAAACAAAAGAGGCCATCATTACGATATGATATTATCTCATTCGATTCACATCATCTCTTACGATTTCCCATCGTTTTATTAATTCGTCAATGATGTTGTCTGTGCAAAATAAATGAACGAACATTTTAAATGTGAATTGTTATAACCAGTGAAAATCATAAGAATAACCACCTGGTTGTGGAATAAATTTGAAAAAATTTGAACTAAATGCATGAATTTTTCTATTGTTTATTATTCGATGTTCTGACTATTTTTAAGTGCCTGCAATCATCATTAACATATTATCTCAAGGAATATCCTTGATTAATTTTCATATGTAATGACTATCACATGTAATACCACAAGAGCTCCAAAATTATCGGGTATTTCCCGATAGGTTTTCTGTAAACAAATGAAGGAGTCAAGTTTTTCAGGTGAAAAAATCACGAGCGCGAAGCGCGAGTGATTTTTCTGAAAAACTTTACGACTGCGTTTGTTGGCAGGGAACCTTGAGGGAAATACCCGATTAATTTTGCAGCTCGCGTGGTATTCGGGGGATTATTTTTCCATCCAAATTCTGGCCAATAGAATTGCACCATAAGACAAAATTAACACAATAGTATTCTGACTTGGTTGATCAGCTGATCAATTAAAAACATATGATTGGCTGACCCCCCTCCCTTCCCCTTCCCCCACCACCACAAGGGAAGGTATATAAGGACTGCTCCCACACATCGGAGNCCCTTCCCCTTCTCCCACCACCACAAGGGAAGGTATATAAGGACTGCCCCCACACATCGGAGCTCAGAATCGGAGCTCATAGCCCTGAAGATGCAGACTGCAATGTTTGCGAAACGTCGGCGCAATGCTGAAACTCAACGCGGCATCCATCCGGAAGCCAACCAAGTCATTAATAATGGCCGCGAAAGCCTCAAAACTAAGACAATAGTATTCTATCTGTCAAATTCGATGGGGGTTATGTGGACTGGCCAATCTATTGTTTTTTAGATATATCAACATGAAAAATTACCAGTGAAATTCTCAAAAAATTATCAGTTGAATTTCGTGTTGACTATATAAAAAACAGTCGAATGGTGCAATTCTATTGGCTGAAATTTGGATGGGAAAAATAATCTGCTAAATATAAATATCGCCCTAACTCAATGAACAGGTGGGCCATTCGTTTTCATTCTGTTAATCATCGTGTCCGTTTTTGCTAATGAATTAGTAATATGTTTTCGAATTGATAGATTTCCTAACAAGTACATTATTGATATGTGCGTTGATATAATAAACATTTTGTAACTTATTTAAGCCTTTTCATATAACTCCTTTGAAACTCTAAGCCCCTTGTAAGACCTTCAAGAGACCTTATAAGACCTTCAAAGCTTATCCCTCTCGTTGCTGCGCAACGAAGCTATTGGGAGGTATCCGATCATTTAGAAGGGTATTACGACCCAGCAAACAATATGTCGACAATTTGTCGACAAATTACCGATGTCCTGTATAATTTTAGACGGCACTAGCAAAAATTGTTTTCTGGGGACTGACAATTGAATTATATTCAATTTCTAATAGAATTCGTATGAGTTTTCTATCTTCTTCATCAAAATTTCCAATAGGAAATATGCTATAAGAAATGCAATTTTAATTCAATAAAATTGCTTATTGAATTTGTTACATTTTATAAATTTTATAATACATGCTAACTCGACTATCAAGCACAATATCATTTGTGAACATAGAATAATTAAAATTGTTAATCTTCGTCGAGGTAAATCGTGCCCTAAGAACTATCCGTGATAATTTTTGGTTTTCCAATAAATTTTTCATTTTAATATTTATCATTGCGATTCCATCCTTAATGCATAGATGATTTATTTTTTATTAGTCGCGAATATCGAAGAAGGAAAAAAAGGTATTTAAATCTCGGAATTATTGTGAATGAACAACGAATGAATAAAGTAATCGAAGAATTGAAGCTTTTTATTTTTTTTATTTTGGAAGATATTGTGTGAAACGCTCGAAAGACGTCCCGCTATATTCAGGCAAAGTTTATCTCTTTTCTTTTCTCACACTATCCCTCACGCACTCACTGGATACATCAGGTGACTCACATGTCCCTAAATCACAACGAGTGACAGCGAGCGCGCAACTCTATCTCTGACTCTCTCAGGGGGGGAATATTGGCATCCGTATACGCGCCCTGTTATACCAACAAGTGTGTACTCCGCGTAGTTCATGGGTCGTCGCTACGAAAAAACTTGGTCGAAGCCCGTGCATAGGCGTTGGAGATCTCCCATATAATCTCTGGTTACTCACGCACCCGACTCACATTTACCGACAATTCGACCGGGACGCCGCCTTTCCCGTGGGGTACCAACTAACATTTTTGGAGTCAGTCAAACCCCCCGATCCGGGCCTCTACTCAGGTCTATCCTCTTTGGATTTACCTTTATCGAGACGCACAATCACTCGAAGAATTCAATTAATCGGCGCGGATCTCCGTTCTCAATTATTAGATGATCTTGCCCGCTGTAACTTTTTTTCATGTCAGCTCGATGAATTCACCGATCGTTTAAACCACGCGCAAGTCGTCTTGTTTGTTCGGGTGATATTTTCAGAACTTTCAGTATGCGAAAAATTGTTTACAGTGTATTCGTTGAAAAAAAATTATACGGGAGTAGATATTTACGAAGGGTTGAAAAATGAATTCCTTTCCGCGGGAATATCAATCGAAAAATTGGCATGCATCACCGCCGACGGTGCCTCGAAGATGATGGGTTGTGAAAAAGGATTTCTTGCAAAATGTATGAAAGATTCGGATTTTCCTCGATTTAATTCATTTCATTGCATTCTCCATCAGTTGGCTTTATGTGCGAAAAAAGTTTCAATTGATGGCGTGGTAAGCTTAACAGTAAAAATCGTTAATTCAATTATTTCCAAACCTTTGGAACATCGTTTGTACAACACATTCAAAGAAGCACATGATTCAGAATCTCGTGATTTATTATATCATACCGAAGTTAGTTGGCTCAGCAAGGGAATCTTACTTGTAAGATTTTATGAAAATCTCGATGAAATTGTACAATTTTTAGATGAAAAAGCTCAAGTCCCCTCAGAATTGCGAGATCCGGAGTGGTTGGGTACTCTGGTATATGGTGTCGATTTAACAAAAAATATTAACATGTTTAATAAAGAAATGCAGGGAGTTTCAAAATTCTTTTGGCAAAATACTAGAACCATTTCAAAATTAACAACATTAGTTGAAACAGCAACGGATGATTTCAGAAAAAATTCAATTCCAAAATCATTTCCGTGATTACAAACTTTAATGGATAAATACAATAATATTTCAGTTCATATGAAAAAATTTTCTAATTTCAGTCAAGATTTTTTAGATCAGTTGAATAATCGTTTCAACGACACCCACGAAACACAAAGAATCATAGAATTTTTACGTTTTCCTCAAACTAAAGTCAGCCATTCTGATATAATTTCATTAATTACAAAGTCATATCCAGTAAATTCCTTCGAATTATCACATGAAGTCAATAATTTGTCACAAGATGATAAGCTCCTCCACGCAGGACGCCATTTTCGCACAAGAGAACTGACCACGTGGAGAAAATGTTGATGATCAAATTTTAAGCATCGATTTCAAATTTTTTTTCAAAATACTCGTCTCCAGGGATTCCATTCGGAAGCAAAAGGCATTCGGAAAAAGCATTCGGAAGTAAAGCAGGAATGGAAAAATTAGAAATTCTGCATTCTTGAATTTTAAATGCCATTTTTCTTGTGCAATTTAAAAATAATGATTGATGATTACAAGTGAAATTTGTAGTTGTATATTAGTAACCCATAAATCATCCGACATTTATGACTCCTCTGAATTAATTGGGAAATATCTGAGTTTTTATTGCCACGAGTCGCAAATTACAAAAATTTTTGGAAGAATTTTCAGTGACTCCTATCAACTCTTGGCGATAGAAATAAGGCTATAAAATGCCATTGGAGAATACTTGGGTAATCGGAAATTGGATTTCAAAGATTACCGATTACTTGTATAATGAATATTCAGCATATCAAATCACTGGAATGGGAAGGTAATTTCATAGTTCAGTTCCTCATATTACATGGGGAATTAAGAATCTGACTTCTGTGACTTCCGGCGAAAAATACATTTTATTTAATTTATCTTTCAAATTCGAAACAACCAGAAAGTACCAGATGTTTGCTCTCTTTTGAATATTTTTTTCATGGACTTAGATAATTATTTTCCCATGGTTCAAAAGTACAGCTGCAGAATAGTATATTTCTAACCTAGGGAGGAAAAATAAAGGATCCTCAGCCGCCAGTGCAATTACCAGCCGAGCCGAAGGCGAGGTTGGTAAGCACGCGGCTGAGGGTCCTTTATTTTACTTCCCGTGGTTAGAACGCGATTTTCCGTCTCGGCGTAGGCGCAAAGTCAGAGTTCCCTCTCGCGAAGCGGGAGGGAAATGTAACTTTGCGCCCGCCGGGATGGAAAATGAATCATCTGGAGTATGCGATTTTTAAGTAAATTTCCAGGGAAAGTCATAAAATGAAAAAATAGAGTTCGAGTGATAAGCCGCCAAATACTCTTCAAGTCTTTGTCTCTGGTGATATTTTGTATATTTTATGACTTGCAGGTGACTGTATGTCGCTGACTAAGGGTCGAAAGCTTGTTAGGACCCACCAAAAGATAGCATGAAATTCTCCGGTGAACATGAAACTTTCTCACGCGCTTACGCCCTATGGACTCACATAGGCGGATGAGGGAGATAAACAAAAAAATACAACGGTCAAGGGACACATGTGTGTACCCTCATCTGGAATTTGAACTGATAAATAAAGCCGAAATATTACTTTCGACTTTCAACAATTCTTCTTAAAAATTTTTATACGGGATTCAATTATATCAACTAGAAAAAATTGAAATGATTGGCCATAAAATTTCTCAATTTGGAGAGTTTTGAATAATTTATTCATACTATACATTGGTACATGGTACCATTTTTTACAGGGGGGACCGTATGTACATAAGTCGTATTATAATACATAGAACTGTGATAGAATTGCAGAACTGTATAATATGAGAAAATTAGGTAGATAATCAAAGATATTTTACGACCGGTATATTCAACATCTATATTATCCTCTGGGCTATTCTACTCGGTCAACCTTAGATGTTTTTAAGACATAAAATACATGGAAAGTGGGATGCTATATGCTATCCATCGACTTTCCGGACCTCTATACGAGGGAAATAATTGAATAATTATCCATGCTAAAATTAAAAAATTCGGAGGCACACGGGCTCGAACACAAGTGGGGTATGATTCCACATCTTCTGTTTGCCGGACAGGTGCACTGCCAATTGAGCTATTGTGGCCTCCTCCGCATCTCCGAATTTCATAACTTGTGCATATCGTCTCACTATCTCGTATGCCTTAAAAACATCTAAGGTTGACCGAGTAGAATAGCCCAGGGGATAATATAGATTCGAGAAATAATAGAGTGCCAAGGAAAGGTCGCTTTGATATTATATATAATTTTTGGTGAACAATACTACTGTGAGTAAAAAATTTCCATTCTTTTAGATTGCCTTTTTGATGTAATTGTGGGATTCATGAATATATATATCAATTGTGATTCAGTGAAGTAGATTCACAATTTACGATTTCTATATTTTTGTGATAATCATATCACCATTAAAATCCTTGAAAATTAAATAGTTTGTTGAGAGTTGATAATGAAAATAAAACGAGATTGATAATTGAAGATTATATGAGATTATTTGAAATTATTTGAGAATATTAGTGTTAGGTCGAATTAAAAAAATACAATTATTTCCAATAAAGAGTGCAAATTCAGGGAATCATATTGATAAAAGTAGTGGAGACAAAAATGAGCATGAAACAATAACGCGACGGGATGCTCAGCGACAACAGCAGTGTAAGGTAAAGAAACGGATGTTGAAAATCAAGAATTGATCTGGAGCGTGACCGACGTCGGGGGCCTAAGCGGCTAGGTGCGAGCCTAGTGTGCGAAAGGTTGTGAGTTCGATTCTCCGTGGAACCGAGTTTTTCAATCGGAGGCTCCGGCGAGCGGGAGGTCGCTAATATAGTGACCGCCTGTACCGGCATGGGTTTTCTGTGGTTTCCAATGCTACTCCTATGTTCTATAGGAGTGCGAATGCGGTGCAGTGTAGAATCCACAGCCGCATGCATAGGGTTGGATAGGGCCGATTAGCTAATCAGTGGACAGAAAGGGTCGGAATATAAAAAATAAAAAAAAAGAATCTGGAGCGGGAGAAAGCGAAGGAGGGACAGACACTATGTCGTACTCAGGAACATTCTGTAGGAATTGAAGAAAAAGCAGAATGGATGATGACGAGTCAAAATTCTAATTGGACCGATCAAGTAAGTGATAACTGTAAGAAATCTAAAATTCAAAAGACGAAATTTGCAGAAATGGCTGCTGAGCGGCAGCGACGATATAGAGACAAGAAACACGCATTGAAAACAATCAAAATGATGTTGAAACGGAAATAAGTTAATGAAAGACAGTAACAAAGTCGTGCACGCAGAAATGATGAAAAGATTGTAGAAAAGAAATTATCGATCAAAGTAGGTCAGAATTCAGGAGTTGATAATATTCCAGAACTGGAAATAGGAATTGAAAAGTCAGTTACAACTGTTGCTCAAGCAAGAATCTAGCCACCTGTGCGAGTATCGATTGTCACGGAGCCCGCGTGCAGCTGTGGTTTTGCGATGTCAACAGCGAGACAAGGCCTTTTGATTTTAATAAATAATTCACTGAATAAATAGAATCGACAAAATTATTAACAGGATTAGATAGAATATATGTAATTGCAGAAGGCCTTCACCTGACGCGGCCTGGGTCAAGGGCTGTCAGGGCTCTGGAGACTCTTTTTGAAGGTCAATAAACAATTTCGACAATAATGATTCTTTTGATAGTGCGCCAGTTAATTTAACGGTAATTAACAACGTTGACTCAGCTCAGGGAGTGGATGTTGGACGACCCAAGGATAAATTAAATCGACAGAGAGAGAGAGAGAGAGAGAGAGAGAGAGAGAGAGAGAGAGAGAGAAAGGAGAAAGATAGGCAGGAATAAAACAATAAATAATTACTCACAATTAATGTCGACAATTCACAGAGTATATTTTCTAAGGAACTCCTCGGGAATCGACTCCTTCCACACAGTGTAAAGAATAATAAATAAACAATAATTAAATAAATGATTGTGACTGAGACAAACAATATTTAGATGTACACGTGTGTACTGCCGGGACAAGAGTAATCCGATGGGCCCTAGGCAGCCTGTTGCGTTGTAACAAATCAATAATTTGGCGCATGCGCCCTTGATGTCGACTAAATTCTTCAGCGCTGAATTCGGGAATAGAATTGTATTTGTCGTCATTTGGATATTTCGGTTGCAACAATAATTAATTACATAAATTAAGCCTACGGCAGTTTGTTAGGATTCCCAAGGGTATGAGAATTGTTCCGACGCGAAGGGAAAATACTATCTCCTGTTACAATCTCCCCCATTTGACCTTCACGTCGGTGGACAATTTTCCGGTAATATTCCTGCCTTAGTTTTGGAATCGTTAAATTACCATGAGGACTATTGAATCTAAAAACAAAAGTTTAGTTTCTCGTTTCTCTCACAATCTGTCAAGTATATGTGTTTTGAATGAAATTAATATGGGTACACAAATTATTGAAACGTACAAAATCTATGTATTTTCAAGAAGAATTGTCGACAAATCATTAAATTTTAACTTAATTATTTCTCTTTTTGATATTTCTTTTTAGAGATGACTCTTTGAATGAACTGGTAACGAAAGTAATATCATACTTATTTCAAAGGAGAAGAAAAATAAACATGAATGGAACATAAAACAAACAAAAAAAAATTAAATATGAGATGAAAAAATATAAAAACATAAGATAAGAAGCTAGATCTTCGTGGGAACTCAGTTGTCGATTTTAGTTCGATGCCTTCTTGTATCTTGTGGGGATGAGCACCCTGTACTCCTCGTTGTCTCTCAGCTCTGGACGTTCTTTGGTAATGTCGTCAAGATGTTTCATAACGATGGGACTCTGTAGCGCATTGACTGCCAGTCGACGTTTTTCCTCAGACAACTTGATGCGGGGTGGTACATTAGGATTAGCAATTCTCGGAGCTTTCATCAGGGCATTCTCCCTGATCAGAAATCGACGAATTCTGTTGGGGGCATCCACGGAATCATCAAACTTGACCTTGATCCTCTTCTTTAAAGTCGATTCACCATCGCCTACCATTATTTGGTGATCTTCTGGTATAAGCCATGCAGGCCAAGTGGAATAGTTGAGTCTCTGCCAATCAGCGAAACCTCTCCAGCGAACAGCACAGTCAGTGCATTCTGGGCAATGGAGACTGAGATCGTTTGAACATCCGGCGCAGCGACCCAACATCCTCTCATGTTCTACGCCGTGTGGATAAATACAATCCTCGGTGTCGAATCCTTGGGCACTACAGACGTGGCAGAACCCTGGGCGTAGAGGTAATGGACACTTACTGAAGTGATGTTCTCGAGACCCACAGTTGACACAACCAACTGAGTGTAGTTTTCCAACTTGTGTCACATAAGTGTGGGTACTTTTGGTGGCCTTTCCTCCATCCATCTTGACGATCAAAAGCTTGGCACGTTCGGTGACCAATCGTTTCAATTGCGCTTCATCCAGCAGGTATAATGGCTGACCCTCTGGATCTGGCTGAATGGTAGCAAGATTATGATCTTGGAGGAATGAGGTAAAGGAAGGTGCCTTGGGAACAGGAGCAGGATAAACTGCAACAGAAGGAGCTAGGAGAGCTGAAGTTTCATCAGTGGTTTTAAGTTCCCTCGCGTAAATTGGAGATTGCTCTTTTGCTTTGTATGCACCCTGTAGACGTGAACGTTCCTTGTTCTCACGATCGATATCAGCTTGAGTCAGGGTGATCCAACTGAAGTCTAGCTTTGGTGGTAGCCTACCACGAATTTCGCAGAGCAGTATAGCAGCTTCATCTGATATCGGTTTCTTTACGGTTTTAGCGATAGCCCCCTGTTGCATTGGGGTTAGTTTTAAATCATTGACGCTAGGTTGTTCGAATATCAGGTTCTTGTCGTCTTGGGATATCGGTTTCGATGCTGTTGTACTTATGTCATCATCAGTTAAGTCGAGCGAGTCGACTCCCAACTGAACTACATCGTCGACATCAGAATTGTCGATCTCGGCCTGGGTAGATTTTTCCATTAGCAGCAAAGGCATCATGGAATCCCTGTGCAGGCTCTCATCGTTGCCTTCGGATACTCCGTCGACTGGAGGTGGTACCTCACTTTGGCCTGATGTGTCCGATGTGATGCTGTCGTCGTTCTCTCCCATGATGACACGTCATCTGCGTTGGTGTCGGACCTGTGTGAACAAGTTTAATTTCGTCTAAGGCTACGTCGCGGGAATTTTTAGTCGGTTACATAATATTTTCCTACTCGTTTACCATTCTTGTCGATCAATTCCACCGTCATTGGACCAAATATTTTATCGACTACTGTGTTTCGACTGCCCACACGACTGCAAGACATTCTGTTTCAGTGGTCGTGTAATGAAATTCAGCCCCTCGCAACGGTCGACTCAATACTTCGATAAGTAATTCTTTATCGGTTTCCGGATCTTTCTGCACGAGTATTACTCCTAGTCCAAAATCGCTGGCGTCTGTATACAGAATAAACGGTTGACCGGGAATCGGTGTACACAGACGCGGAATGTCGATGAGAGATTGTTTAGTTTCGTCAAAAGCCTTTTGTTCGGCGTCAGTCCATCGCCACGGGTGCTTAGGACTAGTTAATTTATTCAATGGTCCCTGAATCCTAGCGATATTTTTCAAGTGTCGATGATACCAGTTAACTAACCCATTGAAATGTCTAAGCTAAGTGCGATCGCGCGGTACTGGGTAATCGATTATCGGCTGGATTTTCTCTGGGTTCGGTCGCATCCCGTGTTCATCGATAATGTATCCGAGGTACTTGACTTCCCGACACGCAAAGCTACTCTTCTCTCGATTGATTTTCAATTTTGCTTCGCGTAAAACCTGTTACACAACTTCTTCTTTGCTCTATCTCTCTGTTATATGCGTACCAAAAAGTATTAACTGACCACCGGGTAAACTTAGAAAAGAATGTATGTGCACGTAGTGGAATACTTCATGGTTATGGTTGAAAATATGTATCGTGATCACGCAACACCCCTATGACTTAGTTTATAAAAGCGAGAGTGTAGCCCAAGAGCTTCTCTCCCAACTGTCCTCTCAAACATTCAAGTCTATTCTGCGAATATCAGTTTTTCTATCCTGACTTTCAAAACTAGCTCTACTTTGGAATACGTTGAGGATATTCGACTTAAGCCTTGGTCCCTGGTGTAAAGAGCATATTATTTGCTTTGACCCGAAACAGAGACCATTTGTAAGTACTGAAGACGTAACACAAATAAAAATGTTGGTGTCGGAAGTGGGATTGAAAGGAAAATGTCTATTGGGAGAACACCCACAAAGGGTAATACGAGTAAAAACGTGGAAGATCCGACAGAAATAAATTTAGTTCCAAAGAATTTAGAGCTAGAAGAGTTGGAAGGTGCACGTACAAATTTAAAAAGTACTAGTGGAAATCAATCAGGGTCGTCACAATCCTAAACCGGTGATTCATCAGGGAAATTAAAAAGAGAGCGGGAAATTCGACCGCCAAGAGAAAACGACGATAAAAATCCAAATATTTATGAACAATTAATTGATAAACAAGATCAAATACCAAATCAGGATCCAGAAATAATGGCTAAGAATACAATTCCGGTGTCAATTAAATATGTTTTAGAAACCGTACCTGTTTTTACCGGTGATAATATTCCATTGCAGTATTTTATAGAGGCATGTGAAAAAGCCAAAAGAATGGTTTCAGAGAATGCTGAAAGGAGCTTTGTGTTGATCCTAAGGAACAAAATAAGAGGTGAGGCACGTAGATCAATTCACGGTACTACATTTGTAACTGTGAGGGAGCTTGTCGATTATTTGAGGAAACTTTATGCACCGAAAAAGACTGTGTATCAACTTCAGGATGAAATGAGGAAAATCTTCCAAGGATAAAAAGAAAGTGTCTTCTGCTATGCGAACAAGGTGAAAGATCTAGCCAAACGAATACTTGAAGAATATAAATTACAGAATAACAACGCTATTGCTGACGATGTTAATACGGCATTTGATCATACTTTCGCTGATTGTTTCAAAAAGGGGTTAAAATCTGAAATTGAGAATAAAATAACGGGAGATGAATCGTTGGCAGGAACTATTGAAACCGCTATCAAAGTAGAAAAAGATTTGGATACGAAAGATGCTTTACGGGGATTTAAAAACATGAAAATTGATAAAGATAGTACATCAAAAGCGAAAGGAGGAAGTGAAGATGTTTATACGATTCAGAAAGAAAAGGCAATTGTAACGTGTCAAATTTGTGATAAAAAAGGTCACACAGCAGTTGATTGTTCCCAGTGCTTCCAGAAAAAGAGAGATCAAGTAACTCAAGTAGTTTCATCGAATATCCAAGTAACGCAAGCACCAAAATTACTGAAAAATTCAGGTTTTTCCAGAGGAAAATAGAGAAATGATGAATCCCTGCATCAGAAAAATTCTTTGATATGTTTTTATTGTAAGAAACCGGGACATATGATAGCAGAATGCAGGAAACGTATTTATAATAATCAGTTGAAAGAAAATAGTAATCAGCAACAATCCAATATACTATCGAAAGGAACGTCATCAAGTAATACATCGTCGGGAACGAGAAGGGGCTTCCATGTTCGGATGCGGCGCGGAAGACGACTACTTCGCGTCCAGTGATGCATATTCAACCCGAGTTACAGGATATTCAGGAAGCAGGAGAAGTAACAGAATTCAAATGGCCGATGTGAAGGTGAGTCAGGGAACGAAAGCTCCAACGGTCATAATCGAAACCGATGTTTTAGTGACATCCGATGTATTAATGATAGATACGGAGTGTGAATTAAATCTGATTAAAATAAATTATATCCAGTCTAGTGAAGAAATCGATAGATCAGAAATTACGAAGTTGAAAGGGATTACTAAAAATCATGTTTTCACTTTGGGAAAAATAGCAACTTTGTTTGTGGGGAGTACAGTATATCTCCATGTTGTGCCCAATGATTTTCCAATCACTAGAGATGGAATATTGGGATCCGAATTCTTGAAACAACATGATGTGGACATCATGTATTCTGAAAAGTGTATCAAATGGGGAAACATACGAATACCATTTGTACATGAAGAAGCAATAGTAATACTAGCATGAACGAAGAAAAGATTTTATGTTCCTGTTGCGAACTCTGAAGCTAAAAATGGCTATGTGCCAAGATTAAGGCTCTAGGATGAAGTTTATCTAGGAGAAGCTCTCGTCACCAATCATGATGGCAAGGCCTATGTGTATTTAACAAATACTACTCAACGAGAGATTGAAGTAGCTGTTCCAGTAATCTACATTCAGCAATATGAAGAAAAATTACATTCCGAGTATATTGAGAGTTATGCATTTCTCATGAACCGAAAAAGTAATTGTGAACTATCAGAATCTAATTTTGCATCAAATTCCGAGGATCTAGAAGATCCAATTTCTGCAGAAAATGCCGAATCTCAGGATCGAGTCGATCAAATCATGCAGTTCTTGAGATTAGATCATCTCAATAAAGAAGAACAAGCTTCTGTGCGAGAACACATTACACTCCATCAGGACAGATATAACATTCCGCGCGATAAGTTGGGAGCCACAAATGCTTTACAACACAGAATTAATACAACGGATGATATTCCTATTAATTCTCGTCAGTACCGATATCCAGTTCCGTTTGAATCAGACATTCTTAGACAAAAAAAAGAAATGTTAGAAGCAGGAATAATAGAATCATCGCAATCTCCTTACAATACTCCGGTATGGATTGTTCCTAAAAAAACAGACTCAAAAGGGAACAAGCGTAGGCGAATGGTCCTAGATTTTAGGGCATTAAATGAAAAAAATAATCATGATGCCTTTCCGTTAGCATTGATCCATGATATTTTAGACCAATTGGGAGGAGCAGTATATTTTTCAACATTCGACTTATCATCTAGATTTTATCAAATACTGATGCACCCAGACGATAAGCACAAAACTGCATTTTCAACTAATTATGGACATTGTGAATTTGCACGTATGCCTTTTGGGTTTGTTATGTCCGAAGGATTTTCAGGCGGGAAATGCTGAGTTATGAAAATTGAGCTATTGTGTCATTTCTCCTAGATTGGATAAGTTCCTTGGTAAACAATGAAAATAATGTGCGATAAAATGTTTCTTACCGAGGTTTCCCGAATTTTTATGAGCAATTTTTTTGATCGCACCTTATTATCTTCTTTGAATATAGGGGCAAAAGTTTCGTTTTAAGGATGCTGAAGGAGTTGTCAGAAATAATTAAAGCGATTGTAGAATAATCTTTACCTTCAATTATAAATATTCTGGATATGTTCTGGGTTTACAACAGTTCGATTTCATTGATGTTCTGAGTTATCGAGATTTACAAGGTTTGAATTTTACAATGGTTTTATATTTAGTCTTACTTACGAATTCGCTGATGAGTCGTGTAATTTGTTAAAGGTGTCCAATGAAATCTCTCTCTCTCTCTCTCTCTCTCTCTCTCTCTCTCTCTCTCTCTCTCTCTCTCTCTCTCTCTCTCTCT
>NW_021680370.1:15593-24661 GCF_001412515.2 Diachasma alloeum | reverse complement strand
TCTCTCTCTCTCTCTCTCTCTCTCTCTCTCTCTCTTTCTCTCTCTCCATTATTTGTACATTCACACACTTATACCGTAAGACGTTTGGAGTCACGCATGCCTTAACCGCTTCGTACGCGTGATTTTAAGTCCGAAGATTCGTATCTCTTTTTTTTCATACTAGGGAATGTGGTATTCTCGCAAATTTAGATGAGGGGTTTTTGACAACTCAAATTTTCAAAAATCAAGTCGATCAACTATCCGGTAGCGATCGTCGTTACTCAGGGGACCACCCTCGAAATTAGACTCACTGATTTCTGTTGGGGGCTATTACGGAGAATTGACTTTATTCGTTTTGATATTGATTTACTTGAATTATCGATGATCGCAGAACGTGCTAGTTTCCCGATTTATTCGTGACTGAATTTTTAATTATCGATTTAGTGTGAGGAGGGCCTGAGTGCTGTGGTTTTCCGGTGGAGGAAAATTTCGACAGGTGCTGATGCACTTTGATTGCGACAGGGTGAATATTTCGCTATTGGGAAATTTAGTAAAGAATGTTTGGTGTATCAGGAAGTGGCGTGAATTGTAATTTATTTTATTTCGTTGTGTTGGAATGAGTCTGAATTTCTTTTGTGAATTTTTATGCTTGTTTCTGACTTGGCGGTAGTTTTGGGGTTGCTGATTTTAGAGGTGGTTATGGCTTGCCGGGAGGGTCTCGGTGAGCTGGACAACTTTTGTCAATGATATTTTTCGAATGGGTGCGTTGTTCAAAGGTTATGCCAATTGTTAGGTTACTTTGTTTATTTAGCTAGCTCTGTGGTTTCTTAACCGAATTTGAAAATTGTTGGCTTGTTTTCCGGCGCTTATGGCGCGTTATTTTGGAGACTAACGCTAGGGTGAAAAGGCGTTTATTTATTTATTGGGAAAGTTAAAGATTTTTGGGGGAATTTGTTAATAATATTTGCAATTGTTGTTCGATTTTGTTGAGCGAGAGCTTAAGCTCTTTCGTTTGTTTTCTCGCTCGTTTTTTGTTACGGAAATTTTTGCGTAGACCTATTGTTTTGGAATTTAGCAAAAATGTTTCATGTGGGAAAAGTTGGGCTCTTGCTGAAGTTATTCGTTAATAACTTTTGCAATTTTCGGAGTTTCTCTTTCAACAATATGTCCCAAGTTTCGTCGTGCTGAGACGAATCTTTTAGCGTATTGAAATTATGTTAGAATTTTGATTTTGTATTTTATTTTTGTGGAAAACGGTTTTACTTATGAAGGGCAGTGGGGGTTGTTTTCCAAGTTGGTCTGAATGGGGTGGCTCAGGGCTCATAATTTACGTCTCATTCGGGGGAGTAATTTTGGTCCTATGCGCTTCATTAGTTTAAGCGGTTGTTCAACTATTATTTTGGTTTTGAAGGTTTAATTTTTTTTTGGAAATAATTTGGACATAGGTTGAAAAATGCACCAGCGACATTTCAACGATTAATGAATCAAGTACTTACAGGAATGCAAGGAACTGATGTATTTGTTTATTTGGATGACGCTGTAGTTCTGACAACTTCATTAGAAGAACAGGAAATAAAACTCGTAAGAGTGATGAATGGTTTGCGGGATGCGAATTTGAAACTTCAGCCGGATAAATGTGAATTTCTTCAGTGTGAGGTGGCATATTTAGGCCATATCATAAGCTCTGATGGAGTATGGCCTGATCCGAAAAAGACTGATGTGATACAAAAATATCCACGACCACAAAATGTGAAAAACTTTCCACAATTTTTGGGACTTGCAGGATATTATAGACGCTTCATTCATAAATTTCCAAATATTGTTAAGCCGCTAACGGACCTACTGAAAAAAAACCATAATTTTCAGTTAGGGACCATCACAATAAGAAGCTTTTGAATCTCTCATCTATAAATTATGTGAAGAACCTGTCCTTTAATATCCTGATTTGACGCAACCATTTAATGTAACTACGGATGCTTCAGGATATGCAGTAGCTGCGATAATAAGTCAAGGACCTATTAGAAAAAATCATGCGATTGAATATACATCCAGAATTTTTAATCAAAATGAAAAGAAATATAGTACTTATGAAAAAAAAGCGGTGGCAATTCTGCCCTCAATTTCTCAGTTCAGACCATATTTATATGGGAGGCAATTCACTATCATAACGGATCATAAACCTCTTGTTTGGATATCTTCTACACGAGACCCGACATCACGATTAACACGTTAGCGTTTGAAGTTTGAAGAATATGACTACAAAGTTGTTTATAAAGTTGAAAAAACCAATGTCAACGCAGATACATTATCATGGAATCCTCCAGAAATCGACAAATGTTGTGAATTTGGCAACAATGAAGAAAAACGAATGCTGTCTCTATTAAGCCGAATCATTCTCGGCCTGGTACATCATGTGAAGATGGAAATAAGGAGGCTAATGGTGGACCAATTGCTTCGCGATTACAGAGTAGTCCTAGAAAAATTCCCGAAACTCCGATTAAAAAGAAAACCGTTGATAAACCAACTATGGATGAGCCACGAAAGCGTGGACGTCGGAGGAAAAATATTCCCGCAACAGAACAAGACGTAGTTCCGCCAATTGATAAAGAAGTGATAGAACATGAGACAAATGAAGATCATAATGATGATATGACAGAGGATAACGTGGAATAACAGAAGTCTCAATCAGGGATTCCAGATTATCCATCAATACCGGAATGGTATGATTCAATAGCATCAGGGTCATCAGACGATTGTTATTCGGATAGAGAAGAAATTGACGAAATCAAAAGGGAAACGGAGACAATAGAAGATGGGAATGACGAAACAAGGATACCTATGATGATAGCAACTAATGATAAAATATACATGAGTAAAACTCCGCATATTTATTTCCTGGCAGAAGATGGAACTCCTTGTAATGAAGGCTGAAGACAACTTGCAGAACAATTCCTCTTACCAAAATTCAAAAATTTGAAAACCAGAGGGATATCTCTCATGAAATTAGGTACAAAAAATCAGCTCGCTTTAGTGATCAAGCCAGATAAAAATAGCAAAATGACATCTGATGTATTAGAAAAATCATTTTTGGATTTAAATGACATCATTAAGCAAGAGAAAATCACTAGTATTTCTATTGCACATACTAAAGAGAATCGATGGTGTTCATTGGAATCAAATTAAAAAGAAATTGAAGACCTTGAAGAATCAGATATCTTGGATTGTTTGTCAAGAACTTGTTAAATATATTCCACGTGAGGAATGGAAGAAAATAATTCATGAAAATCACGCCTCAGCAATAGGAGGGCACAAAGGTGTAACACAGACGTATAATAGAATTCGTCCCCATTACTATTAGGAAGATATGAAAACAGATATTCGGAAATATTTACAACATTGTTTACCATATTAATTGAAGAAACTGAAGAGAGTAAAAACTCGACAACCAATGGAGATAACAGACACCACAGAAGTTGCTTTCGATAAAGTATCAATGGACAACGTTGGTCCTTTACCTGTTATACGAAAAGGAAATCAATATATTCTGACAATACAGGATTTGTTGCCGAAATATCGCTTAGCAATACCATTGAAACGAGCCGCATCAGAATATATTGCTAAGGCTGTGGTAAACCGATCAATATGTGTGTTTGGAGCACCCAAAGCTGTGTTGAGTGACCAAGGAGCAAATCTACAAAGTGAATTAATTAAAAGGATGGCACGTACGTTTCGGATCAAACAATACCGAACAACTGCATTCCATCCCCAGTCTAACGGATCGATTGAACGATCTCATCACTCTTTGGTTGAATATTTAAAACAATTTATATTTGAAGAAGACGAATGGGATGAATGGTTGGAACTAGCCACCCTCGCATATCATACTAGTGTCCATGAAGGAACCAAATATACTCCGTATGAATTGGTGTTTGGCCATCAAGCCAGACCACCAGCAATTCAATCGTGGCAAGAAGACGAAGACCCTACATATGAAGATTATTTATCTGAATTGTTATCTCGAATTCAACAAATGCAGACGTTTGCACGAGAAAATTTGATAAATGCCAAAGAAAATTCAAAGAGATATTATGATAGGAAAGCTAATGAAAAGAACTTTCAAGCTCGAGATTCAGTTTATTTACAAGTCGGTAAAAAGAAAGGGAAATTTGGAGAAAATTATAGAGGACCGCATAAAATAGTAGAAGTGAAACCTCATGGAAATTTGAAAATCAAATTGTTGCATCTTCTTCTGCACAAGAAACCAGTACTCTACGCTCAATGTTATCACAGCCAGCAGTACCTGATCGATCTCGAGTCTTACAGCTGTTAACCTGTAAAATATGCGGCCGTTGTATGTCTGAAACATTATTCTATCCTTAGGGACATATTAAGGCTTGCAGAAATTGTACAGGGAAGCTCATATTTTGCCCTTATTGTACTCAGTTTATCCATACTACAATTAATACCCAATTTTCCTAAATACAAATAACAGACAATAGATAATTAATTCAGCTGCATCGCTTGAACTATTCATACATTCGAATGAAATTGATAAACGAAAATTTGATTTAGGAAACAAAATGGGTGAACAGGATGGAGATAAGGAATCATATATCATCGACATTGACAGTTTCAAAGATAATGATGATGCTATCGTAGTGAAAGAAATTGCGATAGTTTCTGTTACTAAAAACTACTCTGATCATTGGATCATTGAGCCTCCATTTTAGTTCTTCAATCTGTCATCATCTAAACGAGCTACTTGTATCTGGAAAACCAATGCGATTCATGTATTGGAATGGGGAACCGGAGATATGGCATACGCATGCATATACGAGCGACTGCTTAAATTGGGGAGGAATTCCAGGCGTATTTTTGTGTATAGAGAACAGAATGCTATTTTTCTGCAACGAATTATGTGTGTAGAAGTGATAGATGTGAAGGAATCCATTCCAGAACTTGCACTACCTAGTGTACCTGAATATTGTATTTATCATGGCAGCTTCAAACCGGAGCGATACTCATGTGCTCTGAATACTGCCATGAAAATTCGTAGTTGGATAATCACTAAATTTCCTAAAAATGTGGAAAATTTCCAAGAGCAACGAGAACCTACACCAACAAAGGATGATCATTTATTCCTTTATGATATTCCGAAACCAGTTGAAAGTGAATATGTAAACATGGATCCTGCTAAAAAAAAAACAGAGGAGTTTCTACCATTGGTCATCCCAACTCCCCCTACACCTAGCCTTGCTAATTATGACCAAATCGAGAAGGAATTTTCGTTGATTTCATCCCCTCCTCCCACAGAAAGTCCACCTGCAGTGCCTATAAATAATCATTCATTAACTCATGATGCATTAACATCCACCGCTAACGAGTGGATAGACAGAGGATCAAATATGACATTGGAAGGTACTAATTTTCTTGATGAAGAACCCGATAATTTTCTCAATGACATTCAGGATAAGACTCCATTAACTGAAAAATCCAAGAAGGATGCCAAGAAGATACGAATTTTCAGAAGAGCAATTTGGAAATTGAATAAGGTCTTCTTAGTATTGACAACTATATTTTGGGGAACCACAGTAGATGGATTCATCGCCTATGCTTGTGGATCACCTAACATGAATGTTACCACTATTTCTTCGTTGGACGTTGGTGAATGCGATGTACTACAATTACATATAAACATTACACAAAAACATATGCAATTATTACAAGTGAAAGAATATACATCTACTCATGATTACCAATGCAAAATATCGGTAAAACGAACAATCTATTACTGTGGAATGCATTCACATATGTCACCAGTCGCTTATGGAAAAGCTGAATACGTGAAGGAAATTGGACAAGATGATTGTTACTTGTTACATCAAACTGGAATTCTGCAGATCGGAGAAAGAACTCATATTGTTGGTATTAAGCCCAATGATAGGACAATTCAATCAGTTACTTTGGGAGGAAAAATTCGCTCTAATGGCACATGCGAACCAGCTGATTACATAGATAACTAGTGGATTGGGTTGTTGGTCGCTCGCTGCGCTCGCTCCCGAATGTGGGTGCGTTGAAGTGGGTGTACCTGTTGGGGCCACACTATGAACTTCCCGATTCGTCTATTCCATATAGGAATTTAATAGAAATCGTTATAAAAGAGTAGTCTTAAAAAAATATTATTCCACTCTATGAAAACTGTAATGGATTTTTCAAGCAATCTATATGTTTCATGGCCCATATAATTATTCCCTGCCGTTTGCAAAAAGTGAATGTGTGTGTGTGTGTACATATGTGTTTATTTTTTTCAGTCAGCGCCCACCTAATTTTCATTGTCATTGTGATCGAACTTCACTTTTCTTGAATGTATTATCTGGTTTTGTCCAATTTTTTTCGTGATACCTATCTGTGATATTTTTTATGATATTTTTTTGGAATTTTTTTGTATATTCATATAGAGAGCGAATAAAGAAGTTGAGAGTAAATAGCAAATTCTTTCCTTGTAGACTTCAATGATGTTAGGGCGGGGTGGTCATCTAGGTGGTGAAATAGAGGGGATTTTATTATTCTGTAGAACAATATCTAGTTTTTCTATGTCGATACTATTAAACAATTCTGTAGATTTTTCATGCGTTTAAAAAAAAATATTTTATAGAAGAAAATGAATAATCTTTGATTTTGCTATATAATATATTCGTTTCATCGAGTGAAGAATTTTCCAACTGGATTTTGAAAACTACTGAGGTAAAATGCATCGCTTTTTTCTACTTTAGCTAAAATGTCCTTGTGTTTGTATTCTCTTTAACCCTTCACGTACGGGCTCCATATACTATACCGACCTGAGTTCTTGTCCTAACGGCCGCGGTCGGTATACTTTACCGATCCTGCGGCGCAAGATAAAAAAATCAATATCTAGAAAACTATTGGCGATAACTAGATAAATTAAATCGATTCTTAAAGGAGAGTCATTGTAGAATACCCTCATATATGATTTCCATTTTTTAGTACCGGCGGAATATTTTTAATTATCATCCGAAATTAGCAATGAAAATTTTCACGTCGCACCGCTTCGAGTGTCTCGTTAATCGAGAAAATTTTGAAGGAAAATTTTGAAATTAATGTCAAGAGTTCTCGGAAGATCCACCTATTGGTGGCTGCAGAAAAAATTTTGATAGAATGATTAGTTTTTATAAAATTAATTAATTAGCGCAAATCGGTTGTTTCAGTAACCACAAAAGTGACAGACTTGAAATTAGTCTTAAAATTTTCCTTTTAAATTTGATAAAGAGGATACAGACCCAGAAACAGATGAGAATAGGAGTGATGAATCAATTTTTTTCGAGGTAACCATAGTTTTCTTCGTTGGTTTGTTGACATGCGTTCTCTTCTAACTCGTTTCTCGTGGCGCTCTTTTTTTTTCCTTTTTTTTCCGGGAAGGTTGCGTTGACGCATTTTATTTCAACTTTTAGTCTTTTCTAACACTTGTCTCTCTTTTTCATTCTTGAATATCTATCAGAGTTCTGATGATGAAAGAACATCAGATTTTAAAAACTGGACCATCACAGATGATCACGAATTCCGATGGGAATCGATGAAAAATTATGCTAAGAAGAAAGAAACCTTTACTGCTAGACCAGGACCTCAAAAGGAAGCCAGATTCATGAAAAGTGTTGTTGACTCCTTCCAGCTGTTCTGCTCACCTGATCTAATTAAATTGATTACTGAAGAAACTAATAGATATGCAGAGCAAGTCCTCGCGAAGAAAGCCAACAGTATCTTCAAAGTGCGCTCCAAGAAGTGCCCGAGTGGAAATTCTGTTCAGGTCTTGATCAGAAACTGATCAAGTCCGATCCGAAATTCTGATCAGGCGTGTTACGCCTCTGCCTTAGGTTTTTCCACTAGGGTTTCTCCGCCTTCCATCATTAGGCATTAATTAAATTTAATTGTTTGAGAGAAAAATTAGTAACTTCCTAGCCGGGAATCGAAACCGGGACCTCCCAATGTCGCGTCGGGTGCTCTTACCATCTGAGCTACCGGACACTTACCAATTTCACTCTCAAATTGACTCATACCCGAGTGGAAATTCTGGTCAGGTCTTGATCAGAAACTGATCAAGTCCGATCCGAAATTCTGATCAGGCATGTTACGCCTCTGCCTTAGGTTTTTCCACTAGGGTTTCTCCGCCTTCCATCATTAGGCATTAATTAAATTTAATTTTTTGAGAGAAAAAATTAGTAACTTCCTAGCCGGGAATCGAACCCGGGACCTCCCAATGTCGCGTCGGGTGCTCTTACCATCTGAGCTACCAGGACACTTACGAATTTCACTCTCAAATTGACTCATACCCGAGTGGAAATTCTGTTCAGGTCTTGATCAGAAACTGATCAAGTCCGATCCGAAATTCTGATCAGGCGTGTTACGCCTCTGCCTTAGGTTTTTCCACTAGGGTTTCTCCGCCTTCCATCATTAGGCATTAATTAAATTTAATTTTTTGAGAGTAGTTAAGTAATGCCGGTTCTGGCGCAACGTTTTTGGCGACGACCTGGTCGTTGGGGCCCAGTAGGGGGGTCAGATGAAAGTGGGTGGGTGGGTGGTTGATTAATTCGCGGGGTCGCAGTTCAATTCGCGGTTTGATTCGCGGGGTCGCGGTTTAATTCGCGGTTTGATTAGCGGTTTGATTAATTAATTCGCGATTTTTTCCCTCGAAGTGACGAAAGGGTTAATTAATTCGCGGTTTGATTCGCGGGGTCGCGGTTTAATTCGCGGTTTCTTCTATCGAAATGATGAAAGGGTTATTTAATTCGCGGTTTGATTCACGGTGTGATTAATTAATTCGCAATTCCTTCCCTCGTAGTGATGAAAGGGTTAATTAATTCGCGCGGTCGCGGTTTAATTCGCGGTTTAATTCGCGTGGTTGCAGTTTAATTCGCGGTTTAATTAATTAATTCGCGATTTTTTCCGTCAAAGTGATGAAAGGATTATTTAATTCGCTGGTTAATCAATTTAATTCGCGGTTTTGCGTTACAAAGGACCTTCTCGGTGGAACTAGTCAATCGAACCCGCGAGGGGGTGAGTGAAGGGGTTAATTA
>NW_021680370.1:14229-14437 GCF_001412515.2 Diachasma alloeum | reverse complement strand
AGACTCAGGCTGGAGATTAGTTGACGTCATTAATTTAGAAGTGAACATAAATAAATATAATCCATTGCGCGGAGGATCCAGCTTCGTTGAACTACCTGAATGGATTAAAAACAACCATGCTGTCGTGAACGTTCAAAATAAAGACGATGCCTACTGCTTCTTATGGTCCATTATGGCCGCTCACTGTAACGTTCGAGATAAGCAACGA
>NW_021680370.1:10319-13931 GCF_001412515.2 Diachasma alloeum | reverse complement strand
GTGAAAAATATTTAAAATTTCAAAATTTCAAAAATCAACTGACTGTTCCATTTGTTGTATACGCTGATACTGAGTGTTTATTGGAAAAAGTGCACAATGACAATGATGTAAATACCAAAATATACCAAAATCATGTACCATTCAGTGTTCCATTTTATGTGAAATGTAGCTATGATAACTCAAAATCGAAACTCTCTATTTATCGTGGAAAAGATTGTGTAGAGTGGTTTATTGAGCAGTTTCGTATTTTAGCTATAAAAGTTGATGCTGAATTATAGAGAAATGAGCCCATGAACTTGACTTTCGAGATGGAGCGAGCCTATAATGCAGCCAAAACATGTCATATTTGTGGCAGGGCATTCACCGAAAAAGCAGTGAAACATCGGGACCATTGCCACTTCACGGAAAAATATCGCGGAGCAGCTTATCCCGGTTGTAACCTGAATTACACAGAATCGTGTGTAATCCCTGTGGTTTTCCACAATTTGTCAGGTTATGACTCGCACTTTTTCATTAAGTCCCTTGCGAGACAATTCGGGGGCTCTGTGACATTACTCCCAATTACGAAAGAGAAATACATTTCTTTTACAAAATCAGTCGAATCAACAAGAGTTCACTTGAGATTCATTGACTCATTTCCTTTTATGGCAAGCAGTATCGATAAACTTTCTTCACATTTAGAAGATGAAAAAAAATAATCACAGCCAGTCATTACCCTCAAAAACGACAATTCGAACTGGTTGTACGCAAAGGAGTTTTCCCATACGAATACTTGGATACATGGGAGAAATTAAGTGTACAACAATTACCACGGAAAGAAGAGTTTTATTCTCGACTGAATGATGAGCACATATCCGATAAAGATTACAACCATGCATGTGATGTGTGGAGAAATTTCAGCATCAGAACACTCGGTGAATATGCGGATTTATATCTGAAAACCGACCTATTGTTGCTAGCAGATATTTTCGAAAATTTTCGAGAGAGTTGTTTCACAGCATACAACTTAGATCCTCTTCATTATTATACAGCACCAGGACTGGCTTTTGATGCAATGTTAAAAATCACTGGAGTTCAACTGGAATTATTTCAAGACCCTGAGATGTTCCTTTTCATTGAGAAAGGCATTAGAGGAGGACTGTCGCAGTGTTCTAACCGATATGGAAGGGCAAATAACCCCTACATGGGTGCTAATGAGTATAACCCAGAAGAAGAGAAATCATATTTGATGTATCTAGATGTGAATAACTTATATGGAGCAGCAATGAGTCATCATTTGCCGAGTGGGAATTTCTGTTGGATAAAAGATTGGTCATCCCTCAACATCCTGAACATTCCAGATGACTCAGAGACTGGATACATCCTGGAGGTTGATCTGGAATACCCGCAGGAATTGCATGAAGAGCATAAAGATTTACCATTGTGCCCGGAACACATAATCCCTCCAAACGGTCAGGCCAAGTTACCAAAATTATTAACCACGTTGAACTCCAAAAAAAATTATGTCATTCATTATAAAAATCTCAAACAATATTGTAGTTTGGGCTTAAAAATCACTAAAATTCATAGAATCTTGAAGTTTTCTCAAAACTCGTGGTTAAAAAATTATATTGATTTAAATACTAATTATCGAAAAAATTCTCAGAATGACTTTGAAAAAAATTTTTATAAATTGATGAATAACGCGGTTTTCGGAAAAACAATGGAAAATGTCAGGAAACATCATGATGTGAAACTCGTATCAAGATGGGATGGACGATGGGGTGCTGAGAGTTGGATATCGAAACCCAACTTTCATAGTAGTATTATTTTCGATAAGGATTTGGTAATAATCCAAATGAGCCGAACGAAAATTAAATTTAATAAACCAATATACGCAGGCTTTAGTATTCTAGATATTTCTAAAACATATATTTATGATTTTCACTATAATTATGTGAAAAAAATTTTTAAGGATAGAGCAAAACTATTGTACACAGACACGGATAGTCTTATTTATCATTTCAGAGTAGAGGATATTTATGAAATTATGAAAAATGATATTGATAAATTCGACACTTCTGATTATCCAATAAATAATGTATATAATATACCTCTAAAGAATAAGAAGAAATTAGGTGTAATGAAAGACGAAAATCATGGCAAGATTATGACTGAGTTCGTGGGGCTCCGAGCAAAAATGTATAGTTTTAAAGTGTCTGGTGAAGATCGGGAAAAATCGCGGGCCAAAGGAGTGAAAAAATCAGCATTGAAACGTATTACATTTGAAGACTATAACGCCTGTTTGAACCAACATAAAAATGTGTGGATGTCACAGAATATGATTAGATCGATCAAACACGATGTGTTCACGATCAATCAAACTAAACTAGCTCTGAGTTGGCATGATGATAAGCGCATTCTCCTGCCAAATACGACAGATACTTTGCCTTATGGTTTTAAGAATAATAATATTGTAAATAATTTGTAAAAAATTATGGATGGGGGAAATAAAAACAGTTTGTTAGGAAAAAAAAGTTTTTTTATTCAGTAAAATGCCTCATACATGTGTCTCTTTAATCCACCCAACGACTATGCTACCAGTTTCATCTTCTTTTGTTACTCGGAACAACAACAACAATAATGCTATAAGCCAAAGAAAAAACATTCCCACTGCTGCTGCTGCAAAAAATAATATTGTGACGGATGATTGCTCATCTTTCTCACACTCATATAAAAACTCATCTAGTTGTACATAATATTGTGGGAGTAATTCAACGTATTTTTGCACCATCTGAATAACATTGAGATTTCTAGCAGTGATAAATTCCGCTGATATTTCTACAAATTGTTGATAGCCAATCATCGTTGCATATGATGTATAAGCCTCACATCCTGTCTTAACTTGAAGAATTCCTGTGCCTGAGATATTCATTGCATCTCTCCACTCTCCTCCACATGAAAAATTCACCTCCTCTCTCTCGGGCACTGAGTATAGCCAGCCCTTTTCTGTTTGCTTCCAATATGACGCAAAGGTGGAACTCAGTTTGATACTACAATTAGCAAGTGGGGACAGTTTTCTTCCAGTCATAAACATTGCAGCCTCACAAATCGGTTCATAAGTGGCATCGTAGAATGGATACTTTAGTTAACAAATATACTGATGATTCTCCACAGACAGGCATCTGGCAATGTCCTCAGAGCGTGCTAGGGTATAATGATAGTGACTAAGCAGCAGGTTCACCCCTAGGTTGAATGTACGCTGACCCTCGGCGGTGGCCGAACACTTGAGCCGTAGGATATGATACATTTTGTACAGGTAGTAAACCGCTGACTTTAAAAGAGGAATGTCCAATACCACTATTAATTTTCCCTCCTCAAAACCAACATTTGTCTTGGAAATTTTCATTAATTTCTCGGAGTGCAATTGTTCACTCGACAGAGGAAAAACCAATCATCGGTCCTGATTTGTTGTAATAAAATGATTGACAGCATTCTCAAGTATCTCGTATGTAAATAATTCTGGGTGAATCACACCCGCCTTCGCTAAATATACAGCGTCGATGATTGTCTGCAAAGTATATTGATAATTATCCAACTCCATTATCAAATGATCAGACCAATCCCTCATTC
>NW_021680370.1:7237-10268 GCF_001412515.2 Diachasma alloeum | reverse complement strand
GACAGAGTGTCACCGCGAGGACTTGTAACACAATAACCTTCACGATCATGTTGTCTAGCTCAACAAACACACTGTTCTGATGATTTTAAAGATGAGTGGAGGCTGATATAGTTCTCGCTACCCCCCACCTCCATTTTTTTTTATTGTTCAATATTTATCCAACTGTTATGACTGCTATCGAATCCCAGCCATTTAACATAATGTCGGTTTCCATTTTTTTTCAAAACTTTTTCTACGAGATATACATCTGGATGTTTCGTCTTCAGTAATTCTTCCTCATAGAAACTGCCACTAATTAATTCATTTTTATAATCCTTTAGCTTATATGTGATCGGATTAGTGTTATTAATTTCTCGAATAGTGAATATTTCAGTAGTCCAATTGGGGGTATATCCTTTCTCAAAAACATGTTTTGCTTTGCTTATACGAACTTTATCACCCACGCGAAATTTCGGTCTTCTACTGTTCACACGAAAGTCGGCGTAAATAAGGCGTAATTTTTTTGCATTTTCTGTTGTTACATCAGCAGGCCTCATACCAATAGTTCGATGTTTTCTATGGTTATATTCACGTATGAGCTCCGGTAACATATCAATCCACTTGTAATTTCCACGCAAACTGAACTGTAGCCACATTTTACTCTTCAATGTTCGATTGAATCGTTCACATATGGACGCCTTCAAATTACTGAATGTGGAATATAAATTGATATTATATTCTTTCATTAATCCGTGAAATTCAGAATTGTAGAATTCTTTCCCACCATCAACATGCAAATGTTTCGGCACACGCCCCCGTTGGAGAATGGAACTCATAGCTCTCGTCACATCCTGAGCATTTTTTCTTTTTATCGGCTCAGCCCACGCATACTTGGAAAAAATATCGATTACAGTCAGTAAAAATCTATTTCCATTATTGCTTTTCGCGTAAGCCGTCATATCCACCAAATCTGCCTGCCATGTTTCATCCAGATCACGAATGTTGACTCGTCGCCGAGGATAATTTCTTCGTGCTGGACGATGTAATTCTGTCACAACATCCAATTTATTCTCCGACATTTTTGGGGTCGCTCGGTATTCTTTCCACTAGTCTCATTAATCTACCAATTCTTTTATTAATATCTGCACACTTGCGTTTTATATCAATTTGCAATTCGTTAATTTTTATATTTAGAGTCTCTAGAGTTACAGCATCGTGCGGGTCCACTGGTGTTGCAACATTACTCAGCCTTTTATCCTGAAGATTATAATTACCATCTGCAGTTAGTTTATAACCAACGCCAGGTGGGCCTCGATTGTGGCAGCCACTATCAGACGTCAAGTGGCGACCAAACACGTCAACACTCATTTCGCAAATGACAACAGATGGCAATGTGCATACTCTAATATATAATCCCCGCCTCGCGAAGTTCTTCAATAATTGATATAATTTCGTTATCATGACTAGGATTTCCAGCTCTTTGTGATGCCACTAGTAATCGAAGACGGTCCACAAGTTCATTTGGATCATCCCAATAAATGTAGTCCACTCTGCTGAGTCGCTGAGCTCTCATGAAAGTAGGTAAAAGCCCCATGCCAGAGTACTTTGATCCAGCAAAATGTGAAATATATTTATCATATTTCTCACCATTCAGCTCTCGGATGCCTCCGCGAGATTTATAATTTTTTTGATGCCCATTAGTTGCAAGTATGATATTCTTATATGCATCAATATCACTCTCACTAATTAGAGTGTTATCAGGATTTTTCATGAAAAGAAGCTCCAATAATCCCTCAGTACAAGCGTATTTCATGGTTTTTACTTTAATAAATTCATCCTCAAAAAATATGGGAGAGTCTCCAATCATAAAATTATGTGTAAGTTTGCGAACACCATAAGCCTTGTCCCATTTTGTTGTGTTGATTTGTGCCAAATATTTCCCCGCAAGAGTGTTGGCATCTTCTTCTGTCTCTATCTCTTCAGTGCTGGTCTTTGAACTTTTACTCAGAATGCGTGAGCTGCCAATGGCTGGAAGTATAGTAGCATCATGTAAATTTCCCAAGGATGGAATGATAGTCTCATTCAAAGTGTAATCAAATGAAGAATCGTCAGCTGTAGTCCCATAACTGTCTTCAGAGGCATCTCTACGCGACAACATCTGCTTTGGGGTACTCCTATATCTGAGTTTTCGTTGATTCTTGTAATCAATGGATTGCTTTCTATCATCAGTCAATTCAATTTTTTGTCTACTGTCATCGAATGATTTCGCATTTCGAGCGGCTAATTCCTGAAGCGGTCTCACAATGGGTTTGAGAACTTCATTCATTGCTTCATCAACATTATCTCTGCCTAATTTCAACAGGTTATGTTTTCGTTGAATAGCTTTTCGTGCATTGGAAATTTGACGTAACAGCTCTTGTTGTTTGGACAATTCACCCTTGTGGGGGGGCATGTTGACTCGCTGGAATCTATCTCACAAGTGTTTACGTCTTGCTCCCACAACTGTTATTTATTCGAATGAAACAATCGAAATTTTTCCTATATCAACCCCCATCAATGTCACTATCTTTATCAATAACCAGAAAAGTATAATTGTCTTTCCAATAGGCTGAGTACAATTCTTTGAATTTCTCGAATGACATATCTGTGTTCACATGATCGTTATAAATATGTCTCAAATTCATTTCATCCTGTTTAAATAATACGAGAAAATTGACATTGTGACGCACCAAATGCTTTGGGATGCGAGCATATGACTGACACAAACAAAAACTGTCAACATTTTTATGTCTCCCCATACAAAAATATGCCTCGATATTATTTTCTTTCTCGCATGCCACATCGTCGAATATGAACAGTGAATGCTCTTTTGCATTATCTACCGAGACAACTTCCTCATTGTCTGGGAATGGATAATACTTCATGTCATCAAGAGGTTCCAGTAAACTTTGTAAAAATTGATATTTGGGTTGATTGAGGGACTTCGAATACACATAAATATTCGAAAACCTGAGACCATTAGGATGAATTATGAGACTCAGTAGGGCATTAG
>NW_021680370.1:0-3953 GCF_001412515.2 Diachasma alloeum | reverse complement strand
AGAAAAAATTAGTAACTTCCTAGCCGGGAATCGAACCCGGGACCTCCCAATGTCGCGTCGGGTGCTCTTACCATCTGAGCTACCAGGACACTTACGAATTTCACTCTCAAATTGACTCATACCTGAGTGGAAATTCTGTTCAGGTCTTGATCAGAAACTGATCAATTCCGATCCGAAATTCTGATCAGGCATGTTACGCCTCTGCCTTAGGTTTTTCCACTAGGGTGGACTCCACTGGAGGAGGATGAGTTAGATGTGGTTCTAGCAGTCATAATGTTGATGGGCATCGTTTAAAAGCCTAACATAAAAATGTATTTCACAAAGAAGAGACTCATTTCGACACCTGGATTCAATGATGTTATGACTAGGGACAGATTTGAAGAAATTTGTTTGTATTTGCATTTTGCTGATAATGCAAAGCAGGCTGACTATGCTGGACCTTCGCAGCTGTTCAAAATTCATCCAGTACTGAATCACTTGAAAGATAAATTCTCCTCTCTGTACACTCCAAATCAGAATATTGCAATCGATGAGTCATTCCGTTTATGGAAAGGACGACTCTCGATAAAGCAATATTTGCCTCTAAAATCAGCGAAGTTTGGTATCATTTTGAATTATGTGACTCGGTCACTGGTTATCTGTGAGGATTTATTATTTATCTCGGTAAAAATACTGAAATTTCTTCGGAATTGACCAGCGATACTACTCCTAAAACTTCTGCTATCGTTCTAAAACTGATTGAATCGCTTTTTAATCAAGGGTACACTCTGTGGATGGACAATTTTTACAATAGTCCTCAACTGGCTTTCTATCTAAAATCTTATCTGACCGACTGTGCCGGTACCCTGAGAATCAACAGAAAATCGATCCCAGCCGCTGTCAGTGAGAAGAAATTGAAAAAAGGAGAAATCATTGCACTACATGATGGTCCAGTAACAGTAATGAAGTGGTGCGATAAGAAAAATGTAACAATGATCTCTAAATTCCATGATCATTCAATGACAACTATTACCAAGGGGCCGAAAGAAACGAAGAAGCCAAACTGTGTCCTCGAATATAACAAGTACATGGGGGGTGTTGATCTCCACGATCAGCTGATACAGCCTTTCCTAGTGGAAAGGAAGAGAAACAACAAGTGGTACATGAAGCTCTTCAAACGACTCTTAAATTCTTCAATTATCAATGCTTATATAATATACAGGAAGAATACTGGATCACAAATGAGTCAATTGGATTTAAGGACACAACTTGCCGAGGGTCTCATTGCAAAGTATAAACCGAACCTCAAGGAAACTGCTTACTCCGATGTCACATCGGTAAAACGACTGACTGAGAGACACTTCATTACAAGAGTTCCCAAATCCAACAGTATACTGCAGAAAGCTCTGCAAAGGAGATGTGTCGTATGCACTAAGCATTGCAGTAAGAAGACTAGTGTATTTGAATGTGTGGATTATGTGGATTATAATGTTGGTCTTTGCCTCGACGATTGTTTCCAAATTTTTCACACCAGAGAGAATTGCTGAGGACGAAACTGGATAAACCAAATTTGTTTATGTGATATTAGATTGACTAAGAACAATATTAGCGAAGAGTTCAAGTGCGGATGGGGGATATTATGGAGGTAGATATGGGTGAGAAATGTTTATAGTATTGTTTTTCGTGATTTTAATTTGTTTTATGGTATCGAAGAGAAATCCAAGTATAAACGGTCCGAGAAATGTGAGTTTTTAGTCTGCTCAGGCGAAAATGGAGTCAAAATACTTTCAATATCACAGTGAAATTCACAAATGAACGAAAAAAATTCTTTGAAAAGCCTTTTCAATGGGGTAGAAAATTCGATCAGGTTTTCTATGGAACTTGTATTGAAAATAATTCAGCTTTCAATCAATTTTATTAGAGGATTCAAATAGGCAATTTCCAATAGGAATTACTTAATATAAACAGATAAGTAGAATTTCAGGTTTCATATTTCAACAGAAAATACAAAAAAAATTAACAACATATTCATTATATTATTTTTATTCTTTTATGCCACAATCCACCGATTATCAACGAGTCATTCTGCTTCGAAATTTCAGTCTTTCTTGGAATTTCTCTGCTTATCAGTGGTATGAAAAGGGAGTTTGTCCTGCATTTTTAGACTTCAAACTCAACTCGGAGGGGAAATATGACAAATCGTTTTTTTCTAAAATTTATTTTCACTGGATATGCAAAATAACTTCCAAGTTAAAAATTGATACATCCATTTGTCACGTGAAAGATTCGGAATTTTGTGATTTTTGACGGTTGAAGGTTTAAGTTCAAAAAGCCATTTATCTTGATCTTTCACCATGGGAAATTAATTTTTTTATTGTCACTTCGGAAGGTACCGAAAATTTTCAATCGAAATAGATATTACCGTCCTTCCTCCCTAAACAAGCTAGGAAATAATCAATCGAAGTGAAAAAAAAGATTAATGTAAAATTTCAATATTTCCTTCAAAGAAAATTCAACATGTTTTACATGAAAAATGTAGATATAAATTTTTTCCAGCAGCGATTTTATACGTAAAATTCAGTTTGAAATGAATTGTAGAAAGAAATCGATCTCGCGTATTTCCCATTCCAATTGCTTTTGAGATGCAGAAATTCGGGACAAACTTGTTTCCAATATCACTGTTAGGTGAATAAATGTCGGGAGTGATTGAAATTCTGGACTCGAATGACTCATGACTCATTGAAGGATTGTTCCATATACCTATTTTTCACTCAGACATTTTCCCCAAGAATTGTTCGACATGGCTCTTCTGATTTTTTTTTTTACTATGCTTTTTTTTACTCGAATATTCAACCAAGAATTTAGAATTTTATAGCCGAAGAATTTTTTCAGAAAATCTCTTTATGTCATGAATTGTTTGTAAAATTATCTTCTATCAATTTTGCTAATAGAAATTCTTTTAGTCAACATTTACTTTGAAAAAAAAAACGCCGCTGAACAGCTGAATTTTTCAGTACAATCGGCAAAAACTAATTAGAAGTTTAATATAAATCCCATAAAATTTTCCAACCCATTCCCCAGGTTTCTTATTGAAAATTCATGTTCAAAAATACAGTCCTATATAATTCGAACTTTTTGTGATGGCAAATTTGTTATGAGACTATGAGAATTTCCGGCAGAAATAGTCAGACAGATGAGAATTTGTCGTTCATTATAAATAACAAACCCAAGAACTGTACGAGCCGCATATACATTCACAGTTAGTATTGTTTCAACACCATTATCATATGCAATAGCAAAGTTTCAGGGGATGCTGAGTGTTATATTTCGGAGTGGTTGATGTAAGAAGTGTTTCCAGAAAAAAATAATTAAATAAAATAGTGCCGGTCAAGGTCAGCCGTTTAGTAATATCAGTTGAGTGCTTTGTAATGGAAAAATTATCGAGCAAGTGATGCGAGATTTCAATTGGAATAGTTAGATAAATGAGTGTTTAGCATTGTTAATTGAAAATTGTCAGGTACTCAATCTAAAACGTGAGTCAGTGTAGCCATAAGAAATTCACTGCACCATATCAACACAAGATACTCCTTCCATGTCAAGTTTTTTATAATATTAGTTGATAGGCATGCAACATTTTTTTAAAATGGAAATAATGAGTATTCCCGGTGAAAATATTTGAAGAGGTGGGATTTCGTCAGTACTGAACGCCAAGAAAGATGAATACTGAATCTGAAAGTTGAGTTATTGTTGACATGCCAGATCTGTTATGATGAATATAAGTACAATGTATTATTACTGTTATATGTTTTCTGCGAGAATATTAGAGGACTAGGGGGCTTCGCCCCCTGCTCGCTTCGCTCACCAACCCCAGGGGGCTTCGCCCTCCCGCTCGCTTCGCTCGCTCCCCACCAATCCAACTGTCAGCCCCCCCCCACCGCGTTTGACCCTGGGACACCCTCCTCCCTTCTAACCCC
>NW_021680369.1:652260-653559 GCF_001412515.2 Diachasma alloeum | reverse complement strand
ATCCCTTAGTCGCAGTTAGGGTCGGAGGAATGAATGTTTGAATTGAAAAGAATAATTTTTTTCCAATCTCCGCACTTTGGAGAATTCATTTGAAAAAAAAAATTTTTTTCAATCTCTTCGCTCTTTCAAAAATTCACTCCTCCCTCCCTAACAGGTGCTGGGGGATGAAATTTGTGTCACTCATTGTGTATTAAATGCTCAACACGTTGCCACAAATTTCATCCCTTAGTCGCAGTTAGGGTGGGAGGAATGAATTTTTGAATTGAATTTTTTTTTTCCATCTTTTCGCACTTTAAAAAATTCACTCCTCCCTCCCTAACTGGCCCTAAGGGATAAAATTTGTGTCACTTATTGAGTATTAAATGCTCAACACGTTGGCACAAATTTCATCCCTTAGTCGCAGTTAGGGTCGGAGGAATGAATTTTTGAATTGAAAAAAAAAATTTTTTTTCAATCTCCGCACTTTGGAGAATTCATTTGAAAAAAAATTTTTTTTTCAATCTCTTCGCTCTTTCAAAAATTCACTCCTCCCTCCCTAACAGGTGCTAAGGGATGAAATTTGTATCACGTATTGAGTATAAAATGCTCAACACGTTGGCACAAATTTCAATCTCCGCACTTTGGAGAATTCATTTGAAAAAAAAAAATTTTTTCAATCTCTTCGCTCTTTCAAAAATTCACTCCTCCCTCCCTAAGAGGTGCTAAGGGATGAAATTTGTATCACGTATTGAGTATAAAATGCTCAACACGTTGGCACAAATTTCATCCCTCAGTCGCACTTAGGGTCGGAAGAATGAATTTTTGAATTAAAAAAAAAATTTTTTTTCAATCTCCGCACTTCGGAGAATTCATTTAAAAAAAAAATTTTTTTTCAATCTCCGCACTTCGGAGAATTCATTTAAAAAAAAAATTTTTTTTTTAAATGAATTCTCCGAAGTGCGGAGATTGAAAAAAAATTTTTTTTTTAAATGAATTCTCCGAAGTGCGGAGATTGAAAAAAAATTTTTTTTTTAAATGAATTCTCCGAAGTGCGGAGATTGAAAAAAAATTTTTTTTTTCAATTCAAAAATTCAGTCCTCCCACCCTAACTGCGACTAAGGGATGAAATTTGTATCACGTATTGAGTATAAAATGCTCAACACGTTGGCACAAATTTCATCCCTTAGTCGCAGTTAGGGTGGGAGGACTGAATTTTTGAATTGAAAAAATTTTTTTTTTCCGTCTCTTCGCACATTAAAAAGTTCACTCCTGCCTTCCTAACTGGCCCTAAGGGATAAAATTTGTGTCACTTATTGAGTA
>NW_021680369.1:638728-638915 GCF_001412515.2 Diachasma alloeum | reverse complement strand
ACAGAGAGAGAGACAGAGAGAGAGACAGAGAGAGAGAGACAGAGAGAGAGACAGAGAGAGAGAGACAGAGAGAGAAAGCGAGACAGAGAGAGAGAGACAGATGGAGAGAGACAGAGAGAGAGACAGAGAGGGAGATCCAGAGCGAGAGAGAGACAGAGAGAGAGACAGAGAGAGAGAGAGAGAGAGA
>NW_021680369.1:625928-638128 GCF_001412515.2 Diachasma alloeum | reverse complement strand
AGAGAGAGAGAGAGAGCAATATCGTTGCGCTCTTTTGTCTCGTAGAATGGTGGGGCGGGCACACACACATATGCTGCATACCACATGGATGTGCGCCCGCTTAAAAATCACTCCCCATTGGCCCACCCTTAATTGCCAATAACTTTTCAGGCATGAGTCTGATCAAATAGTGCAAGAGGACTTTTCTGCTCAGAATCACCCCCTGATCCTAGGGTATTCAGATGTACATGTACTTCTGAAACACCCTGTATATAGCTATAAATATATGCATATTCAATTTTTTTTGCTTTTTGTTTTCCAACCAAGGTGTGGACGTTCTCTTACACGTTTTTATCATGAAGCTAACCCTACAACCGTAATTGTTGTAATTAGTTAGTTAATTAATTTGTTCATTCATTTATTTATTCATCATTATTATTTGTTGTTACCCATCTGATAGGGTTGCTAGAAATAATTAATAGTCACGCCCGATCTACGTGGTTTCTCTGTAGTTCAGTTCTATCTCGTCTCTTCTCCAATCGCGGGTGGAAGAGCTAGTAATGTTGGGGCCGCGCGATTTGTTGCCATGGTTAAGGTGGTCGTTTGAATTTTATTTAGGCGTTTTATCTATGGTCGCTGTATTACTTGATGTAATTTTCGTTTTCTTTCCGTTTCAGTTTCTTGCAGCGACAGTGACTCAATAACGACATAATACTTATGCCATTTCTATATACCATAACTGCTCCAATTATTATGGTAATTAAAGGGATTCCGGTGATACTACAATTTGTGACCATGAATATTGAATTTTTCAAAAGAAAAATTATATTATTTCTCAGGAAAATTGATGTGTTCAAACTTATAAAACTTGCAACAGTACAGCCAACTGTAGAAAATTTTTATCTGGATGTTCCGAAATGTTCTCTCGTTTTTCAAAATGATAATTTCAACTTCATGTACTTGGCGCTATTCCTTATTTCTGCACTTTTGTCAATTTCCTAGAAGCAACTGTCCATAAATAATTACTCGGACATTTTTCCACAACAACGCATTGAAATGGTTACTCGGCATTTTTTCTTTTTTTGTTTTCTGAGAACCAATACAATTTTTTTTTTCTGAGAAACAATTCAATTTTTTTCTGGGAAATAATACAATTTTTTTTTGAAAAAATACAATGATTAGAAAAGCGCGCTTGGCCGGGTCTTTCAAAAAAAAATTTCTTCTTTGTTTTTGGGGGATTCCAATCATTTTTTCAAACAGAGAGAAAGTAACTTTCAGCATCGATGCTCCCAAACCGAGTTACATAACACATGACTCATATCACAAGGAAAGACTCCAGATAATACGCAACATTATTTGAATTTACTTTGCTCCAAGAACCAAATATAAACATCCTTGGAGTTCCTTGGTGGCAATTCCCTCGCATGGTAACCAGTCTAGGGTTGAATCGATTTTGAGTTTTGGCGTGTTTTTGATATGTCGGAATCTAAGAGAGATAGAAAATTTTTTTCTCACCACCTTATTTATAGCGCCCAATTGACTCTACAAAAAAGGTAATGACAAAAATTTTTCTATCTCTTTAAGATTCTGAGATATTCGTCTAAAACTGACCACTAGCCAAATCGACTTATCCTGGTTTACCGCTTCCCTACGCAATTCTTATTTTTTTTATTCTCACAAACCTCCTACGCTCCATTTCTCTTGAACGAATTACCGAATTGAGACGAGTATACATTTTTTTTTCCTCATTCACACCGCTATTTTTATTTCAGTTGGATTCTTATTACTAATTACTAATTTACATAGTTCTCTCATAAATAATTGTTTAAGCCATCGTCACCCATGGATTCTCATTCACAAAATATCTGTAATTTTTTTTTCATGTTCTACAAAGGTATTTATATATATTTGTTAAGGAAGTAATATGTAATATTGTCAAATTATTGCACGGACAGGGAGTGAAATTTTCAGTAAGATGAGTTTCGCAATGCTAATAATCTGTTTTACTACGTGAGTGACTACTACCGCCACCATCGGAACCAATGCGAACTACATGCTGCGTAACATGATTTTAGGGGTTCCACCAGTCGCTGTTTGCCCTCCTTTCCTCTATTCTCCATGACACTATACAACATAAGACACTGTTGGCAATTCCTGGCTGCAAAAAATGAGAATTCCAGTTGCGCTGCCAATTCAATTGTTCGAGTGTGACCGTTCTCATTAGAAGATAATGGGAACGCGAAAAATGTGCATGATAGCTCGTTGCTATGTGCATATCATCGTAAATATTGAACGAATTAAATTAATAACTGCATCAGTGGAAAACGGATTGGTGATTTATATAGTGTAACTAAGGACACTTTTCGTCTAAATGGCCGCATTTTTTATTAGTTTATGGGAAAACAGTTGAGGGTAGTGGAAGGGGAAGTTATGTTGTGCATAGATACTTGGTAGCTCTCGTCTTGTTTGTCAGGTTATCAGGCGCAACTTGGCCGATGCGCTACCGCGTATCTGGATATCCATTACGTTGAAATGGATTACTGTATTATTTGATTTACTGGTCAACTTGTCAAGTTGCTCGTTTGCCTTTCTCATTTTCAGGGTGTTTTTGTTATTGTTTTCTTCCATCGAGTTTATTTCTGTTTAAATTAGGTGAGTGAAATTTCCTATCAAGTGTGTTATTTGTCTGATTTTGGTACAGTCGATCCATTTCTTTGATGATGTGCTCGTGATCATTATATTCCATTGTTCCAAATACCTCTCTGCCGATAGTTCCTATGAAGCCCAGAAGTGGTGATATACTACATCGAGATTGAGTTTTTGTGTCCTTTGTTGTTGATTGTAGGATCTCCTGCCCATGCTCTTGGATATGTTTTAGTTCTCTTGTAAAGTCATTCATGTTGTTCTGTCGATAGTAGGCCATATTAAGCTCCGAATGAGAAGGATAATGCTGAACCCACTCATAGCGTTACGTTTGTTATATTCAGATCTGGAAATGAGGTAATATGAATATGGTATTTTTTTCTTTTGATTGGCAAGTTTGGTTTTGATTCAGTTTGGGGGATAGATTTCCGATCTAATTTTAGTGCGTACGTCGATCCTCCCATTTCCATAGATCCCTTTGTGTTCAGGGGTATATTCAAATCAGACCTCTATTTGCTGCATGAGGGTATCAAGTTCTTTCAGCAACTTTTGGTTCACGACGGGTTTATTTTTGGCGTTCAGCCATCCATTCAGCATCCATTTTTAGAGGTGTTCGGTCTTGCAACTGATTAGATATTCAGAGTCTATGATTAATTTGACTCTTTTTATGTCATGTTGTATGCATAGTTTACAGGCTTCTATTGCCGCAGCAGTTTCTGTGGTGATATTCGTGATATACTCATCTTCTAGCGTTTTATGGATGTTCAGGGGGTGTCCATCACCGAATCAGAGTTTCATCCCTGCTATGGCGTCGGTTGTTCCATTATAGGAGCATGATCCATCGATATAGACTATGATCCAGTTGTCTCTCTGGCTCTGGTTTTCTTGGTGTCTCATGTTTCTGTAACAGGAGGTTCGTAATGTTATCTCTTGTGCACAACACCTACTGTTAATCTTCTTCGCAAGGCTCCAGTTTATTTGGGGGTTTCATGAATCGGTGGCCGTCTTCATTTACATGGCAGACGTTTCCCTTTGCAGTGATATCCACAATTTCCTGTGGGACCGTATATGCTTGAAAAACAAAAAAAATTTTTTTTTTTCAAAACTGGCCACGTGGGCCTTTCTAAGACAAAGCACTCACAAACACCACTTATGCTAATGCAGTTTATGCTTGCATATGCTTGCTGCCTGTGCTTATGCTTATGCACTTATGCTTGCTTTGTAAGCATTGTATTTTTTCAACAACAAAATTGTGTCGTTTCTCAGCAAAAAAAAATTTCAAAAAAAAATTATCATTTCTCAGAAAAAGAAATTGAAAAATGCCGAGTAACCATTTCAGTGCGTTGTTGTGGAAAAATGCCCAAGTACTTATTTATGGATAATTGTTTCTGGGAAATTGAAAAAAGTGCAGAAATAAGGAAGAGCGCCATGTTCATGAAGTTGAAGTTGTGATTTTGAAAAACCACTGAACTTTTCATAACATCTAAAAACAATTTCAGATTTTTTCTACAGTAGGCTTGTACTGTTGCAAATTTTATAAATTAGAACTCATCAATGCCAAGGCAATATTGTCTATTCCTGTGTGTTACGCAGTGGGTACAACCATAAAAAGTGTGGTTAGCCACACAGAGTCAATGAAAAAGAGTGTCAATACGAGTGTTCATTAAAAGAAAATTGTTCAGAAAATTCTCAGGTCCAACGTACTCAATCAATAGAGACAATATTGAGTTGGCATTGATGAATTCTTCTCCGACAGGGAGGAGAAGAGGAGGAAAACCCCGCCAATCCTGGTTCCAGCACGGCTGTGTTGAAATTGTCGCAGGGAGGGTCTCAAGGGCAGAGATTGTCCTCAGCCAAGGAGGCCGCACTGCAGAACGTGCGGAATTCCGTGCAACGGGGAGTATTGCCTTTTCCGTGCCATAAGGCACGGAAAAGTCCCTTGGGTACCTCATTTTGGGCAAAATGTGCCCGAAGAGACCCTCAAGTTGCTGAGGTAGCAGCGGAAGGCATTGGCGAAGGCGCGGAAACGCCTAGAAAAGCAGGAGAGGTGCGCCGAAAGACGCCCCGCTCCTCGCTATGTGGCCCGAGGAGAGCTCCCACAGGAATATCGCCCTCGCCGGGAAGTAAGGGTTGAGAGACACCCGGCAGCTCCGAGGAGAGGCCCCACACCCTGGAAGCTGAGGAGGGTGGTCAGAAGAGCGCAGGAGCGAGGTGAAAAGCTCGCTTTGGAAGGAAACACTTCCCCGGAGGTGGAGATGAAGGGAGACGACGACTCCGCCTGAAAAGGCGGAGAAAATACCTCCCAGACTTTTTTTTTCGGAACATTTTTTTAAAATGCTTTTTCTTCACCAATTTTTTTTTTTACGGCTATAGGAACGGGAAACCCTGGTTTGGAAAGACCAGGGCAGTTTTTCTCACCGAAAACTGTGTAAGAACGCCGAAAAAAGCACTAGAAAGTGCAAAACCAGGCGAAAGGAAGGGGGCGAAAGCCCCAAAACAAATTATCTACGTTTGCATGCGAAATCGTGTAGTAGGCGCCATATAGCGCCTCCCCGATAATTAACAACTGTCGGTAAACCTACCACAGTTGAATGCCCGTCGGTAAAGTAGAATCTATCTTTACCGACAAGTAGCAAAAATTACCGACTGGTGGAAAATATCACTAGATGGCGCCACCTCAGTAGGAAGACCACTGAAAACGTAGGATAAGGATCTTTTTAATTGAAAAGCATTCAAAAGTACCGCCAAACGCGGGAAATTGTAGGTTTTCAAATAAAAAGGACGAGAGCTCAATAACAGAGCAGGAAAAGAGGGAAAAATGACTGAAAAGACATGAAATACTTCAGGAAATGTCCTAAATATCCGAAATGATGGGAAACGGTAGGGGCAATATGGATAATCACCCAGAACTAGTGAATTTTTTGTTCAAAAATACTCACTAGATGATTCTGGGGATTGGTAGAGGCTTTTATTGTACAAGTAAAGTTCCCCAAGAACCTCCAGAGTAGCCGCCGACCGAAGAAGTGGGCGCCACATACTCGGAGAGGGAACAAGAGTTGGGAGGATCCCCCACTCTTGACTGTAAGGTATAAAAGGAGCTGCAGAGCTCCCAGAAATCTCTTTTCTGTCATGAAGGCAGAGGTTGAATAAGCCTCCTGAACTCGCGAAAGACTCCCTGGGCTAGAAATGGCACCAAAGAAGGATTTGCCGAATAAGAAAACGGAAGAGGGAGGGGCGGAAAAAACCCCTCATACCCCGGTCGAACTGAAAGGTTCAGAAGTGGACCCCGAAAAGGGAGCCAAAAAGAACACGTAAAAGAGTCGCACGGATAAAGTGACGACCTCTGAAAGCAGTGATGAGGAATCCGAGACTGAATCCGAGACAAAACCAAAGAAGAAGGTTGCGCTCTCGGACGAAGAGAGCATTAAAAGGCCAATCAGTCCGCTGGCGACCGACTGGAGCCTCCCTTTACTGAAGGATAGGCCAAGCCGAGGGGCCGAAAGGTTAGTAGTGGACCGAGCCTCCGGAATGGCGGCATTGAGAGCCTTTGCTGAAGAAGCGAAGAGATTAGAGGAACAGCTCCTGACTTCAGGAGTGATAGGAGCTGTAGCCCCTCGCCGCAGAGGGCGAGGGAGGCGAAAAGGTAGCAAAACCACTAGCCGAAATGATAGTGGGGCTACGACGCCCACGGAACGAATTCCGGGTGTGACGGTAACATACGCCACACCAACAGCCGAAGAAATACTTGCTTAGGTTCAAAAACTGAGCAGGGAATTGAGGGGACAATTGCGGCCAGCAATGGCCAACCCTCAAGAGAAAGTCCGAGAACAAGAGCCTGAGGTTCCAAGATACCTCACGCACAGCCCTAGGTAATGATTATTGGAGAAATGAGAGATACGCACACCACAGAGAGGGTCGTAGGCAAGCCTCTGAGTCGAGTACGACGGAGAGCGATTTTTACGGCCGCGAAGATCGTAGAAATCACTATGAAAGCTCCGGGAAAGCCCTGGATTATTTAAGCAGGTTGGGTGTAAAGTTCTCGGGGCAACTAGACGAAGACGCGGAGGATTTTATTTCCGCGGTTGATGACGCGAGAGACGCAATCCCTATCAAGGAAAGCGATCTCGTGATGATCCAGAAAGGGGTCCTCAAGGGAATCGCCCTCACGTGGTATCGCTACGTAGATGTTTTCTCTTGCGAAGACGCATGCCACGCTCTCCGTGAAATAATCGGAGCCCTGGATTTCCAGCAAGCGTTGCACAAAGAAATTTCTGACCGCCGAGAAGGCGTGGAGAAAAGTGTAGGAACGTTCATAGCAAATATGAACGGCTTGTTTGGATGCACTCGAACTCTGTGGTCCGAGGAGAAGCAGCTAACGTACATCTACAAGAATATGTTGCCGAAGTACATTGTTGGCTATACTCTTGGCCCAGCGTCGTGCTTAAAAGAACTGGAGAGGCACGCTTTAGGTCAGGAGAAGTTAATTCTCTCCGAATTGACGTGGTGACCCTCTCCAAAGCCAGAACATGCCCTGTGGCCAAGCTTCGCGTACCGAGGCCCGAGCTATGTCCAGAAAAGCTTGAGCTTCGGGAATAAACACTCGAGGTCACACAGGGGCTATGAGAAGCCATCTCTGAGGACATTCGAGATGGAAGAGCCCGAAGAACCCATGGAGACTGTAGAAGTCGTCTATGACGAGCTCGAGTTGCAGGGAACTGAAGCAGCACACGCCTTGCTAGGTCATGATGCTCCTTCAGGCAGGGGACAGGCAGTTGTTGGTGTGTCGCCATTGCGATAGGGTGGGCCACATATTCAGGTTTCGCACCGCCGAGCGAACCGTATTTTGCTACGGTGCCTGATGCGGTGCCAAAGGCGTGCCTGAGTGCCCAAAGTGCCGTCCAAGAAACGGGAAACCGGCAGCGTAAGTGGCAAAAATTCACCTGCCCCGCCAGCAATCTCGGATAGGATGGAAAGTCGCCCAGTGGAAGAGGTTGAAAAAACCTTAGAAACTGGAAGTGAGGAGATCTCAGGGCAAAATCCCAATTTAGAGATCGAGGAAACTGTCTCGCAGAGGGTAGAAATGCCCGAGACAGCAGAAGAGGAGTCCCGAGAGGAACAAAGAGTGGAAAAACTTTCATTAGAATCGATGACGGACCCAATTGCATTATCATCGCCGGAAATGAGCTCCGATTTGGAGTCTATTCAACAGGCGATGAAAGAAGGCAAGACATTTGCCTTTCACGTGAAAATTTACATTCACGGGAGAAAGATACGTGCTCTAGTGGACTCAGGAGCATCTCGTATCAGCGCGAAGAGAAGAGTTCTACTGGTAAATAGGCAGCTAGAAGTGGTAAAGCAAGCCTCCAAAATACCTCTGGATGGGTTCGCTACCTGAGGATTTCATACTGGGATTGGATTTTCTGAAAGAAGCCTGGATGGTGATTTCTTTGACCAGTCCTAGTTCTTTAGAGACAAACCTAATGAAACATTCAAGTTTGTCTCAGTGGACAGAGCCTGCCATATAACAGTGTGCAATGGCCTCGAAGTACCTGGAGAAGAGCAGAATAGCCAACTCCAAAGGCTCCTGGATGAAAAAATTCCAGTGCATGAAGGAAGTCCTCCGATTTCCAAACTACCAATACACAAAATCGATGTGGAAGAGCACGAACCGATCCGTCAAAGGGTCCGTGTCGTGTCTGAACACATTAAATTATCGATGTGGAAAGAGGTAAATGAGATGCTCCGAGATGGAGTAATCAAACCATCCAAAAGCGACTGGAATAGTTCCGTTGTCATGGTAAAGAAAGCCAGCGGAAAATATCGATTCTGTATCGATTTCCGTAGGGTAAATGAGGTAACGAAAAAGGATGCTTACCCGGTTGCAAACATGACCGGGATCCTTGATGAGTTACGACAGGCCAACTATATCGCGACACTCGACTTGAGTGTGGCAGATTGGCAAATACCGTTAGCAGAGGACTCGAAAGAGATCACTGCATTTGCCGTGCCGGGAAGAGGTTTTTTCAGTTTGAACGCATGCCGTACGGACTGACAAATGCTACCTTCCAAAGAGCTCTGGACGAACTAATCGGTCCAGAAATGTATCCACACGTGTTCGTGTACTTGATGATATCATTATCGTCTCAAGGATATTTGAGGAACACCTCACGTGGTTGGGAAAGGTCCTTGATAAATTGAGAGATCACGGTCTCACAATAAATCGAGAGAAGAGTGTGTTCTGTCGTTCTGAGGTAAAATACCTCGGCTTCGTCGTGAACAGCCAAGGACTACATGTCGACCCGGAGGAAAGATCGGCAGTTGTGGATTTCCCCGTGCCAAAGAATCTGAAACAGATTCGTTGTTTTCTGGGAATGGCCTCCTGGTATAGACGATTCATACCAGAGTTTGGAACCATAGCTCAACCGCTGAAACTTCTGACAGAGAAGAATCAGCCGTAGTAATGGAATTAAGAACAGCAAGAAGCCTTCGAAGCGCTGAAAAAGCACTTAACATCGGCTCCGACTCTTGCTTGTCCCGATTTTTCACTGCGGTTTACCCTGCAAACGGATGCGAGCAGTATGGGACTTGGTGCTGCACTCACGCAAGTGTAGGATGGACAAGAGCGAGTTACGCTAACCGCTCATTAACAGGCCCTGAAACAAAATACACGGCGACCGAGCAGGAATGCTTGGCTGTTGTGTTGGCGATTATGAAGTTCCGTTATTATTTGGTTATCCCTTCACAGTGATAACAGACCACAGTGCCTTAAGGTGGCTTCATAATATGAAAGAACCGGCTGGAACCCTAGGGAGATGGAATCTTCGGTTGTTAGAGTATGATTACAACATCATGCACTGGAAGAGCGCGCCTCACCATGTTCCTGACGCTTTGTCACACGCACCGGAAGGAGCGACGGATTTACTCACGATGGCCGTAATGGTATACCGAGGATAAATGGTATCTCCGACACTGTCGAGATGTAGAGAGAATCCCGGAAAAATACCCTACGTGGAAAATTTCAGAAGGATTGTTGTACCACCTAAGGTCGAAAACAATTGCCTCCGTGGACAACCAAGACTTACACGAGTGGAAATTAGTTCTCCTTCGTGAAATAAGACATGCCGCTATTCGCGAACGCCATGATTTACCACAGGCAGGTGTTGATAAAACCTGCCAACGCCTGAACAATCGATATTATTGCCCGGCGATGTTTGAAGTCGTAATGACGTACGTAAGTTCGTGTCACGAATGTCAGCGCTGCAAAGTGCAACAACAAGCCGCGATAGGCCAGATGGGACCTGGCGCAATCGAGAAAACATGGTCGATAATATCGGCGGATATCATGGGTCCCTGTACGCGTAGTAAAGCAGGACACCAATAGATCCTAGTCATCCAAGACTTCTTTACGAAGTGGATAGAACTTCGACCGTTGCGGAAAGCAACTGGTGCGACGATACGGAAGGCACTGGAGGCAACATCATTTACTGATGGGGAGCTCCAAGCGAATTGTTGACCGATAATGGCACCGAGTTCGTGAACAAGGACTTGACGGATTTGGCTGCTTCAACCAACATGAAGCACGGAACAATGCCGTCGTATCACCCGCAAGCGAACCCCACTGAAAGAGTAAATCGTTCGCTAAAAGCTCTGATACGAGCGAACTTAGATCAGGATCACCGTGATTGGGACTGTTATTTGAATGCATTTCGTTTTGCATATAATACAGCTCAACACAGTTCCCTGAAAGTAACCCCGGCTTTTGTAAAGCTCGGGCGAGAGTCAGAGCCAGCGAATTCGCTGAAACGAAAGCTGGAGAGAGATATTGAAGTTGAAGAGACTACAATAGAGGCCTGCGTCGAGCGGATGAAGCGCCATGACACCCTCAGATTGGCCTTCAGGCATGCATTAGACGAAGCTAATGATCGACAGGTACAAAGTTATAACTTGGGCCGAAGGAAGAGTGAATTCGAGGTCGGCGCACTAGTCCTAGTTCGCGGTCATGAGCTGTCGAGTGCTGCAAAGCATCGTTCAGCGTCCTTGAACAAACCATTCAATGGACCGTTCGTGGTGACTAAGAAGCACTCCAGAAACTTTTACCAGGTTTCTGATATGACGGGTCGTAATGCGAACGACATCGCTATAGTGGACATGAAACCCTATAGGGAAGCTTTGGAGGACCCCCGACTGACAAGTCAGAAGGTGAAGAGTAGTAACTCCTGGAGGGTTTTGGCTTGAAACGTCTAGGTATTGGGTCGAAACCTCTCTTAAGGAGGGAGGTATGTAACGAGATTTTCTCGTTGCCGGTTGAAATCTCCTTAAATAAGAAATGTCTAGGAAAATGGAAATAGTTAAGGAACTGTTAGATTTATTATAAAAAAGACAGGAAGTGACATCTAGAGGCAGCTGAAAGTGCTGCAACTGGATGAGAAGAGCCACAGACCGATGATAGGCTGAAGGCATAGCGGTTTTGGGTGGAACCTTGACCCCTGGAAGTTTAGAAGACGTTACTAGACTATCGCTAATTTAGAATTCGCCCAGCATGTGCTAGAGAAAAAGGGGCCGACATACAGGCTGTCCGACTGGGAGATTCTAAAGCTATGTCGGAATAGACTAAGGACCAACGGCCAGGTGAAAGGACTGGTACCTCCGTGATCCCGTCGAGTTGATTGGTGGGGATAGAGTAACGGAATGACCTATCGTCGCCGAGATATGCAGACTAGGAGGCAAGGCCTTAATGAGATTTCGAGTCTTTGATGCCCAAAGGAGGTTAGGCGGTGTTTGAGGTGAATTTTAGAGTGAATTTCTGTGGTTCCCGGTAGGTTAGTCGGTAAGACGCCCGGCGCGTACCTGGGAGACCCGGGTTGGATTCCCGGCTGGGTGAAGCGGAAATGTTTTCTCTCCAAATTCTAATTCCCTTAGAGTTTTTTTTTATACTTCCACTAACTGTATCAGTGCCATCTCCTCCACCCCCCATTCATCCCGAACCCCCCCATCATGTAAATACGGCCCACTACCGCGGAAATCTGGCGTGACAATTTGACGAACTGGACTCATTGGAGCGACTGGAATTATTAGAAGTACTGAGAATGAATCTTTCGGGTAGGGAAGATATCACAACCCACAGATAGCGGTATTCTCCCGGTGCCGGACAGTGACCGATATCCTCGCAAGTCCCAGTATCCCCAAAGAACCCCGTCATAATGAAGTCACCAAGACCCTCTGTTCGTAGAGGCACCGTGACGCCGCAAATTCCATCCAGATCTCCTGTCCCCTCATTCATTAACCCCAAAATACGCTTTCAAATTCCCTCTCTGATGTCTCTGGACATAAAACCCCCTGCTGAATGGAAACGTAACTCCTTCGCTAACCATTCCCGAACAGCTCGAAACGGCAAAAGCAGCCCCGAATCCAGCCTACCAAATTCGGAATTGCCTCGGCGGAATCAGACATTCCTCGCAATCAATACACGCTCCCCTTTGCATTCTGCGCCAAAAGGCCCCATGTCTTTGCATAGTTTGTTCGTTCCTCCCCGTACTGCCTTCTATACACTAGAGATGGCAGAAGAAAGAGAGAGAGAG
>NW_021680369.1:625703-625896 GCF_001412515.2 Diachasma alloeum | reverse complement strand
GACAGAGACAGAGACAGAGACAGAGACAGAGACAGAGACAGAGACAGAGACAGAGACAGAGACAGAGACAGGGACAGGGACAGAGACAGAGACAGAGACAGAGACAGACACAGAGATAGAGACAGAGACAGAGACAGAGACAGGAACAGGGACAGGAACAGGGACAGGGACAGGGACAGAGACAGAGACAGAG
>NW_021680369.1:621799-625414 GCF_001412515.2 Diachasma alloeum | reverse complement strand
AGAGACAGAGACAGAGACAGGGACAGGGACAGGAACAGGGACAGGGACAGAGACAGAGACAGAGGCAGAGACAGACACAGAGATAGAGACAGAGACAGAGACAGGGACAGGGACAGGGACATGGACAGGGACAGGGATAGGGACAGGGACAGGGACAGGGAACGGGACAGGGACAGGGACAGGGACAGACAGATTCAGAGACAGAGACAGAGACAGACAGGGACAGGGACAGAGAAATAGACAGAGACAGAGACAGAGGCAGAGACAGAGACAGAGACAGAGACAGAGACAGAGACAGGGACAGGAACAGGGACAGGGACAGGGACAGAGACAGAGACAGAGACAGAGACAGACACAGAGATAGAGACAGAGATAGAGACAGGAACAGGGACAGGAACAGGAACAGGGACAGGGACAGAGACAGCGACAGAGACAGACACAGAGACAGAGACAGAGACAGAGACAGAGACATAGCCAGGGACAGGGACAGGGACAGGGACAGGGACAGAGACAAAGACAGAGACAGAGACAGAGACAGAAATAGAGACAGAGACCGGGACAGCGACAGAGACAGAGACAGATACAAACACAGAGACAGAGACAGACACAGACACAGAGACAGAGACAGACACAGAGACAGGGACAGAGACAGAGACAGAGACAGAGACAGAGACAGAGCCAGGGACAGGGACAGGGACAGGGACAGAGACAGAGACAGAGATAGAGACAGACACAGAGACAGGGACAGGGACAGGGACATGGACAGGGACAGGGACAGGGACAGGGACCGGGACAGGGACAGGCACAGGGACAGACAGAGACAGAGACAGACAGGGACAGGGACAGAGACATAGACAGAGACAGAGACAGAGACAGAGACAGAGGCAGAGACAGAGACAGAGACAGAGGCAGAGACAGAGACAGAGACAGAGGCAGAGACAGAGACAGAGACAGAGGCAGAGACAGAGACAGAGACAGAGGCAGAGACAGAGACAGAGACAGAGGCAGAGACAGAGACAGAGACAGAGGCAGAGACAGAGACAGAGACAGAGGCAGAGACAGAGACAGAGACAGAGACAGGGACAGGGACAGGGACATGGACAGGATAGGGACAGGGACAGAGACAGAGACAGAGACAGAGACAGAGACAGAGACAGAGACAGAGTCAGAGACAGAGACAGAGACAGAGACAGAGACAGAGACAGAGACAGAGACAGAGACAGAGACAGAGACAGAGACAGAGACAGAGACAGAGACAGAGACAGAGACAGAGACAGAGACAGAGACAGAGACAGAGACAGAGACAGAGACAGAGACAGAGACAGAGACAGAGACAGAGACAGAGACAGAGACAGAGACAGAGACAGAGACAGAGACAGAGACAGAGACAGAGACAGAGACAGAGACAGAGACAGAGACAGAGACAGAGACAGAGACAGAGACAGAGACAGAGACAGAGACAGAGACAGAGACAGAGACAGAGACAGAGACAGAGACAGAGACAGAGACAGAGACAGAGACAGAGACAGAGACAGAGACAGAGACAGAGACAGAGACAGAGACAGAGACAGAGACAGAGACAGAGACAGAGACAGAGACAGAGACAGAGACAGAGACAGAGACAGAGACAGAGACAGAGACAGAGACAGAGACAGAGACAGAGACAGAGACAGAGACAGAGATAGAGACAGAGACAGAGACAGAGGCAGGGACAGGGACAGGGACAGGGACAGGGACATGGACAGCGACAGGGACAGGGACAGGGACAGGGACAGGGACATGGACAGGGACAGGGACAGGGACAGCGACAGGGACAGAGACAGAGACAGAGACAGAGACAGAGACAGGGACAGAAACAGGGACAGGGACAGGGACAGAGTTAGAGACAGGGTCAGCGACAGAGACGGGGACAGAAACAGAGACAGAGACAGAGACAGAGTCAGCGACAGAGGCAGAGTCAGTGACAGAGAGAGAGACAGAGAGAGAGACAGAGACAGAGACAGAGACAGAGACAGAGACAGAGACAGAGACAGAGACAGAGACAGAGACAGAGACAGAGACAGAGACAGAGACAGAGACAGAGACAGAGACAGAGACAGAGACAGAGACAGAGACAGAGACAGAGACAGAGACAGAGACAGAGACAGAGACAGAGACAGAGACAGAGACAGAGACAGAGACAGAGACAGAGACAGAGACAGAGACAGAGACAGAGACAGAGACAGAGACAGAGACAGAGACAGAGACAGAGACAGAGACAGAGACAGAGACAGAGACAGAGGCAGAGACAGAGACCGAGACCGAGACAGAGACAGAGACAGAGACAGAGACAGGGACAGAAACAGTGACAGGGACAGGAACAGAGACAGAGACAGACACAGACACAGACACAGAGACGGAGACAGAGACAGAGACAAAGACATGGACAGGGACAGGGACATGGACAGGGACAGGGACAGAGACAGAGACAGAGACAGAGACAGAGACAGAGACAGAGACAGAGACAGAGACAGAGACAGAGACAGAGACAGAGACAGAGACAGAGACAGAGACAGAGACAGAGACAGAGACAGAGACAGAGACAGAGACAGAGACAGAGACAGAGACAGAGACAGAGACAGAGACAGAGACAGAGACAGAGACAGAGACAGAGACAGAGACAGAGACAGAGACAGAGACAGAGACAGAGACAGAGACAGAGACAGAGTCAGAGACAGAGACAGAGACAGACACAGTGACAGGGACAGGGACAGGGACAGGAACAGGCACAGGCACAGGGACAGAGACAGAGACAGAGACAGAGACAGAGACAGGGACAGAGACAGAGACAGAGACAGAGATAGAAACAGAGACAGACACAGGGACAGCGATAGAGACAGAGACAGAGACAGAGACAGAGACAGAGACAGAGACAGAGACAGAGACAGAGACAGAGACAGAGACAGAGACAGAGACAGAGACAGAGACAGAGACAGAGACAGAGACAGAGACAGAGACAGAGACAGAGACAGAGACAGAGACAGAGACAGAGACAGAGACAGAGACAGAGACAGAGACAGAGACAGAGACAGAGACAGAGACAGAGACAGAGACAGAGACAGAGACAGAGACAGAGACAGAGANGACAGAGACAGAGACAGAGACAGAGATAGAGACAGAGACAGAGACAGGGACAGGGACAGCGACATGGACAGAGACAGCGACAAACACAGACACAGGCGCAGACGCAGACAGACACAGACACAGACACAGACACAGAGACAGAAACAAATACAGACACAGAGACAGAGACAGGGACAGGGACAGGAACAGGGACACGGACAGAGACAGAGACAGAGACAGAGTCAGAGTCAGAGTCAGAGACAGAGGCAGAGGCAGAGACAGAGACCGAGACAGAGACAGAGACAGAGACAGGGAAAGAAACAGGGACAGAGACAGGGACAAGAACAGGGACAGGAACAGGAACAGAGACAGAGACAGACACAGACACAGACACAGAAACAGAGACAGGGACAGGGACAGGGACAGTGACAGAGACCGAGACAGATACAGAGACAGAGACAGAGACAGAGACAGAGACAGAGACAGAGACAGAGACAGAGACAGAGACAGAGA
>NW_021680369.1:589560-621756 GCF_001412515.2 Diachasma alloeum | reverse complement strand
AGAGACAGGGACAGAGACAGAGACAGAGACAGAGACAGAGACAGAGACAGAGACAAGGACAGGGACAGGGACAGGGACAGGGTCAGGAACAGGAACTGGGACAGGGACAGGGACAGAGACAGAGACAGAAACAGAAACAGAAACAGAGACAGAGACAGAGACAGAGACAGAGACAGAGACAGAGACAGAGACAGAGACAGAGACAGAGACAGAGACAGAGACAGAGACAGAGACAGAGACAGAGACAGAGACAGAGACAGAGACAACGACAGAGACAGAGATAGAGACAGAGACAGAGACAGAGACAGGGTAAGAGACAGAGACAGAGACAGAGACAGAGACAGAGACAGAGACAGAGACAGAGACAGAGACAGAGACAGAGACAGAGACAGAGACAGAGACAGAGACAGAGACAGAGACAGAGACAGAGACAGAGACAGAGACAGAGACAGAGACAGAGACAGAGACAGAGACAGAGACAGAGACAGAGACAGAGACAGAGACAGAGACAGAGACAGAGACAGAGACAGAGACAGAGACAGAGACAGAGACAGAGACAGAGACAGAGACAGAGACAGAGACAGAGACAGAGACAGAGACAGAGNGACAGGGACAGGGACAGGGACAGAGACAGAGACAGAGATAGAGACAGAGACAGAGACAGGGACAGAGCAGGGACAGGGACATGGACAGGGACAGGGACAGGGACAGAGACAGGGACCGGGACAGAGACAGAGACAGAGGCAGAGACAGAGACAGAGATAGAGACAGAGACAGAGACAGGGACAGGGACAGAGACAGGGACAGGGACAGGGACAGAGACAGAGACAGAGACAGAAACATGGACAGGGACAGGCACAGACAGACACAGACAGACACAGACACAGACCACGAACCCCCACATGGAGGAACGCCTTTACTCCATGTGGGTAGTAGCTGATGGGTGATATGGCTACGTGGCGCGTCCCCGGGTGGCGGATAGGGGAATACACACTGCTTGCAGAGGGTATGGGTGAAATAAAATAGCCCCGCGGACCAAACACCCCCCCAATTTCAAAGTGTGAGACACCGTGCTGATGAAATGAATGGCGTCGGGGTAATGACGTCGTGAACGGTTCGCCTGGGACACCAGGTCGCATCCCAGGTGATTTTGGAGCTTGCTCCAAAATTTTTTTGGCCTTACTCCAACATCCGGGGCACTGTTGGAGCGGACTGTTTACTTCCCTAGGTACTCGTGGGAACAGAATGGAGACAAAACTAAATAAAGAAACAAAAGAAGATGCAATGGAGATAGGACATGGGGAGGAAAATAGAGGGCCACATGCCCAACAAGCAGCACTGAACGCCAGTGCTGAAATGATGAGGACGCAAGCATGGGACCGTCTCGAAAAGCTCATTGATGCGCTCAGCGAGTTTGTAAAACCGAAACTCAACGTCCACAGAGAGATCAAATCCGGAGTAGCCAATATTGGTAGTGCCTACAAGAGGCTGAAAACTCTTGAGGCCACACGAGTTTCACACCAACACCCTGCTCCCTTGGCTCCAGAAGTTGTCCTCGCGCCAGCAACGCCACGTCCGCGCTTGCTTACCGAGACGACGACAAAGGACTCGGAGGCCGACGAAGCTGACGAATCCATCAGTGAAGAGACCCGCCAAATCCGCAAGGCCAAACGGAGACAGCGGGCGTCACCGGGAACCAAGGAGCCCAAAAGAAGGAAGGAGTCAAGACCAACTCCACCTGTCAAGAAGCCAGAACAGCCTCCCCAAGATATGGAATGGCAAAAAGTGAAGGGTAAAAAGAGCAAGCAGCAACGCACAGCGCAGCCTAAGGAACCGACACCCCATCAGAAGAAACCGCGAAGATCAGCGATTAGGCCCAAGGCACTGATCATCCGGCCAAGGACAAAGCAAACTATGCTGAGATACTCAGCAAGGTGAAGAAGGGCGTCCCTGATGATCAGGTCTGTGCATCAGTCGATAAGATCCGTAAGACCGCCACTGGTGACCTGCTGATCATCCTCACCAAGGAGAACACAGATGGAGGCCATGGCCTACAAAGTGCCATAGCTGGTCTCCTTGGAGAGGACGCCGAGGTCATTAGTAAAGGCCCACAAGAGAATCTTGAAATCCGAGATCTCGATGAAACGACGACGAAGGAAGAAATCCTGGAGGCCCTGCAGAAAAAGGCTGGAGATGCGTGTGGAATCACGTTGGACGCGGTCAAGTCACTGCGTAAAGCCTATGGGGGTACACAGACTGCCTCAGTGGTTCTGGCAGCATCAATGGTGAAGAAGGTACTGGGGGAACACGGCAAAATCAGGATTGGCTGGGTGAATTGCCGAATAAGAACAGTGGAGAGACCAACCAAGTGTTTCAAGTGCTGGCACTATGGGCATCTCGCCACCAAGTGCAAAAGTCAAGTGGACCGGTCCAATCTCTGTACCAAATGCGGAGAGGATGGCCATAAAGTCGCGGCCTGCCAAAATGATGCTCAATGTGCCTTGTGCGTCGAGAAAGGCAACACGAAGAATTGTGCCCACATTGCTGGCAGCAGCAGATGCCCAGCCTTCAAAGAGGCATTCCAGAAGGTGAGAAATAAACGAGTATGAGGATACTCCAGCTCAACCTCAATCATTGTGAGGCTGCGCACGATCTGCTTATGCAGACCGTGCGCGAGCTGAAGCCAGATCTTGCATTGATTTCGGAGCCATACAGACACCTTGCCACTCAACCATGGGAAACGGATAGCACCGCTAAAGCCGTTATCTGGTCCTGCGGCAAGTGCCCGTTTCAGAACGTTGTAAATGGCAAAGAGGCCGGTTTTGTGATAGCCAAGCTGAATGGAATTCACTTCTACAGCTGCTACGCTCCACCCAGCCTCTCATTTGAGGAGTTCACAGATTTATTAGATCGACTGACCGAGGATGCGAAGCAGCACTCTCTCGTGGCCATCGCCGGGGATTTCAACTCCTGGGCAGTCGACTGGGGCAGCAAGGAGACTAATGCGCGAGGGAAAGCGCTACTGGAAGCCATGTCGATACTGGACGTGGTCTTACTCAACAGCGGTGACAAACCAACGTTTATCAGGGGAGAGGCAAGTTCCATTGTGGACCTCACCTTTGTTAGCAGTAGCCTCGTTAAGAGGGATTGCTCTTGGGAGGTGATGGACATTTACACAGCTAGTGATCACTGCGCGATACTATGGGAAGTATCTACCGGGCAGAATACTAGAAGAGCACGTACGAAGACCAATAGAATTGGTTGGAAAGTGAGTGGCTTTGATTCTGATGCCTTCACGGTGGCCCTGGACGAACACCCAACCAGTGGCAAAAATGCTGAAGAGAAGGTAGAAGACATGATGAGGAGAATCACGGAAGCTTGCGACGCTAGCATGCCCCGGAAATGTAGCATGCACAAGCATCCATCGGTGCATTGGTGGAATGATTGTATTGCTGACCTCCGTAGAAAGTGCTTCAGCAAGAGAAGAGCGTCACAACGTGGCCGCGAAAGACCAAACTCCGAGAAACTGGTGGCAGAGTACAAAAAGGCACGCCGAAAATTGAACAAAGCCATCAAGGATAGCAAAAGACAGAGCTGGAGTGAGCTGATCGAGGAAGTAGAGGAGGACCCGTGGGGCCGGCCATACAAGGTGGTCATGACACACCTGAAAAGCCAGCCAATGCCATCACCGACATGCCCTCAACTCTTAGAGAGAATTGTTACGGCGCTGTTCCCCCAACAAGTGGAACTTCATCATCCCACAGAGCAGTGCACGATAGAACAAATTCCACAGATCACAGTAGAACAGCTGATGGAAGCTTGCGGTAGAGTGGGGAATACAAAAGCTCCTGGCCTGGATGGAATCCCGAACATCGCACTGAAGACGGCCATAAAAACTGTGCCTGCACTGTTTTTGGAAGTCTACAATACGTGCCTTGAAGAGGGTACTTTCCCTTCGAAGTGGAAGCACCAGAGACTAGTACTTCTCCCTAAAGGGAAGAAGCCGCCGGACGAACCATCATCCTACCGTCCGCTCTGCATGTTGGACACAACTGGCAAAATCCTCGAGCGTATCGTTCACAGGAGGATCGAAGCAGCAGTTGAACCGCTACTTGCCAACAACCAATATGGCTTCCGGAAAGGTCGCTCTACCTTGGACGCGATTGACCTTGTCGTCAATACAGCCAAAGTGGCGATCGCAGGGACCAGATGGAAGGGAGGTTCGAAGAAGTACTGCCTGGTGGCAACACTAGACATCAAGAACGCCTTCAACTCCGCCAAGTGGGATTGTATCATGAAAGCTCTCGTAGAAATGAACGTACCAGGATACCTACGCAGAATGGTAGCAAGCTACTTCACTGATAGGATTCTCAAATACGATACAGAGACTGGTCCTAAAGAGTACAGAGTCACTGGAGGGGTACCTCAGGGCTCGGTTCTGGGCCCTCTTTTGTGGAACATCATGTACGATGGGCTGCTGAAACTAGTATTGCCAGGGGAAGTCAAGCTCGTGGCATATGCAGATGACGTGGCCGTAGTGATCGTCGCGAAGCATCTCGAGGAGATAAACTTTGCTTTCGACACCACCTTCGAGAAGATCAGCCAGTGGATGGATACAGTTGGCCTGAAATTGGCAGAACACAAGACTGAGGCAGTGCTCATTACAAGTAGGAAGCAGGTGGAGACCATCACCCTACAAGTTGGAGCTCATGAAATCACATCCCAGCCATTTCTTCGGTATCTGGGAGTGATGATTGATACCCGACTTAACTTCAAGCAGCAGGCAGAGCACGTGGGTGCCAAAGCGTCGGTGGTCAGAGCGACCTTATCACGGCTGATGCCCAATATAGGAGGTCCGAAGCAAAGGAGAAGAACATTACTGTCGTCAGTAGTCACATCTGTGCTCACATATGGAATGCCCATCTGGGCTGATACGCTCAAAACCCAGGAATCACGGAGAAAAATCGCGCCAGTCTATCGGCTGAGTGCCTTGCGAGTCTCCAGCGCTTATCGCACAGTGTCTGAGCATGCAGTTTGTGTCATTGCCGGGATGCTGCCCATTGAAGTACTAGCCGAAGAACGGAGAACACTTTACCGGCGAAAAGGATCCACTACATTGAGCTCGGAAGAACTCAGAACAGAAGAGCGTCGAAACAGCATACGCCGATGGCAGCTGCTGTGGGATACCGCTACAAAAGGAAGATGGACACACCGTCTTATCCCACAGGTGGATGTGTGGCTGACCCGTGAACATGGCGAAGTCAACTATTACCTGACCCAGATGTTGTCTGGACACGGGTGCTTCCGTGAATATCTTCATCGGTTTAAACATGAGGATTCTCCAGATTGCCCGTCCTGCCCCGGAGTCAGTGAAGATGCGGAACATGTGTTCTTCATGTGTCCTCGTTTTAACACACAACGCAGTAGTTGGGAAAATGTCCTTGAAGAGAAGATTCGGTCAGAGACCTTGATTAAAGCTATGCTCTCGTCAAAGGCAGCCTGGGACGCAACGAGCAACTTCGCAGCAGAAGTTATGAAGGAGCTCAGAATTGAGGAACGTAAGCGTAAAGCTGCAGAATAGAGGGAAAACCTATTGGAACCTCCTACCCACACACACCATCTTGGTAGGGAGACGTACATTAGGCGAATAATGAGGAAGAGCAATCAGCTGAGACCTCCCTCGTGAAGTCATACTTAACGGTCGTACCGTGAGGGGATCAAAGGTTAGTGAAGATGTCTGAATGGAGTTTAGTGGGTATTGACAATCTGTCCGAGTCCCACACTCACCTGACGGAGGGAACCATCATCCCCCTCCCTTAGGTGGTCGTGCCTAAATGCATTCTCCCAACAGACGAAAAAAAAAAAAAAAAAAAAAAAAAAGACAGACACAGACACAGACACAGACACAGACACAGAGACAGAGACAGAGACAGAGACAGAGACAGAGACAGAGACAGGGACAGAGACAGAGACAGAGACAGAGACAGAGACAGAAACAGAGAAAGAGACAGAGACAGGGACAGGGACAGGGACATGGAAAGGGACAGGGACATCGACAGGGATAGGGACAGGGACAGAGACAGAGACAGCGACAGAGACAGAGACAGAGATAGAGACAGAGACAGAGACAGAGACAGGCACAGAAACAGAGACAGAGACAGGGACAGGGACCGGGACAGAGACAGAGACAGATACAGACACAGATACAGAGACAGAGACAGAGACAGAGACAGAGACAGAGACAGAGACAGAGACAGAGACAGAGACAGAGACAGACACAGACACAGAGACAGGGACAGAGACAGAGACAGGGACAAGGACAGGGACAGGGACAGCGACAGACACAGACACAGACACAGACAGACACAGACAGATACAGACACAGACACAGAGACAGAGACAGAAACAGAAACAGAGACAGAGACAGAGACAGAGACAAACACAGAGACAGAGACAGAGACAGAGACAGGGACAGGGACAGGGACAGGGACAGGGACAGGGACAGGGACAGAGGCAGAGACAGAGACAGAGACAGAGACAGAGACAGAGACAGAGACAGAGACAGAGACAGAGACAGAGACAGAGACAGAGACAGAGACAGAGACAGAGACAGAGACAGAGACAGAGACAGAGACAGAGACAGAGACAGAGACAGAGACAGAGACAGAGACAGAGACAGAGACAGAGACAGAGACAGAGACAGAGACAGAGACAGAGACAGAGACAGAGACAGAGACAGAGACAGAGACAGAGACAGAGACAGAGACAGAGACAGAGACAGAGACAGAGACAGAGACAGAGACAGAGACAGAGACAGAGACAGAGACAGAGACAGAGACAGAGACAGAGACAGAGACAGGGACAGGGACAGGGACAGGGACAGGGACAGAGACAGAGACAGAGACAGAGACAGAGACAGAGACAGAGACAGAGACAGAGACAGAGACAGGGACAGGGACAGGGACAGGGATATGGACAGGGACAGGGACAGGGACCGGGATAGGGACAGGGACAGAGACAGAGACAGCGACAGAGGCAGAGACAGAGACAGAGACAGAGACAGAGACAGAGACACAGACAGAGACACAGACAGAGACAGAGTCAGGGACAGAAACAGGGACAGGGACAGGGACAGAGACAAGGTCAGCGTCAGAGACAGAGACAGGGACAGAGACAGAGACAGAGTCAGCGACAGAGACAGAGACAGGGACAGCGACAGGGACAGGGACAGGGACAGGGACAGAGACAAGGTCAGCGTCAGAGACAGAGACAGGGACAGAGACAGAGACAGAGTCAGCGACAGAGACAGAGACAGGGACAGCGACAGGGACAGGGACAGGGACAGGGACAGAGACAAGGTCAGCGTCAGAGACAGAGACAGGGACAGAGACAGAGACAGAGTCAGCGACAGAGACAGAGACAGGGACAGCGACAGGGACAGGGACAGGGACAGGGACAGAGACAAGGTCAGCGTCAGAGACAGAGACAGGGACAGAGACAGAGACAGAGACAGAGATAGAGACAGAGACAGACACAGGGACAGCGACAGGGACAGGGACAGGGACATGGACAGGGACAGAGACGGAGACAGAAACAGAGACAGAGACAGAGACAGAGACAGAGACAGAGACAGAGATAGAGACAGAGACAGAGACAGAGACAGAGTCAGAGGCAGGGACAGGGACAGGGACAGGGACAGGGATATGGACAGGGACAGGGATAGGGACAGGGACATGGACAGGGACAGGGACAGGGACAGCGACAGGGACAGAGACAGAGAGAGAGACAGAGACAGACACAGGGACAGCGACAGGGACAGGGACAGGGACAGGGATATGGACAGGGACAGGGACAGGGACAGCGACAGGGACAGAGACAGAGAGAGAGACAGAGACAGACACAGGGACAGCGACAGGGACAGGGACAGGGACAGGGATAGGGACAGGGACATGGACAGGGACAGGGACAGGGACAGCGACATGGACAGAGACAGACACAGACACAGGCACAGACACAGACAGACACAGGCAGACATAGACACAGACACAGAGACAGAGACAGAAACAGAGACAGATACAGACACAGAGACAGAGACAGGGACAGGGACAGGGACAGGGACACGGACACGGACACGGACACGGACACGGACAGAGACAGAGACAGAGACAGAGACAGAGACAGAGGCAGAGGCAGAGACAGAGACCGAGACAGAGACAGAGACAGAGACAAGGACATAAACAGGGACAGAGACAGGGACAGGAACAGGGACAGGAACAGAGACAGAGACAGAGACAGACACAGACACAGACACAGAGACAGAGACAGGGACAGGGACAGGGACAGGGACATGGACAGGGGCAGAGACAGAGACAGAGACAGAGACAGAGACAGAGACAGAGACAGAGACAGAGACAGAGACAGAGACAGAGACAGAGACAGAGACAGAGACAGAGACAGAGACAACGACAGAGACAGAGATAGAGACAGAGCCAGAGACAGGGACAGGGACAGGCACAGGGACAGCGACAGCGACAGACACAGACACAGACACAGATACAGACATAGACAGACACACACACAGACACAGAGAAAGAGACAGAGACAGAAACAGAGACAGAGACAGATACAGAGACAGAGACAGAGACAGAGACAGGGACAGAGACAGAGACAGAGACAGAGACAGAGGCAGAGACAGAGACCGAGACAGAGACAGAGCCAGAGACAGGGACAGAAACAGGGACAGGGACAGGAACAGAGACAGAGGCAGACACAGACACAGACACAGAGCAGAGACAGAGACAGGGACAGAGACAGAGACAGAGACAGAGACAGAGATAGAGACAGAGACAGAGACAGAGAGAGAGAGAGAGAGAGAGAGAGAGAGATTGTAAAGTCCTAATTCCTCTCCGGAGAGTGTCATCTGTAGCTACCTTATTCCCGTCGCACATGGGGCAAAAACCTCCTTAGTCATGTCAGTTTAGTTTTTGAGGAAAAGCGAGCTATTGGACATCTCGTTACGCTACGTTCTACGCGTTTCGATGTTCTCTAGCCTTCGTTAAATTTTGCATTCCGGTTGGTCATGGGGGCGCTATTTTTCTATTACCTTACCGTTTGAATGGTTGGAATGCAAAACACTAAAATTTATATATCTCTCCATCGGTAAATAATTTAGGTTTTCACGCGTTTATTGATTATTTAATACTAAAAGCTACCTATTTCGGTGGAGAAAACCTCCGTCTCCGGTTACGAAATTCTCCCTTCCGGTAAATCATCCCCGTGGCTGCTTTAAGCTCTCTAGCTCTTTTTGCTATCTTTTCGGTGGTTAATATCCCGAATTTTCATACATCACACATGGCGAACCCTCGGGAAATAATTATAAATGCTCTCCAAATTCTAGAATTCGAACAATTATCACCCGAAAATAGGGAAACGCCTATAACGTCCCAACTCTCTCGATTTCGCATAGCCGCCTAGTTCGTTTTCTCTCGCACTCATGCTACCTCCACGCTTCCTCTCTTTCGGATTCGTGTCCACCTCGTGGACGCTTTTTGCTTCTGCCTATCAGCTTCGGGTAGGGTTCGCTCTTTCTTTTTCGTATTAAAAATTGCAATCTCCATATTTTTTAGTCTCTTGGATTTTTATGAATTAGTTTAGCGTGTTTAACATTGTTTTGAGTCACACTGATGTAATTGTGTATTTGCGAGAATCTACGATTTTATATTAATTTTGACAATAGCGAAACACGTCAGTACAATTATGTTTTATTATTTAGTATCGATTTTACCTATCCCGTTTAGAGTTTAAGACATTGGTTTATCGGTTTGTCGATCGATGATTGGCTTTGTTAATTGATGTTCTCGTCCACGAATCCACCCCTCTCTCCACGACCCACACACTGAGCAACCGTGTAAATCCCGTACCCTCGTAATCCACAACTCTGCGCATGGTTTTTCTTTATGTTTTTTCTCGTTATTAGATTTTTGGGAACATCAGTATTTAGTTTTAAGAAAATATAGTTCCGTTTCCGTTTCGCCGATTCCGCGTTGCTAAATATCGGCTGGCGCCCTAAATATTCGAATTAAGGATTGAATGAGCTGCTGATGCTTCCTGGAGTCCACTGTTATCGTTATGGTTTTTGGCGTTTCAAATTTGTCGGATTATGAGAACGGAGGTAATGATTTGGCCGTATTTGCATAATCGAGAATTTTGGGTTCGAGTTTTATTGCGTATTTGTTGAAGCCAAACAACAGTCATTACCAATCATGTAATAAATTCTCATATATTAATGCCAATAAACCATTAGTGGGATTTATCCCTTTAAGTCTAGAACCTGCTATAATTATAAGTATCCCCCCCCCCACACACACACTTGGGACAATAATTAAATGGCAATATAGCAAAAACTTCGTATGAATTGGTATGCATATTTTGAGTGATCTAGAGGAAGGCCGCCGAAACGAGTATTTTGAAAAAAAATGAAATCATTCGTGTAGCTTGGGAAATATTAGACAAAATAGATATTTATATTATATATCATATTATACATCATATTATATTCATATTATACTAGGTTTTTCATATTATACTGGAAAAATCATACCAAATTTTAATTGCTAGGTTCATTTTTTGACAACTGATCGAATGATCAAAATTTTTTGTTTCTGAACAGATGGAAAAATATCAATATCTCGTAAACTTTGTATCAACGGGCGATTGATCTCGAGAGAGACCGTCGAGGAGAGTAGTAGGAAAGATTGACATTGTTGTAGTAGTTTCTCAAATATTTCAACTCCGTAATCACCTGTTATAGGCGCCACGGTTCGTCACCACTCCACATATATTTGTTCACATTGTGATCCATCACTTATGTACTGTACATTAAACATGAATGCTACACTGCGAGCCCTGATGGCCGTAAGAACACATGCAATGACTTTGTTCAAAAATTGGAATTAATGTACACAACAGTATTTTATATAATATTATTGCGCTCGTGTCATCGACGGATATGCATCCTAAAATCTATGATGTTCACGTGTGTCAGTCTAAAATCGTTGAATGTAAGAAAATCGACGAAGATGCGGTTAATTGGTGCATCGAAATTCGAAATTGTTAAAAGGATGTATTATAATCGCGCATCTAATTTTTCATCAGCAATTGACCCTCACCTGCAACCATTCTTCGGTTGCCTCCACATCCTGATCCTCTTCTTCCTTGAACTCTTCTTCCACCTCTCTCTCGACCTCCTCGTTTTCCAAATGATCCTCGTCATACTCATTGCCATTTCCGTTTTCAGTTTCATTTTCATACGCATTTTCGTTTTCTTCAGTTCCTTCTTCTATTGAATCATAATTATTTATGATATCCATTCACAAAGCATCTTGACTCACCTTATTTGATGTACCATTTTCAATGCAGGGTTGATTTTGACAGTCGATTGTCTGCTCCAGCTCCAGACTATTACTCGTAGTTCTGCAACGTTTCCGCGCTTTTTTGTTGATGAAATTCCGTGATCGTGTTTTCATTCCATCACCACAAGTAGTTGTGCACTCGCTCCAATCAGTCCAGTCGCTTAAGACACACTCAGGGTTGTTCAGCATTGTTGCGTCAAGATGGAGGCTGAAGATCAATTAATTTTTGACTGATTATGAGAATGTAATGCACAGTAAATATCTGAATCTGAGAGAAATGAATTTTCCTTACGGAGTCTTCTTAAGGAAACCATGAGAGCTATCGAAATGGTTTTCATGAGAATTGCACAATCTCGCTTGGGACTATTACAAAGTAAATGTTTTTTAGATATGATGAGCACATGAATAGTATCTTCTGAAATGTTCTCCACTAAACTTGCTAACTTGTAATAAGTTTTATTTCTACTAAAATTTCAGAAAATTTTGCCGTTGAATTATAAATAAATATTTAATAAAAAAATTCATAGGAAGCGTTAATTTTAAGTTAATTCTTCAAAAAAATGAGAGAAAATTTGTAAAATATAGGTGGCTATATTCTTGAAATTTCGAACAACTGAAAGTTCAGCCCACATTGTTATAGAATATTCATATTTAATGGAAATTGCAATGAATTGTGAAATTGACTTTTTATTTCTCTTGCAAACCATTTGAATTCAGTTAAGTTTTAGATCAAACTTGAATTTCATAATACTTCTTGCCCAAAATAGAATGCAAGGTCACTCTTCTGAGGACTGCTTTTCAATTGTTCATGATATTCAATTTTTTTCAACAATTAATCGTCTTCTTGAAATGAAGCCTTCCACCTGCGAAAAAAATATGATATCGACGATTTAGTAACAGAGTCACGTAATTACCAGAGATGGTCATTTCCAGAAGTGGAATGAACCATCTCTAGAAAAATGCGCTGTTGATCTTCGCTATTGCAAGATTATCGAAATAATAATTTTCAATTTTTTGTTGAACGTCTCTCCAATCACATTCGATCACATATACAAGCGTAAATCCCACTTACGTCCTTCGGTGTCAAATAAATTTTAAATTAGCAAAGCGGCATTGAGGCTAAGTGGAACGTTGGGGGTGAATGGAACGACAGTAAAAAGGGTATGCTTAGCGAAATTTTATCAGGAATATGAAGGATCGAATATTCTGAAGGGTCAAATGTCCTTGAGGGTCCGTCAGGTGGAATGATAAAAAAGATTGAAAGTTTCTAATGATCACATAGGCGAAAAAAGTGGCTTAATTAAAAGGTTTAAACGTTTTGAGCTTTACGCGGAGAAACGAACGCAGGGGAAAAATATTCTTGGTCGCTAGTAACAATCTCAGATTTCGATACTGACAAGGAGAGGCCGGCTGATGTCGGACATCGACAACATTCAGTCTTCATGTTGTGACATGACAAATGTCATGCACTGTCTTCGCCTAAACTGACCGGGGATTTGTTGAGGAGGAATTAGAAAAATGAAGTCCAACGAGGAGTCGGATCACCCAGAGCCACATTTTTTTTAGTTTTATCTTGGTATTTATAATTTTTTTGTTTTGTAATTTGTCTCCTGCAATGCTGCGCTCACCGATTACCTCAAGCATCATGACGAGGGGAGAAAAGCGGAGCAGCGGAGAAAAATTTGTAAAGTCGGTAAAAGTAGGCTCATCGAGCCTCACACACGCCACCCAGCACGCGGGAGAGAAGCACACTAACAGGCGACTCAGGCCTCTACATATGACCCCCACCACCTCACCGATGTTTCTGTGGCACAAGGCCACCACAAAAAAACACATGTTACAGCATCGCACGAGCGGATTATGGTAGCTTCTGCGTCGTTCGACGCGAATCATCATCATCGACCGCCAGGCGCAAATTCCAATTCTCTTGGACCAGGAAATTATAAATTAGGGCAATTTAAGAATTGATGAAATTAATGCGGCTATATCGCGCTCACATCGGGTGATTGACGTGGGGGAACAAAGGAATTGAGGTTCCTCGGGGCGATGTATTTCCCTGAGGGATGCTCCTCATTGGGATCTTAGCACGAGTAGATCGTTTTGCTTTTCGCTTGCAGAGTTTGGAACCAAATTTATTATTCCACGCACTTGTGGTATATGGAAGTCATATTCCTCTGAATTTGGTATTACCAAACCGGAGTAAGACCGTCCGAGGGAATTGTTTTCTGATTGTGCATATCACTCGGGTACACGGTGAGCGTAATTTTTTTTGTGAGGATCCGCGTAGTTACCAACGCATTAATTCACTCCGGCATCCGTTTTGGACCGGTTTGAGCCTTCAATACATTCACGTTTGCGACAAGGCACTTAGCAGTCTTCAGCTAATCACTGAATTATTATTGTTCAATTATGTGTGACTTATTCATATTACATTATATTCATTGTTGGAATTGCTGTTGAACATTACGGGTTCGTTTATTCCAGTCATTTATTTTTGGAATTTTATTTTCTTTTGTCGCGTAGCTCTCACGTTATCGTCGCGTTCCAGAGATCCTAGCGTCCGTTGCATCATCCACGCCATTTTCTTTCGGATATTTTGTATTTGAAATTAATCAATATCGTATGGATTATTTGGGATCCTTTATTATTTAGTATTCTTGATTATCATCGAAGCACCATAATTTTTTTATTGCGATTTTTTAACTTCCCGGGCTGGGAAGTTATTGTAATGCCTCCGAAAATGAAAAATCGATTTTCCATGATATCTCCACATTTCAAGGTGTTTCTAATGTTCCTCTATAGTTTTTAACAAAATGTTTGTGGGTGTGTGTGTGTGTGTGGGTGTGTGTGTGTGTGTGTGTGTGTGTATGTGTGTTACTTTGTACGTATGTGGTCAAAATTTTGGTCAACGGTTTCTCCTGAACGAATGGTCCGATTTAACGTTTTTTTTCTCTCCAATCGATACGTCTTCATGTAACTTAGACCGGATTAGATTTTGGTTGATATTGGTCTGATGGTTTTCGAGTTATTCCAGAACGAAAAATTCAAAATAGAAAAAAATAACCAAAAATTTCTCATTCTTATAAGATGCTCATAACGAACGATTATAATGAAGAAAAGCTCTTCATTTTCTCCAATTTTTTTCATATATTTTTCACCATGATGTTTTTTCCGTTTTTTTATAATTTTTTATTTATTTTATCAACTTCCCGATCTATCGGGTAGTTATTGTAATCACCCTGAAAATGAATCATTAGTTTTTTGCGATTTATCCACGTTTCTCGGTGTCTAAAACACTTCTAAACAACATGTCTATATGTGTGTGTGTGTGTATGTGCGTATGTAGATCTGTATGCCACGGAATTTTCATTAACGATTTCTCCCGAATGACTCGCGCGATCAAGATGATGGAGGACGCAATCGAAAGGTCTTCATATAACTTAGACCTGATTAGATTTTGGACTGATTCGCTCCAGTACTTCTTCCAAATTTTCCTGGAGAAATGTTTGAAAATGGCAAAGAGAAGTATTTCTCCTGTAGAAATGACGTGATTGGCATTGTCAACATCAGGATATCACTAGAGTCAATCACTCCAGTGATTTATCTAGGATTTTCTGAAACTCCAGTGATTTTTCCAGTGGTTTTTCCAAAATTCCCTGGAGAACAGTTTGAAAATCGCTCAGACAAGGGTTTCTCATGAATAAATAAACAGAGTATTGAGAGTTGAAAAGGATTCTTTTAATCAAAATGGGAGGAATAATAATATCGAGAAGTTGTTGGTGCGACCCGTTCGACGGGGCAGACCCATATGAATACAGCCGCTACCAACCCACCCACAATGGGAGCGAGCGTAGCGAGCGACCAACAGCCCAATCCACTAGTTGTGTATGGTATCATGTGATAATGCAGTTTTTCAATTTTTCCGATTACTTCTGAAAATATATTTCTTTTGGTGTCTATAACATGTTGAAAAATCTTTTTTTGTCAGAATATATTTTATTTATTATTGTTACATGGTGTCCACAGGACAATTTTTTTTATGCCTATTCCCACACGCTTCCGCTTTTTTATCTGAGCTAGGTGAGAAGTACAGGGCTGGGTATGCGGAACCTTATCCGTTGGGAGTTAAACGGAATGGCACCCTTTTGATATCGGTTCCTCTCGAATTGTCCCCATCGAGCTAATTTCTGTGGGCCGAGAGTTACCATCCAAGGCGACCAAAAATTTTTACCCTAATAGTTACGATTTCGATGGTGTCACCAGTGATGTCCCCCATCAAAGATCTAGGGGCGGATGCCCAATATTGAGGGTGAATTGTTGTCTCAAATATTTGAGTATAACATATGTATAAGTTCTCGAAATATAGTTTTTGAAATACCGCTTTAATCAAGTGGCTGTGCGTTCGTCTACCAATTGGATAGGCGGAGTTTTTTTCCATTCCATTTTTTCATTTTTGAAGAGAATGACTCCTCGTCTACTTAACATCAATAATTCCGAGTAAAGAAGCCCCGTAGAAAAACAAATGAATAAACCGGATCAATGGAACCCTGTTTCTTCCTCCCTTTTTGTTAGGATAAAAACAAAAACATAGAAAGCCCTGTAAAACGATGTGCTAGAACCTGAACAACCCGAAAATTCAATAACACAGAAGGATGAAGACCTTGGTTTTCCTGATCGTTGGAGTGAATCCCGTAAACATGAGATTGTTGGACAGCCAAATCATTCAATGGTCATAATGACCACAGCCTAGACAATATATTCGGTCACTGTCTGAGGGGAATCTCCGGAAGGATTACAGGAGCTGGTGGATGACGATAATCAGTTATGACATGGACTGACCCCTGCATGACAGTTGGACATTATGGAGGAAGTGCCAAACTAAAATCGGGGAATAGTTGGTCCAAACTCATTGGGAAACACTCCACCATAGCTGGAATGATACGATGGAGGTTCCATCATGTCACAAAGAAGAAATACCCAAACAATTGAAATCAATTGTTGTTAATTAATGGTCAGCTAGTGACAAGGTTATCACCAATGACAAGGTTAACTAGAGCGCCGGTAATTAGGATTACACGACTATTGACCCAGTGATGGGCCCAGTTACCGGCAAGGGTAAACCTGTTGAAGAGGTACGGAACGGCGCCACCTTCCAGCCATTCATCATAAAAAATAGCACCGAAAATTCAGAAATGACTATTGTAGCGGAGGTACTTTTATATTTATTGCACTCGGTTTCAATGTATTGTTTTCGAACTCGGCTTAGCAATCGACTTTCGTACCGTGACACGTGTCGCCGATATATTGCTGTCCTTGTCGCAAGATATCGTCGCGACGATTCGTAATAATTCGGCCATCCTCGATCGGATGATCTAATACTGTTGTCGCGGGAGCTTACTCTCGTTTCAGCTTTCATGGTGTAAACCAAAGTTACTTTCGCTGTGAATAAATTCAATTCGATATATACGCCAATTCCGAGTGTTATAACTTACAAAACCCTTCTATCGTTCACCGAATCCCACAAGTGGTGACTCCGACGTGATTTCTCCAACGTGACAAATAAAATCGTCGCATTAATGCGTTAGCGAGTGCAATGATAAAAATTGTGCCGTTTTCCGTTAAAATTCAAGTGATTTTCAGTCGCGTGGTTTTTCGTGGAATGTTCGAGAAGCGTTAGGTTTTGGCATAGTGCTCGTCAGCGTTCCTATCGTTTCGCACGCTTTTGTTACCGCGTGTTATTTTTCGTGCATCTTGGTGCATCGCTGAGCACCGAAAGACGTTGTGCTGCACCGTGAAAATTATCACGAACAATTTTTGCCGCGATAGTGCACTTCTAAACATTTTTAGTGAAATCTGGTGAAAATGGGTGAGGAAGCTGACATAACTCAGGCGTTGAGACGCCTTGCAGTTCGCCCTGTACCTTTTTCCACTGAGCGTCCTGAACTCTGGTTTGCTCAACTCGAGGTGCAATTTCACCTTGCCGGCATCGCTGAAGAACTGAGCAAATTACACATGGATGGCGTTCATCTTGGCACCGTTTCCTCAGCCGAGGTTCAGAATATCATCCTACATCCACATCTGAGACTTCATACAAGGAATTACAGGATACTCTCGTCGAGAGACTCACCGCTTGCCAGGAGGCCAGACTACAAGAGTTCCTGGGGATTCTCGGTGATCGTAAGCCCTCTCAATTTTTACGATGTATAAAATCTCTTGTATACAATATTCCAGAGAAATTCTAAAAATAAAATGGCTGACACGCTTGTCGCTCAACACACAACCGATCGTGGCAACGCAAGCAGATTTTACCCTGGACAAGATGGCGACACAAGCATCACTGCCGTTCTCCAGTTGCTGATCCAGTCGCTGATGCTCTGGAACAGAGATTTTTGCGTCTCGAGGCTTACATTTTTGAATTTACAGGCGCAATCATATTTGTCAATATTTTTAGCATTCAATCGCCAATAATTATTATATTTTCATCGTTATTAAAATCGTCTAGTGCTATCGGGTTCGAAACATGTTCAAGACACATCACAACAACATCTACCTCTACCACCAGGATTCATCAAGTATTCCGCTGGTACGAGGCAATACATAGCGACATTAGACACCGCACGCACGGCACGGGGCAACAGGATCCATCATCCTCACCCGCAGTCTCATCGCATCCATATCGCATCACGGCCACTCGGGCTTACAGGATCAGACATCCTCACCCGCTAGGTTCGCAGCGACATTCAACAAAAATATTTATCTCATCAAACCGAGGACTGCCGCTGCTCATGCTCTTCAACGCGAAGACGCACCAACGCACCTCATATCACGGCAAGGGAGACAGGAAAGTAACCTCTGCCGTCCATCTCATCAAACCGAGGATTGCCGCTGCTCACACTCTTTAACGCGAAGACGCACCAACACACCTCATCTCACGGCGAGGGAGTGAGGAAAGTAACCCCTGCTGTTCATCTGCTCCGATGGCAGCTTGAGATAATACGTCGATCACTAACGCGTCTCGGCTAACACATTGTCGAGCCCACGAGAGCCAGCTCACCGGCTTCTCATCATCACCATCACCAGAACCATAAACGCCTAGACACACATCAGCATTTGGCCTCCATCGACTGACGCAAAATCATCGTTGGGCTCAACTCTATTATCATCGAGAAAACGCAACAAATTCATTCGATACTGAAATCCGTTTTTCTTTACAGCCACGTATACCATTTTTCAGTGCTGTTTAACGCGTATACTCTTGTAAATATTGTATATATAGTTATCCGTTTCTTTTTCGCCGCAGAAAAGGGGTATTGTAGCGAAGCTACTTTTATATTTATTTCACACCATTTCAATGTATTGTTTTCGAGCTCGGCTTAGCAACCGAATTTCGTACCATGACACGTGTCCCCGATATATCACTGTCCTTGTTGCAAGACATCCTCGCGACGATTCGTAATAATTCGGACATCCTCGATCGGATGATCTAATACCGTTGTCGCCGGAGCTCACTCTCGTTCCAGCTCTCATGGTGTAACCAAAGTTACTTTCGCTGTGAATAGATTCAATTCGATATATACGCTAATTCCGAGTGTTATAACTTACAAATCCCTTCTATCCTTCACCGAATCCCGCAAATATATCTCGTGATTTCATTACTGCCTGGTGATACTCTATTGATCCAGGGAATTCGAGAAATTTGGGAAGGAGCCGAGAGAACCAGGCCTCCGAAAATTCGCCATCTTGGGGACACTATGGATTGAACTATCATTGTTGCCACTGACCGAATCAGTAAGACCACTTAGAGTTGAGGAACAAACTAACAATAAATCCAATTAAATTCACTCAATGAAACGTAAATATTTTGGTCGGGTCATAAGAGTGCCCGAAGACTAAATTAGAGGTCGAATACTTTAGAAGGTTAAATCTCCACGTGCAACTTGTTGCTCGGAACATACTCTGTAAGTACTTTGCGGTATTAAGTATGAAGAATTCGATTGCTGGGAAAACGAGTTCGTAAATAAAATACCCGGAATAAATAGATTTATTGGTCTCGTTAGGATAATTATTGTAGAGCAATTGTTGGTCAACTGTGTGGGAAAATACTCACGTAAGGTCACATCAGTTAGCCCACGTGATAATCACGTGTTCCCTAGTTTAGTAGTTATTCCTTTTAATATTAGGGATAAATAATTGCACAATATCCAGAATAATAATTAATCATCTATGGTGGGATATTTTTACAAATGTTTGTCACTGACGTATGAAAGGTTCTACGGACTGGTTAGGGGCGCCTAAAGTAGTACTTTAGGAACGACGGTCCAGAATAGTCCGTGATGAACTCAACCAGTCCGCGAGGCACTTAAACAATCCGTGAGGTATCATAACAAGTACGTGTAGCCAGGAGTATGAAGTTAATCAACAAGCGGTGGACCCGACGCATGCGCAAGTGATCCCTCTCCGCTGTGTATCTTTAGTACCACTACCGCATCGAGATAGGTCATTTTTATTTATTGAGTAGAAAAATAAACCAAAAGTATTAAAAATTAGTGGAAAATAGATAATTATGTACCCAATAGCGATGACGACGTGGAGAACATTGGACATGAAGTTAATGACGGTATCAGTATCCCACAGGATATGTTCTCTGACGGAGACCTCGACGAGAACCAAAAAAGTCAAGACAAATGTGAAGATGAAAAAGGTGAGGAGGACGAGCATGATGAGGATGATGAAAATGATGAGGATGACGAGATGTCAGAGGAGGTGCTGGAATTGATACAAGATGCAAGAGAATACCTCAATCCTCAGAAAACAAAACTGTTATACAACAGTACATATAACAAATTCATTAACTGGAAAAAGAAGTATAAAATCCGTGGTGACGTGAATAAAAATGTTCTCCTGAGATACTTCAACTTTCTGTCAAGATCTCGATTACAACCCTTAACCCTCTGGCCTATTTCTTTCATGCTGAAAAATACAATTCATTTAAATCATGGAATTGACATCAGCTCCTACTTGTAACTGAGAAGTTTTTTAAAGAACAAAAACGTAGGACACGTAAAATAAAATCGAAAGTATTGACTCCCGAAGAGATAAATAAATTCATGACAGAAGCTCCAGATGAGGAATGGTTGGCTGTGAAGGTAAATTAAATAATGAACAACTCGTAATTCCCTTTTCCAGTATTTCAAGTGAATCAATAATTCAATTATTCGCTAATCGAATGCTTCTTGAGGTTGCCTTCATTTTTGGGATATGTGGAGCAACTCGTCGCCAGGAGCTCTGGAACATGCATATGGGGTATTCCATGTGAACTCACCCAGGTCAAAACCCTCACCATCGCCAATCATATTGCCCATTTTTCCTGTGGTTGCATATGGAAAAATATGACTTCTCAAATTTTTTCAGATTCTTTGAGGCATCCTGTGGCAGCTATGTTTTTTTGCAAGTTTTATCTTCAAATGCCTGTAACTTTCGTAAAAATCAACCGATTTGGGTTTTTTTAAAAGAAATGTGCGTCTCCGAACGCACTTTCCATATAAAAATATACCAATTCTTTTCAATTCGTTCTTCCATCGATTTCCACAGAAAAACCTCAAAAAATTTGAAAAAACGAGTCGTTTTCAAAGTTGGACCCTTTTTATATTTTTCAAAAAATTTCAGTGAATATATTGGACCAAAATAAAATTTTTTACCAAAGGCCAAAGTGGGATCTCTATTAGGACACACCACTCGGAAAGATTTATTGTTAACGAATTTTCAAAAAATAATCAAATTGTTCCAGATTCGAATATAATGCAGTGATTCTTCAAGCGGTAAATTCAAATAATGCTTCTGCGTTCCAATTCGACAAGAATTTCGAAATTTTTGAAATTTTTGATCCCAGATTCATCTATTCAAATTGGAAATGACGGCCACGAAATGGGAAGCCCACTTTGACCTTTGGTGAAAAATTTTGTTTTGGTCCAATATATTCACTGAAATTTTTTGAAAAATATAAAAAGGGTCCAACTTTGGAAACGACTCGTTTTTTGAAGTTTTTTGAGTTATTTCTGAAGAAATCGATGGAAGAACGAATTGAAAAAAATTAGCATATTTTTATATGGACAGTGTGTTCGATGACGCACATTTTGTAAAAAAAAACTCAAATCGGTTGATTTTTACAGAAGTTACAGGCATTTGAAGATAAAACTTGCAAAAAAACATGGCTGTCCACAGAATGCCTCAAAAAAGCTGAAAAAATTTGAGAAGTCATATTTTTCCATATACAACCACAGGAAAAATCGGCAATATGATTGGCGATGGTGAGGATTTTGACCTGGGTGAGTTCACATGTAATACCCCATATGGAAGATATCAAAGATGAATCAAATTACCTGATAATCGACAAACCAAACAATAAGACAAATCATCCACGACTATTTGCGGTCAATGGTGTGCTTCGCGATACTGTCAAGAAATACATTGCATTGCGACTACCAGATTACAATTCTTCACATTTATTTTGTGAATATAGGAATGGCAAATGTACTCGTCCAAACATTGGGATCCACACTTTGAGAAGAATGCCCAAAGTAATCGCAACCTGATTCCAGCTACCTAACCCAGAAAAATTCACGCGACTTATTTTGTCCATGGTCATCTACTATTTACGTTAATGCTGGTGACAATATCACTGACAATATCCTAAGAAGTCAATGTTATGATGAACCTTGAATTATTATTGAGTAGTATTTGAAAGAATGCATTTAACAAAGTTGCAATTACATAAAAAGTTTGATAATGTAAGGTGAAGTCATTAGGCTATTATATTTTAACAAAAGAAAAGTAAATTAGACATAAGAATATGATGATAAAAAGCTTTATATCACGATGTTGATCTTTGTAAGATTCTGACAATACCGAAGACATGGAAGAGTTTAATAATGTACAAGTTTAATAATGTAAATGTGTTATGCGTCAGATTTGGTTAATTGCGTTGTTGTTGAATATGTGGACATACAGCATTGTCAGCGTGACACTTGCCAGCGTAACTGGATGGTCCGGTACGTTTGGTCCAAAGTCTTTTGGTCCAATCTCTTTTCGTCCTATGAAGTTTTTGGTTCAATTTTATTTCATCCAATCATTCTTCAGTCCAATATTTTCTTTGTCCAATGTAATTTTGGTCCATACAAATGCGGATTATTTTGGGAAACGGGAAATTATCTAGGGATTTTTTTTCAACATTTCAAGTAATTGAAACAATTTTAATGGCAGACACTTGGAACACTTAAACTTTTGAAAACACATTTAAACTTTTGGTGATGGTCGACGGATTTTTCCACTTTATGTCTATTGTTTCGAAGTGTGGTCACTATTGTTGCATTGCACTCACAATTTTCGCACCTCCAATAATAGGCCTCTTCTGCATTTTTTCTTTTTTTCGAGTATCTGAGGGTGTGCAAAAATCCACGCATTGTTAGTTTATCTCGATCGTTCTTTGATGGAACAATTGTTCCGTACGCTTCTTCATTCGTATCCATCGTGAACTGTCCATAAAAATTCAATTGTCTGGGTTTTTTATACTTTTATTTAATTCTCCTTCGATCACTAGACAATAGGTTTTTCGTTTATTTATTGCGCGAATTTGCATTTCGATCTGTCTTCGGTGGCAGTTCTAAATGCACTGTTGTACTGGGTTTGTACGTTGCTCGCGTGTACGTGAATCTGGTTTGGTGTCGTTATCAATGGGTAATTGGTTTTGAGTTTCTTGGGTTTGTGTTTGTATTTACCTGTGTTTATGGTGTGTTTATACCGTTTAATTTAGGCCGAATTGGACGTATTACTCATTGGACGAAATGATTTTTAGACCTAGTGATTATTGGACGAAATAATTTTTTGGACGAAGTGATTTTGGGCGAAATGTCATTGGACGAATTGTTTTTGGACCAAATGACCTCTATCCTAACTGGATTATACTGACCAAGTGATGAAATGTAAATAATCAATGTGCCATTGACGAGACGGTTGAGTCTGCACAGATCAGACCTGAATTGGACTCCGACGCGTACAAAAGTCGTAAACTCTTTGTAATCAGTCAGACGACACAGTAATTATAATCGTGTAATAAATTCTCCTATTTAAATGCCAATAAACCATTGGTGGGATTTATCCCTTTAAGGCCAGAACCTACTATAATTATAAGTACCCCCCACGCTGGGTACAGCAAATGTAAATGTTAAACATTTTTTTTAGAAAAGTTTCTGCATGATATAGATAAGAGTGATGAACAAATGTTATGACACTGTTGAGTTTTGATTGAAGATGACCTTTTATAGTACATTTTTTAGATGAAACTATGAATGAACTATGCTCAATGATTTCAATATAATTTTGCAATAAAGTTTACCTTTGTGACCGTTTTCTAGATTCTATAATACTAATTCCTGAAAAAAGGATTCGAGCGAGTCAAGAAAAGGGACAAATAAGGGATAATTTGAGAATAATAACCTATATTCTTTTCTAAATACAATTATGATCGTCAAAAGACATAAATAAGGCCTTTACTGAGATCTAGGGAGTGGGGAGGCCAGGCAACTTTTGTACACGTAAAAAGGGAGTGACTCTAATGCAGAAAAAGGGGAGAAGCTAGTCGTGTCGAGGGAATGCAACTAAATATATAAATGATAACTGAAGGGGGAGAAACAAAGAGTGTAGGCTCACCGTTGGGGAGTATGAAGGGTAATATGGTGGGGACAAGAGGGAAAATGAGGGGGGTAACTCGTACTCACGAAGGGACTTCACTCTGCCGAACACGTGGAATTCCACCGGCGCCTTGCACTCCTTCCAAATACCAGGGCGTTTTCCTGGAGAGCCTCCTTTCCACCTCGGGGTTTTCTGGGCACCAATACTAGAGCTGGGATGACCTCGACGTATCAAAAGTCCTCTTTTTATCCGCCAAATAACTTCCGGGCGAATTTGACTGTATTCACTACTACTACTTTCGGGGCACGTGGCGACTCACGGGGCAGCTAATGCACGAGTGACGGTCTTTTCTTTTCCTTCGCGATTCGTGGGGGTTCGTCAGGTGTCGATGTCCTTCGGGTTTTAATTCGGGAGCAATCGGAGCCAATCAGCACGGGTGAGTGGTGACGATCACCACAATCCAGGGATGTCCCGCAAGGGATTATTGCAGGTGTTGAATATTCGGGGGTCCAGTATGGGGAATTTCCAGGAGGCGATGGCTTCTCCAATTGATCTGGTGGGGCCGGAACTGATGTCTTCCTTCGGCTGATGTCTTCGTGATGTCCAGGGGCGGGGGCAGGGGGGCGATGAGGGGAAAAAGCTGGGGAAGGGGTATCCAACGGTGGCGGGATTTACCTTTTAGGGGGCAGTGTGTAGTGGGAAAAAATATGTAGAAAAATAATAAAAAATAAATGAATATGCCTCGTCACACCTTATATCACGGGATGTATTAGAAATCCCTTGAACTCTTTTCCATTCACTATTTTAATTTCTTTTTTTGTTATGATGAATTTGTATTTTCAGTGAAAATTCAATTCAGTGTTTCTTACAAAATCAATCGGCAATAATGATGAAAGATGGCAACCTAAACAAATATCCAAATGGAGTCTTAATTCTGTAGAATAAATATAAACATAATTTTTGTTTTTCACACATTTTTTTTAATTTTTACAAGAGACATTTTTACAAAATCCCTGATGTATTTAGAAAAAAATCCATTCTCGAATCTGAATGACCAGTGACCAGGGTCCTCGAAATACTCGAAATTAATTAATTGGCTTATAAATTTTGAACATTCGAAAATGATTCTAATTTATAATTCAGATGTGAATTTTCATTTTTCATTTTTTCTTTTTGAGTTTGGTATATCTACAGTTCGGTTTGTTCCTGGTTGCAGCCAGAGAAATTGTTAATATTCTATTACGGGATAACTTCAATATTAGGTGTATAACTTATGATCATCTTGAACTTATGAACTTATGAACTTATGATCATCATTATGAAGAGTCAGGATTGCTAACAAATATGGTTAAACTTTATTGGAAATATAACTGGATCAAATATAAAATCATATAGATGAAAGTCACATAGACTTCTTATATCGAAAAGTGAGCACAAATGTTCTCGATCTTCACTCTAGCTCTCCTCATCGAACACTGACTCATTCCCAAATATTTTCATCTCAGCATACTCTAATTTCTTCCTTCCTTAAGGCACACTCTCATACTCTCACACTCTCGCACCTACAATCTCTCTACACACTCTTTGTCACACACAATGCTCTCTTTCATTCCGTCACTCAAACTACACGCAACACCCAAACTCCGTCTAACATAAACAGTTTCCCGAACTGTCACTCGCCCCAAGCACTTCTCATTTCACACTTCAATGTCATAAACTCAATCTCAAACTTATCGTCTTTATTTGGTCTTTCTATATTTTTTAATTACCTCTAGGCGCCATACATCCACTGGCTATCGTCTCGCACTATTTTTATTTCTTTTTCAATTATTCACTTTCAAAAAAACACATTCGCACAATACTGAATACTGATCCCACCTTCTGCCATCCTGCCAACACTATGGCCCTCGATACTGTCTCTCTCGTATTTTCCATCAGCATCAGCTTCACCTTCATTATCATCTGGATCATCATCCTCATCGCTGGCAAACCTCATGTCACTTAACTTGGACCAAGGTTTCATGCAGTCGGCTGCCGAACTGGTAAGGTTTGGCCCTTTATGTTCGCCGACTTTCTCAAAAACGTACCGATTGTTTCTCAGTACAGTTATCACTTTATAGGGACCGAGAAATTTAGGATACAATTTTAGCCCTGTCCAAAACTGCGTCCTCTGAATAGCTACTAGATCTCCAACAATGTACTTCACTGCTGTCTTTCTCTTGCGATTGTACGTCTTCTGTTCTTCTCCTGATTTTTCAAAATGTTTTCTCGTGCGTCATTGCGTAGCTCTGATTTCATTTCATTCAAAATTTTCACCAACTTTTCATCAACCAATTACTTCAGCTGGGCATCGTTTTTCACCTTCATTTTGACACCAATCATCAACTCAAATGGCGTCTTCTTGATGCTTCTGTTGTACGATGAGTTCATTTGCTGTTGTACAACGTCCGCGTACTTCTGACTATCCATTCGCGTATAATCACTCGATTCATACGCTCAATCTGTCCATTTCCTCGAGGTACTCCCATCGTACTCAAAACATACTCGATATTCTCACTGTCACAACACTCCTTGAATGCGTTACAAGTAAACGCCGATCCTCTATCGGTAACATAACATCTCGGATTACCAAATGTGATCGCCTGCTTCTTCAATCTCGAAATAACTTTCTCAGCTGTTGTTGACTTTGTGGGATAAAGCCAAATAAATTTTGTGAAACCATCAACCACTGCAAATATGTGATTGTATGATATTTTCGTCGAGGGCATTGGACCAAGATAATGTGAAATGTGTCCCATCGCACCACACCCTTCTCAATAGAATTCAACCATCGCTCGCCTTTCCTTGCTTCTTCTCAGCCAATAGACACGGCACACAATTCTGAATTATTTTCTGCACTTTTTGCCTCATGTTGGGAAACCAAAAATCTATCTGAATAATGTACTCCGTTTTTCTCCAACTAAAATGACCACGTTCATGTGGTTGTTTAATCACATCGTACTGAATGGCCTTGGAAACTACAAGCAATTCAGCTCCCTCTCTCTCGCTGTACAAAACATTCCGTTTTGTCGTCGTAAAATCATCTATTTTCCCATTTTTAATGCCATCAAAAATGTTCTGCAACTCTGGATCTTCCTTCTGCGCTCGAATTATTTTCTCCACCAATCCGCCTCGGCCTTCCTTCACTGCTAACACTTGTACTGGGTTTCTACTGAGGGCATCAACGTGACGCATGGCCGTCCCTGGCCGATACTCAATTGTATAATTGAATTGTTAATCAATAGTGCCCAATGTGACACTCTCAGGAGCAAATCTTTCTTCTTCATGGTCCTAACAAAAGCTTGGCAGTGAGTCATAATTTTGAATGGAATGTCCAATACATAAACTCGAAATTTGCCCAATGCCTTCACCACTGCAACGAACTCTAATTCGTAAATTTCTCTTCATCTGGTGTCGTCTTCCAACTGGCGTAATACACTGGATGAAATTTACCATCTTCAGTGTCTTTTTGAAGAAATATTGCTCCTAATCCATCCATGCATGCATCCGTGTACAGCTCGGTCTCAGCATCGACACGATACAATTTCAATACTGGACCCGCTACCAACGCATACTTCAATGTTTCAAAAGCCGGCTCCTGGCTTGTTCCGAACTCAAATTTCACGTCGTTTCTCAGAAAATTTGTTAATGTGCGTGCACGCACTACAAACTGTGGGATAAATTTCCTGAAATATCCCGTGAGACCCAAAAACTCTGCACTTGTTTCACTGATTGAGGTTTTGGAATCATCGCCATGGCTAATGTCTTTATAGGCGAGGGCTGGTACTGCCCTGCCTCAAAAATATACCCAAGATACTCCACTCTTGATAATAAAAACGAACGTCTTGCCCAGTTAAAAATTACGCTGTATTTACTCGCAGTCTCAAAGACTGGTTTCAATTTCTCCAGGCAGTCCTTTTCATCTCTTCCAGGAACAATCAAATCGTCTAAATACGCTAGCACTGTACCATCTCGAATCAAATTGCGAAAAACCGCTCTCATGTGTCTTTGAAAAACTGCTGGTGAATTGCAGAAACCAAAGGGCACTCTCAACAACTCAAATTGTCCATCTGGAACTACGAATGAAGTGTATTTAACACTATTTTCATCAACGTGCACATGAAAGAAACCGTTTTTCAAATCTAATGTCGCGAAAACTCTCGCGCTTTGCAGTCTGTCCAACTGGTCTTCCATCAACGGCAGCAGATTTTTATCTCTCACCACTTTTTTATTCAAAAGTCTGAAGTCAACACAAAGTCTTGTTTTATCAGTCTTCTTAGTCCCCAAAACTACTGGACTAGCATACTCTGATGCACTGGGTCTAAGAATGCCTTCATTCATCCAGCCGTCAATGATCTCATTAACCAGTTTATTCTGAGCAGCTGATAAACGTCGAGGATTTTGGGACACAGGTGCATTGTCTTTCAACACAATATGTATTTTTACTCCTGTATCCAACTCTTTTCTGGGTTCATACGATTCAATGAGTTCTTTCAATACCTTTTTCACTTTTGAATTTTTCAAATGATCAGTCGTCACTACTGGTTCATCACTAGACTCCACACACATTAATGTTCAGCACTTCGTTCCATCCAACGTCATCAGTCTTCACTGGCTCTACGTCTTCAATCTTCACGAGCGTCGCTTGCCTGTTCTTAAATTTCACCTAGGCATAACTTGATAATTCCGCACCGATTAACAAATCATGACCGAGAAATTCGTCAGGCACAACATGGAAGTTGAAAGTGAACTTCAAATCATCCACCCAACTTTCTGTCTTGAAACCACCCAATACAATGTATGCTGGAGTTGATCCAATACATTCAAATGGAATCGTCTTCAGTTCTAATTTAGGCGCACCGAGTCTCATATAAAAGCTGGAACGCACTAAATGTAAATCACTTCTGGAGTCCAACACTGCCTTCACGGATTTGTCCAATATTTTTATATCGTTGTAAGTCTTTTTATCAGTGGTTCTCAACACACCAACACGTGCTTTGATATTCCTGGGGCTCTCTGCACCACTTGAGATCAGTCCATTGGGGCACTTGTCCGACTTGTGCCCATACTAGCGACATTTAAAACACTTGGGCTCTTTGTCTTTATCAGGACATTCTGTACTGATATGAGTTTTATATAGATTTGGTGGGTTTTAATCACTATAAGAACACAGTTTTATAAAGGAAGATAGTTCGTTTATTGAGTAGCACGTCACACGTCTAGCGTCTCGCGTCTCATAGCAGTGAGTGAGTGGAGCTCACTTGTTACAACCTGTTGAGGATGAGATCTGCGCATGCGCAAGATCTCGTCTCTCCGTTCAGCGTACATATTCGTCATAGACTATACAAAATGACATATTAGGACCGGGAGCTGGCGCCATCTTCCAACACACCCTCCCGATTGCTTCCAAGTCTACTCGCCTGAAAACTTTCGTGACCTTACGTACTCTTCTTCCGGAAACAAACAGGAAAAAAATATTAGATATTTACATTCATAATTTTGTCAACTTGGCGTTGGTGTAGTTCAAACGCCAGAGGTTTGGTAAACACGTCAGCCAATTGATCTCTAGGGCTAATCCAGTTTACTTTGATCAAATTGAGCTTCACACATTCTTTGATATGATGAGCTTTAACATCAATAATGTGTCTTAATTTATTTCCTCCACTAGTCTCAGCACTACACGTCGCCGCTTTATTATCACACCAAAGTGTCATAGGCAGCTGGGGTGGAAATATCTGTGACGGAATTTTCGAGAATTCCGCCACCTGTACACAACTTAGTCGTAGAATTAAGTAAATCGTAAGAGTGAGTAGGTAAGTGTGAATTTATTTCGATCTTTTCGGAGAGAGAGTCGCGATTCCTTTAACCCCAAAGTTAGCACCCCTACCGAAGGGCGATGCAACACCCCTTTTAGCTCCAGCTCGTAGAAACCGGTCTCCAAGAACATCAGGAAGGGCCTCGCGGGGAAAACAACGTTCGATTTCTATAAATAATCAAATTCACGTGTCGATACACATTAAAAACGAGTAAAAAGTAAAATCTCCGGTTCAAGTAATATTAAAGTTTTTGTTCTCTTTTAGTTTCAGTTATCTTTCTGGTTTACTTCGGATTTTAGGGGATAAATTTTCGGTTTTATGGTTGAGGGAAAATTTACAGTAATTGTATTTTCCTAGTTATATTTTTGTATTTTGAAATCTCGCGAATCCTGAGAGGGACGACGATCCACCGCGGTTCAGAGCCGATACACCGAGCTTCCCGGTGAGATCTCGCTGATCTCGTTGAGTGCGGCTGCTGATCACAGAGGTTGAGGTGAAATACTCACGCTCCCTGGCTAAGGCATTTCGTGGAGTCGTTGGAATCACCAGTGCAGCTGGAAGGCCATGTGGATGAACATAGCCCACTCGTCTGCATGGATCGCCATGGGCTATTCTCTCTTTAGATTTGTTCACGGTGACTCCAGGATGACTCCCGGGAGAGTGACAGCAGCGAAAAGTGCACTCACTCAGGGGTGAAGTGCATTCGCGAGGAGAAAAGGCGAACAACTGCCTTAATTCCCCCTTTCCGAACCTCCAGATAACTATCGTTCAGCCATTATGGATAAAAACCCCTTGGGTTAATTCATAAAAGATATAATTAACGGCGGAATGCCTAAAATAAGTCTAAAACCCATTTGAATCAAAATCCCCGCGTGCTCGGTTACATGAGCCCGCCCCAGCGGCAGCTAGACGGCGTGCCAGTCGCGCCACCCAGCTGAGAACCTCCGCCGGTTAGACGCAGTTTACGAGAGAGTTGGACCCGAGCAACCACTGCGATAACATCCCCGAGAATATTGACAGCGATCGAGGGAGTTGGTAGAGACCATCGCCGAGGGCCCACACGAGGAACATGGTAAGTACATTTTCATTCACCATGTGCACTCTCTCCCGAGGAGGGAAGTGCATTTATTCCCAGTGTGCCCAGTGATGACCTCCGGGAAAAGTGCACCGACGTTCACAGGAGTGACGCCGAGATGCATTCCCAACCTCCAAAACTCCTCTGAGCGGGTGGATAAATGCACCACTGAGTGCATAAAACCCTCGTTCAGCTCTCCAGACCTCTCCCGAGTGATAAAACCCCAGTGAAACCCAAGAGATAGTGAAAATGGACAGTGAGACCCAATAAAAGGCCGCACATGGCCCATGCCCTGCCATGGCGCCATTGTGCCCTCTCCACTCACCAGGAGGTCTTGTGAACAATTAATGCACCTTCTGAGTGCATAATTAGTTCACTAGGACTCTCGAGAACGCATGGGGAATGTCCAGTGCCAATTTTTAGTGGGGAAAAGTGGATAAAACAGGCCCACAAGTGCACACATGCGCCTCACGTGCCGTGGGTGACGCTGTCGTGCACATGGCGGTTTTTCCTCTTTCCAGAGCGAATTGAAGCCTCAAATGAGTGCTCTTCTAGCTCAGTAAAGTTCCCCCAAGGTTTCAATGGATTAATTTAAAACTTCTTGGAAGACGAGACCCCGAAAATCATGACATTGAAGCGCGCGAGCCCCAGGAATTTCCCTGTGACGCTACGACGCTCTTGATGGAGGACGGACTCGAATATGGGGCAAAATGGTACTCTTAAGTGACATTTGCATACTTGAGTCCCTCGCCCATTAATCGTCATTTATTATTCTGAGGAGATTCGCTGAGATCATCGCATCGGGATTGATATAGCCTTCGGATCCTCCAGCACTCCAGTTTCTGGACGATGCGGAGAGATCGTTGGCCTGGACTCTTCGGACCCCCCATTTCCTTCGCGATAACCTCTCTCTCAAGGTCAATTCACGTACTCTCACTCTCGGGAATTTAATCGAATTTAATTTTGTTAAATTTAATTGAAATTAATTTATTTTATTTATGAAGGATAGAAATTCTATTGGAGTTGAAGTATTATTGAGAAATTGCATAAATCACGGAGTAAATTTAAAAGTAATTCTCTCATCCCCTATTTAATTAACTTTCTGGTTCTTCCTTTTGATTTTTCTGCATCTTTTGGTAAATTCGCGACATCCTTCCTAAGACCGAGT
>NW_021680369.1:582537-589008 GCF_001412515.2 Diachasma alloeum | reverse complement strand
CCGTAGAATTAAGTAAATCGTAAGAGTGAGTAGGTAAGTGTGAATTTATTTTGATCTTTTCGGAGAGAGAGTCGCGATTCCTTTAACCCCAAAGGTAGCACCCCTACCGAAGGGCGATTCAACACCCCTTTTAGCTCCAGCTCGTAGAAACCGGTCTCCAAGAACATCAGGAAGGGCCTCGCGGGGAAAACAACGTTCGATTTCTATAAATAATCAAATTCACGTGTCGATACACATTAAAAACGAGTAAAAAGTAAAATCTCCGGTTCAAGTAATATTAAAGTTTTTGTTCTCTTTTAGTTTCAGTTATCTTTCTGGTTTACTTCGGATTTTAGGGGATAAATTTTCGGTTTTATGGTTGAGGGAAAATTTACAGTAATTGTATTTTCCTAGTTATATTTTTGTATTTTGAAATCTCGCGAATCCTGAGAGGGACGACGATCCACCGCGGTTCAGAGCCGATACACCGAGCTTCCCGGTGAGATCTCGCTGATCTCGTTGAGTGCGGCTGCTGATCACAGAGGTTGAGGTGAAATACTCACGCTCCCTGGCTAAGGCATTTCGTGGAGTCGTTGGAATCACCAGTGCAGCTGGAAGGCCATGTGGATGAACATAGCCCACTCGTCTGCATGGATCGCCATGGGCTATTCTCTCTTTAGATTTGTTCACGGTGACTCCAGGATGACTCCCGGGAGAGTGACAGCAGCGAAAAGTGCACTCACTCAGGGGTGAAGTGCATTCGCGAGGAGAAAAGGCGAACAACTGCCTTAATTCCCCCTTTCCGAACCTCCAGATAACTATCGTTCAGCCATTATGGATAAAAACCCCTTGGGTTAATTCATAAAAGATATAATTAACGGCGGAATGCCTAAAATAAGTCTAAAACCCATTTGAATCAAAATCCCCGCGTGCTCGGTTACATGAGCCCGCCCCAGCGGCAGCTAGACGGCGTGCCAGTCGCGCCACCCAGCTGAGAACCTCCGCCGGTTAGACGCAGTTTACGAGAGAGTTGGACCCGAGCAACCACTGCGATAACATCCCCGAGAATATTGACAGCGATCGAGGGAGTTGGTAGAGACCATCGCCGAGGGCCCACACGAGGAACATGGTAAGTACATTTTCATTCACCATGTGCACTCTCTCCCGAGGAGGGAAGTGCATTTATTCCCAGTGTGCCCAGTGATGACCTCCGGGAAAAGTGCACCGACGTTCACAGGAGTGACGCCGAGATGCATTCCCAACCTCCAAAACTCCTCTGAGCGGGTGGATAAATGCACCACTGAGTGCATAAAACCCTCGTTCAGCTCTCCAGACCTCTCCCGAGTGATAAAACCCCAGTGAAACCCAATAGATAGTGAAAATGGACAGTGAGACCCAATAAAAGGCCGCACATGGCCCATGCCCTGCCATGGCGCCATTGTGCCCTCTCCACTCACCAGGAGGTCTTGTGAACAATTAATGCACCTTCTGAGTGCATAATTAGTTCACTAGGACTCTCGAGAACGCATGGGGAATGTCCAGTGCCAATTTTTAGTGGGGAAAAGTGGATAAAACAGGCCCACAAGTGCACACATGCGCCTCACGTGCCGTGGGTGACGCTGTCGTGCACATGGCGGTTTTTCCTCTTTCCAGAGCGAATTGAAGCCTCAAATGAGTGCTCTTCTAGCTCAGTAAAGTTCCCCCAAGGTTTCAATGGATTAATTTAAAATTTCTTGGAAGACGAGACCCCGAAAATCATGACATTGAAGCGCGTGAGCCCCAGGAATTTCCCTGTGACGCTACGACGCTCTTGATGGAGGACGGACTCGAATATGGGGCAAAATGGTACTCTTAAGTGACATTTGCACACTTGAGTCCCTCGCCCATTAATCGTCATTTATTATTCTGAGGAGATTCGCCGAGATCATCGCATCGGAATTGATATAGCCTTCGGATCCTCCAGCACTCCAGTTTCTGGACGATGCGGAGAGATCGTTGGCCTGGACTCTTCGGACCCCCCATTCCCTTCGCGATAACCTCTCTCTCAAGGTCAATTCACGTACTCTCACTCTCGGGAATTTAATCGAATTTAATTTTGTTAAATTTAATTGAAATTAATTTATTTTATTTATGAAGGATAGAAATTCTATTGGAGTTGAAGTATTATTGAGAAATTGCATAAATCACGGAGTAAATTTAAAAGTAATTCTCTCATCCCCTATTTAATTAACTTTCTGGTTCTTCCTTTTGATTTTTCTGCATCTTTTGGTAAATTCGCGACATCCTTCCTAAGACCGAGTGACCGATCCTACCCCGCTCTCCGAATACTTCCGAGCTAGTCGAGCTAATTCCGCAACCTCTCCCTTGATCTCCCCAATTATGGCTAAGTTTTCGTATGGTTCTTTTTAATGCGGTTTGTTGACACCGCTGGAACAAAAGTCAGCTGGCGCCCGACAACATTTTTCTCGTTTTCCCATTTATTTCGTTTATTCGGTTTTCGAGGATTTTCGTGGGGACATCGAGGAGCAGAGGCCGAAGGTGACAACACTCCGGCTGTTTTGAGTTTCGCATCAAGTTATGGATAAGTCTACGGTTTATATTTTAAGTTTTGAGGTTCACGTGGGTTAGTGCCGTCACAAATCAATTTCAAGGAGTTGTACATGGACAACATCTCTTGACGCGCTTCATCGCCACAGACTCGGCTTGACAGGTAGATAGCGCCACATAAAACTATTTGTGAGTTCTCCAAATAATTGAATCACCGAAAAGTTTAATTGCGAATCCACATGTGGTCAACGAGCCTTTGCAATCATCTGACTATGCTTCAATCACGTCTGTCTCACCTGTATATCTCAGACCTAGAGCAGTGGTACCTCTCAAGTATCGAAGTATTCTTTTCACCATTTTCCAGTCCTCATCTGCTGGGCTCACCTGAACCCTGCTTAGAATATTGACCGCGTAGGAAATGTCTGGTCTTGCCGTCCCTGCTAGATATAACAGACTACCTACTACTTCTCTGTATGGCCAATTTATTCTCTCATCAGTCACACCGTAGACTTCGCCCGTAATGTCTGATTCTCTTATCTTCCGCCCATGATTAGAAGCCTGTGTAGTCAGCATTGGAATTCTTTGAGGATGTGAATTATCATAATTGTATTTAATTAACCGCTTTTGAATATATTTTTCTTGAATTAAGGATGTTCGACACCCTTTTAGCCAAAATTGACGTTGTTTTCATTTTTCTGGCAAATTATCGATGGGAGTGACGTGAAAAAATATAACGATTTTGTGGTTTGTCATTCTTTAATGGCTCACGAAGTTGCGTAGTGGTGCGATAATTTTCATGCGTTTTTTCTACAGTTTTGTGATTCTTTTTAAAAGTTTAGAGAAAACGCAGGAAAATGTTCGCACCACCTTAAAATTTCGTCAGTCATTAAATAATGACAAAACGCAAAAACGTTATATTTTTTCACGTCAATTCCATCATAAGTTTGCCAGAAAAATCAAAAAAATGTGAATTTTGGCAGAAAGGGTGTAGAACATCCTTAACTTTAACACACCATTCTCTCGATCCCGTTTTATTGAAATGTTTAAGAATTTTTTTGTTTAAATTCGTCATGACTTGCCATAATTATATCATCTACATATAACAGCAAGATGAAAATTTTATTCTCACAACTCCAAGTAAACAAACATGGTTCCAGATCAGAGTTTACAAGACCTACACCAAAAGCTACTTTTGTGAATTTCTTATTCCATTGCTTTGGGCCAATTCGAAGTCCATAGAGAGACTTCTCTAACTTGCAAACTTTGGTTTCCCTATCAAGATCAGAATGGTAAGTCCCCTCAGGGATTTCCATGTAAATTTCCTCGTCGATCTTACCATTTAAAAATGCCGTTTTCACATCTAATTGACACACATCCAAATTGTATTTATTGATAATATCAAACACAGCCCCGACCAAATGCATTCGCGATACGGGGGCATAAGTTTCTCTTAGCTCGTAAACATTTCGATCTTTAAATCCCCGAATAACTAGTTTTGCCGTGTATCGGGTTTTACCATTTGTCTCTGCCTTGCGTTTAAATACCCACCTCGAGTCAATTATGTTAGCTATTCTTCCATTGCTATCACTAATAGGTCGATCTACAATTTTCCACACTTTGTTTTTAATCATTGAGTTTAGTTCTTCTTCTACAGCTGTTGCCCAGTGATCTTTTTCTACTCGTAGCTTTGCTTCTTGAAAATTAACTGGATCAGAGTTAATATCAGCTGGAAGAGCATGGCAAACCTCGTCAGTTGAATTGTCCAAATCTAATTCACCTTGTGACAAACAAGCCAGAAACACTCCCGTACTGGTCGAATCGAACGGTAACTTCGTAAGACTTGAACTCTGATCTATCTCACCTACAGAGTTATTGACTTCACTTACGTTAGGAGTTGGGGTTATCTTCCATGGTCTACCCCTCTTCCTCTTAGTTACTCTCTCCGATTGTAATGTCTCATACAAATCATTCTTATCGTTTTCAAATTCCACAAACCACTTGTCTTTGTCTGTTACTTTTTGAACTTCTGGGAAATTGTTAATCTCACTTCTTTTGTACTCATCATCATAGAACTTCTTCTCGTTAAATCTAACATGTCGACTTTCATCAAATTTAACTTCTTCAGGTTTTAACAGTATACGTTTCTTGTCGGAGTGTAACCAACCAGAACACCCCTCACACCTACTGCCCTGAATTTCAGTCCAGTCTTTCTCTGTACTTTCATGTACGCCAGATTACCAAATCTCTTTATCTGATTAACGTCAAAGCTGTGTTCCGGTGCAAACTCTTCTAATGGCGTTTTAATATCGTTGAATTTATGGGGAGTTCGATTGTATGAATATACAGTGGCGGTCAGAGCCAGCTCTCACATGTTCTCAGGTAATTTCGAATCAAACATGTACGCACGCACGTTTTTCTGGATTGTCTGGTTATAACGTTCCGCGATCCCATTTTGTTCGGGAGTATCAGGACTTGCCGGTTGTAATTCCGCACCCAACCCTTTTAATACCTCAACTGTGTATCCTCCCGTAAACTCAGTACCTTTATCTGACCTAAGATAACACACCTTCGCTCGTAACCCAACAGATTTCTACAACTTCTAACGACCATTTCAAAACAGTGACCAGTATCACTTTTTGGTCTCATCGGGTACGCCATCGCAAATCTCGATTTATCGGCAATGAACACAGATGTAAATCTGTATCACTTAGGATATGAAATTGGAGAAATTGGCCCCATTACGTCAGAGTGTATTATTTGCAAGGGCTCTGTAGCTCGACTCCTTATTTTGAGAAACGGTAATCTGTTAAATTTAGACGCCAAATACACCTCACACTCCTTCACTGTCTCAACGAAAACTACATTTCTTAATTCTTTATTATCGGGAAATTTCAATTGTATAGCTTTGAGATACGCTATTGAGGCGTGACCAAGCCTCGTGTGCCACAGCATGGCTTTAGTATTGACTTGAAACTTATCTGTCTCGACTTCAACTGAATCAAGCATCTCAGTATTCTCAGTTAATTGTACTTCATCTGCATTATTCAATTTTCTATCCCAAATTGAGTAGTCAAAGTTTGAGTGTGTGAGCTTATCTTGAACTTCATAATCCTTAGGATTGTTGGTCTCACCGAGTTCGGATCGCCCATTATTTATCTCACCTGTTGACTCTTCGACAAACGGACCACTATTTGTAATATTAGATTTTGTAGCTGCTGCCTCATTTTGCTTGGCAGTTCCACTACGAGCTATATGTTTCCTTGATTCTCACCGGTTACCATATTATCTATAATTCGTCTGGTTGCCGTTTCTGCAATTGTTTATTTTCAGTATTATACTTGTTTATATCTAATCCAATATGGCTTTTTATACACCCCAGAAATGAATGATTCATTTGATTCTGGATTAAAAATGTCGATTGTTTTGTTATCCAGATATCAAATATCGTTGGTTTTTCCATCGTCCTCACCGATCGTCTGGTCCTCACGGTTTCTCTCCACATAGTTACGCTTCTTGCTCACCTCAGCAGTGGTTGTAGATCGTTCCTCATTAACGTTAGGAATGATAGGAGGCTCGTTGGCTAGAAGCTTTTGCTCATATCACTCTACTAGCATTTTCCATTGTTTCTCCGACATCATGTTTTTTCCTATTAAAAGTTAATGTAATACGTATATAGTTATACAGGGTGTTTCAGAAGTAAATGTACATCTGAACACACTAGGATCAGGGGGTGATTCTGAGCAGAAAAGTCCTATAGCACTTTTTGATCAGACTCACCGCTAAAAAGTTATTGGCAATTAAGGGTAGGCCAATGGGGAGTGATTTTTAAGCGGGCGCATATCCATGTGATATGCAGCATATGGGTGTGTGCCCGCCCCACCATTCTACGAGACAAAAGAGCGCAACGATATTGCTCTCTCTCTCTCTCTCTCTCTCTCTCTCTCT
>NW_021680369.1:581109-582384 GCF_001412515.2 Diachasma alloeum | reverse complement strand
TCTCTCTCTCTCTCTCTCTCTCTCTCTCTCTCTCTCTCTCTCTCTCCCTCTCTCCCTCTCCCTCGCCCTCTCTCCCTCTCTCCCTCTCTCTCTGGGGAGAAGAATGGAGAACGTAATTCCCCCTCCACACGCAATGGAAGGACCATCAACCGATCGTCTTTCCAGTGGATACAGCGTCGAGTAGCGCGGGGAACGCGCGTCTCGGTTGAAAATTCATCCCTCCCCCCCGAATTATAGCTAAGGAATGAAACTTGTGTCACTTATTGAGTATTAAATGCTCAATTCAATGACACGAGGTTCATCCTTTAGCGCCTTTTGGGGACGGAGGAGTGAATTTTCGAAAGTGCGAAGATTGAAAAAAATTTCAAAATTCAAAAATTAATTCCTCCGAGCCTAATTGCGACTAAGGGATGAAATTTATGCCAACGTGTTGAGCATTTAATATTCAATGCGTGACACAAATTTCATCTCTTAGCGCCTAATAGGGAGGGAGGAGTGAATTTTTGAAAGGGCGAAGAAATTGAAAAAAAAATTTTCTTTCAATTCAAAAATTTATTCCTCCGACCCTAATTGCGACTAAGGGATGAAATTTGTGCCAACGTGTTGAGTATTTAATACTCAATAAGTGACACAAATTTTATCCCTTAGGGCCAGTTAGGGAAGGAGGAGTAATTTTTTTAAAATGCGAAGAGATTGAAAAAAAAAATTTTTTTTCAATTCACAAATTCATTCCTCCCACCCTATTTGCGACTAAGGGCTGAAATTTGTGCCAACGTGTTGAGCATTTAATGCACAATGAGTGACACAAATTTCATCCCTTAGCGCCTGTTAGGGAGGGAGGAGTAAATTTTTAAATGAGCGAAGAGATTGAAAAAAAAAAAAATTTCAATTGAATTCTCCAAAGTGGGGAGATTGAAAAAAATTTTTTTTTTCAATTCAAAAATTCATTCCTCCGACCCTAAATGCGACTATGGGATGAAATTTGTGCCAACGTGTTGAGCATTTAATACTCAATAAGTGACACAAATTTTATCCCTTAGGGCCAGTTAGGGAAGGAGGAGTAATTTTTTTAAAATGCGAAGAGATTGAAAAAAAAAATTTTTTTTCAATTCACAAATTCATTCCTCCCACCCTATTTGCGACTAAGGGCTGAAATTTGTGCCAACGTGTTGAGCATTTAATGCACAATGAGTGACACAAATTTCATCCCTTAGCGCCTGTTAGGGAGGGAGGAGTAAATTTTTAAATGAGCGAAGAGATTGAAAAAAAAAAAAA
>NW_021680369.1:580847-580966 GCF_001412515.2 Diachasma alloeum | reverse complement strand
TTAATACACAATGAGTGACACAAATTTCATCCCTTAGCGCCTGTTAGGGAGGGAGGAGTAAATTTTTAAATGAGCGAAGAGATTGAAAAAAAAAAAAATTTCAATTGAATTCTCCAAAG
>NW_021680369.1:577868-580618 GCF_001412515.2 Diachasma alloeum | reverse complement strand
TTTTTCAATTCACAAATTCATTCCTCCCACCCTAATTACGACTAAGGGATGGAATTTGTGCCAACGTGTTGAGCATTTAATATACAATTAGTGACACAAATTTCATCCCTTAGCACCTGTTAGGGAGGGAGGAGTCAATTTTTGAAAGAGCGAAGAGATTGAAAAAAAAATATTTTCTCAAATGAATTCTCCAAAGTGCGGAGATTGAAAATTTTTTTTTTATTTCAATTCAAAAATTCATTCCTCCGACTTTAACTGCGACTATGGGATGAATTTTGTGCCAACGTGTTGAGCATTTAATACTCAATACGTGACACAAATTTCATCCCTTAGCACCTGTCAGGGAGGGAGGAGTCAATTTTTGAAAGCGCGTGGTCACCCTCCAGTGAACTCCGGCGACGAGTGGCGCGGGGAAAGCGCGTGTCGTTTGAAAATTCATCCCACCCCCCCTAATTATAGCTAAGGAATGAAACTTGTGTCACTTATTGAGTATTAAATGCTCAATTCAATGACACGAGTTTCATCCCTTTGCGCCTTCTGGGGACGGAGGAGTGACTTTTTGAAAGCACGTGGTCGCCCTCCAGGGCATTTAATATTCAATAATTTCCTGTCAAATCGATTACCTGTATAGAAAGAAAATAAATAAGCCTTTTGCAGAGATTACTTGTGTTTTTTTTCAAATGTTATCCTCTTTCTTGTACCCACACCCTCTTTTGCTCATATACAAGGCGTCGTCAATTGTTTGATCTCTTTTTATCCCCCTCCGCCGTTCGTGACAACATCAACTGACGATAGTGTATTGTTTTTGATGGAAGCCCAATTTCCATTGCGATCATTTTGCCTCGTGATTCCGTTCGTAGTTTTTATCGTGCCAATGGCGTTCACTGCTCGAGAATATCGCGATATGCATTTTGTATATGGTGAATGTGGTGGAGTTGCCAGACGAGTAGCGGGGAGGTACAGGGAGAGATACCCTGATCGTCGGGCACCCGATCATCGGGTGTTTCCTCTCCTTCATGAGCGGATGGCAGAGACTGGTTGTCTCCTTCCTTGCCGNTTATCCTCTTTCTTTTACCCACACCCTCTTTTGCTCATATACAAGGCGTCGTCAATTGTTTGATCTCTTTTTTTCCCCCTCCGCCGTTCATGACAACATCAACTGACGATCGTGTATTGTTTTTGAGGGAAGCCCAATTTCCATTCCGATCATTTTGCCTCGTGATTCCGTTCGTAGTTTTTATCGTGCCAATGGCGTTCACTGCTCGAGAATATCGCGATATGCATTTTGTATATGGTGAGTGTGGTGGAGTTGCCAGACGAGTAGCGGGGAGGTACAGGGAGAGATACCCTGATCGTCGGGCACCCGATCATCGGGTGTTTCCTCTCCTTCATGAGCGGATGGCAGAGACTGGTTGTCTCCTTCCTTGCCGTGGCGAAGGACGTCCTATCGGATGTGCTCGAGATGACCTGGAAGAGGCAGTCCTCAATGAAATCGAGGACGACCCTTTTCTTCAGGGGGAGAACTATCTGATGTTTCTGGAGGAAACCTTACCGGAATTGCTCGGAGATGGCCCAGGAAACAGAGGTGTGTGGTTTCAGCAAGATGGTGCTCCTGCTCATCACACCAGAGCAGTCACCGGAATGCTGAACCAATGGTTTCCAGAGAGATGGATCGGGAGAGCTGGACCAGTTAGTTGGCCTCCTCGGTAAGTGACGAGTATCTCTAATCTCCCAATAATCGTGCGCTGTTTAAAATCAAATTACTATATCTCCCACACATCACCAGATTTGACGGCCCTAGATTTTTTTCTTTGGGGAACTCTCAAAGAAAAAATTTATGCGCAGGTAGTCAACGATCCGGAGGATTTGGTGGCCCGCCTGCATGGAGCAGTAGCTGATCTGATGCAGCAGCAGTTGGAGAATGCTTGCCAAGCTATAGTTCGTCGTGCAGAACTATGCTTAGAAAATGACGGTGGCCTTTTTGAAACCCAGTGCTGAGCATCACATCTCCATCCACGAACCCATTGGCCCTTTTCAGGGCCAAATCATTAAGCCCATCGGCCCTTCTCAGTGCCAAATCCTTAAGCCCATCGGCCCTTTTGAGGGCTCCAAAAAATCCAACAACGGAAATCCTTGATTCTCCAATAATTCCACTCCTTTTCTTTTCAGAGGGCGACCGCGCGCTTTCAAAAATTCACTCCTCCCTAACAGGTGCTAAGGGATGAAATTTGTGTCACTCATTGAGTATTAAATGCTAAATACGTTGGCACAAATTTCATCCCTTAGTCGCAGTTAGGGTCCGAGGAATGAATTTTTGAATTAAAAAAAATTTTTTTTTTTTCAATCTCTTCGCACTTAGCAAAATTCATTTGAAAAAAAATTTTGTTTTCAATCTCTTCGCTCTTTCAAAAATTCACTCCTCCCTCCCTACCTGCCGTTAAGGGATGAAATTTGTGTCACTCATTGAGTATTAAATGCTCAACACGTTGGCACAAATTTCATCCCTTAGTCGCAGTTAGGGTCCGAGGAATGAATTTTTGAATTAAAAAAAATTTTTTTTTTTTCAATCTCTTCGCACTTAGCAAAATTCATTTGAAAAAAAATTTTGTTTTCAATCTCTTCGCTCTTTCAAAAATTCACTCCTCCCTCCCTACCTGCCGTTAAGGGATGAAATTTGTGTCACTCATTGAGTATTAAATGCTCAACACGTTGGCACAAATTTCATCCCTTGGTCGCAGTTAGGGTCGGAG
>NW_021680369.1:577527-577782 GCF_001412515.2 Diachasma alloeum | reverse complement strand
ATTGTGTATTAAATGCTCAACACGTTGGCACAAATTTCATCCCTTAGTCGCAGTTAGGGTCCGAGGAATAAATTTTTGAATCGAAAAAAAATTTGTTTTTCAATCTCTTGGCACTTCGCAAAATTCATTTGAAAAAAATTTTTTTTTCAATCTCTTCGCTCTTTTAAAAATTGACTCCACCCTCCCCAACAGGTGCTAAGGGATGGAATTTGTGTCACGTATTGAGTATTAAATGCTCAACACGTTGGCACAAAT
>NW_021680369.1:574240-577400 GCF_001412515.2 Diachasma alloeum | reverse complement strand
GAGTATTAAATGCTCAACATGTTGGCGCAAATTTCATCCCTTAGTCGTAGTTAGGGTCGGAGGAATGAATTTTTGAATTGAAAAAATTTGTTTTTTTTCCATCTCTTCGCACTTCAAAAAATTCACTCCTCCCTCCCTAACTGGCCCTAAGGGATAAAATTTGTGTCACTTATTGAGTACTAGCGCCGCCGCGGCCGCAAGCGGCCGCGACGTTGATACTCTCTCATTATGCCTTTTCTTCTTTTTCCATTTTCTTAAATTAATTGTTCATAAGAATTTTCATAATACTGATTATGCAGATTAACGGAACAATCGATTTTGTTCATCACCCGTTCAATTTCAATATTTCAATGAGTGATTCTGTTTTTCAATTTCTATGCTCATTGAATAAAATTTGACAGACTTTCGATTTTAATTGTAATATGGAATCGAGATTCTATCCAGGGCATGAAATGCTCGGTACCCCAGAATTTTTCAGATTTTTCCTCCATCGCCATTCCCTTTTACGCCCCTACAAAAACAGTCAATCATTTTTTCTGGAACAATTATCTAACCAATCCTGATATCTTTTCGCTGATTTGAAGTCTTCTCTACAAATTCATGATGTTATTCACAATTTCATTGAAAGATTTCAGAAACTTTGATGAATGATGTGAAATTTTTTCTATCTTATATGATCTTCTGAAATCTTATGAATTTCTTTTTCATGTAACTTGAAGATTTTGTCAATTTGTTGAAAGAATTGATTGAATTCTTCGATTTTCTAAAAATTGTTTTCTCCTTCCTCATTTCAACCAATCAGAGTGCAGTCGCAATGTTGACCCTCTTTCATTATGCCTTCTCTCGCTTTCATTTTATTCTAATGAATCTTGCGATTAATGTGAACTATTTGTTTCGGTTCATGACCTGTTCAATTTCAATATTTCAGTGAATGTTTCACTCATTTTTAATTTCTGTGATGACTGATTGGGATTTTCATCATAATTATCAATGAAATCTGTTCGCAGTGCAAAACAATTATTATAAAATTTCTTGTAGCTATTTTTACAATTATTCGAGAATTTCTTGAACTTGAAACTTTGATACATCATTTGAATTTTTTTCAAATTTTCTAATGTAATTCAGAAATCCTTGTGATTTTTAGTTAAACTTGAAAATTCAGTTGAATGGTTGAAATACATCCGAGGAGATTAATTTCTGCTCCTTCATTTTACCCAGTTTGCAGTTTTCGGGTTCACGTGACTCAGCTGGCATTTGAACCCCAAAAAACCCAAAATAATGAATCAATTCAGACTCAGTAAACCGAATTTCAAAAATTTGAAAAATTTCCAAAAGTCCATCCTCTCTATATTGACCTGATCTTCTTAGTATGTAAACAATTGACAAATTGACTTTTTTGGACAGAATTTTTTCTCCTATAAAAACACCCAGCATTCCGAAGAAATTGTGTCCCTAAACATTTTTCCGTATTTGCAACGGTTTCATCAATATGAATTCATGAACAGATGATTTCCCTGATGAATCAAACCCAGAGTCAACTCTGGGTTCGATTTATTAGGGTTTCTGAGGTTTCTTCGATATTGCCTACTAAAAATGTTGATTAAATTTTCTTTCACATTTCACGCAATTGCTTATGTTTTTTATATGGATACATATGATTCATTAAGGAATCTACTCCGTGTATTCCAAATTATTCTTTGAGATAATTTGTTTCAATACAAAAAATCGATTTTCAATGGGAAAACATATTTTTTTTTTATTATTCAAGACATTTCAAAAAAGATTGGTCTTCATGATTTTTCCCCCCCACTGAACCGTTTGATTGATAAAAAACCATAAACAATGACGAACGAATTCATTTATCATTATTTACTCAACAATTAGTCGCGATGGAGGCAAATATCATAACGACTTAACTTTGGTAAAATGTCTGGCATATTCAGGAACAAAATTCTCCCTATGACAATTGATTTTTTTTTCTTTTTGTTTAAACAATACATGAAAAATCAATCCGGTGTACATGAAATAGGCATCTCCATTAAATATCCACGTATGATATGCAGAACCAATGTAACCACGGGAATTAAGAAAAAGAAATCAGTCAGCATTTCAAGTAGACAATACCGGGAAAACCTTAACAAATCATCTATTTATGAATTTTTATTGAATGGACTCCCTTTTCATATTCATAGTCCACGATACATACACGATTTACACGTCTAATAGATATTACCTATAAGAGGATATACTTGTATTCTAATTCTAATCCGAAATGTGATTCGAAATTTGCGCCAATTTCCCAAGCAATGCCATCTGACAGTAACTTAGCGAAGCTCGTTCTCATTCGAGTTCGACTTCCAGAGAAATCGATTCGACTTTTCTCAATTCGAGTTCTCATTCGGCAGCCATTATGCTTTCCTTTTTATTAAAGGATGCCCATTTATTATGCAATGCCTTTCCTTTTTTTGTTTCTTTCGAAAATTAATGATTTATCGTCGTTTTAGTCTATTGAGTGTTAAAGTTAATAAAAATAATACGTCTCGGTTCATTGCTTGTTCAATTTCAATATTATAATAAGTGCTCCACTCATTCTGAGTTTCCGTCCTCATTGAATGAAATTTGAATTACGATTGTAATCAAAATTATATTCAGAGTACAAAACAACAATTATCAAATTTCTCACAGTCCATAATTTTTTTGTCTTCGCCTCCCTCTTTATTTCCGTTTACAACTTGACAAAAGTATTCAATTATTTTTCCAGAAAAATTATGGGGTCAATTCTGATGTTCTTTCGCTAATTCGAAGTGTCTTCTCTTCATTCATGATTTTTTTCACAATTTTATTCGACGATGTCATAAACTTGAAACTTTGATGAATCATCTGAAATTTTTTCAAATTTTCTATAATCTTTCGAAATTTATATGATTTTTTTTCAAGAAACTTGAAAATTTTTGTGGAATTGTGGAGAAAATCTGAAGAATTACCAAATTATGTCCTCCTTTCGCATTTCAATTAATCAGAGTGCAGTATTCGGGCTTTCATGACTGCTTCAAATCAGTTTTATTTGCAAAATGCCGCCCTTTCCTATCAATTGTTTTCCCATTATTTATTCAACAATCCTCGAATATTTGAGAGATATTGTAAATGCTTTGTAATTTTC
>NW_021680369.1:571088-573467 GCF_001412515.2 Diachasma alloeum | reverse complement strand
AATATTCACGTTTTAAATGAAAATTCAAGCAACTTTTTATTTTCATACTGTTAAGAAATGTTGAATTCCATTAAATTTTCAGTGAATTTATAAATTTCATTACTTTCCTTTCTCAAATTAAATTAAATGTTTTGCTCCTAAAAATTACCACTGAACTATCCATGAATTTCAATTTTTTTCAACAGTATAATTGCTAGGAAAAAATGAAGTCGACTTTCTGATATACACTAATTAATGAAATGATTGGAAAATCACAATTTTCGAAGACCACAACCGTTTTTTATATAAATAATCCAATAGCAATCAATGTTTCACTCTAACGGGACCTGAAAAACCCCATCCTCGCCTTCGACTCGGAAGGCAATCTTGCACGTGGAGGACGGTGATGTATTTTCCAAGGCTCGCGCATGTAATGTACTATTCCTGAATTATAACGAATGCTTCCGTTTTCAGAATTTCACCAAAAATTAATTCCATGGCAAAAAAATCAATATTATTTGATTTTGCGATATAAGTATTGATTTCATTAAACAAACCATCGAATAACCAAAATCGAATGAAAAATTTAAAATTGAATATTTTTAGATTTTCTATTTTTTTTTTCAATTCATTCTCGACATTCAAGTTCATAAATCATCTATAATTTAATCTTGTCAGCTCGTAACTTTTATCACCAAAAAATCATTCCCCATTCCGCTAATTATAAACAAATGCGTGTATTATAGAAAATATGCACTGATGTAATTCTAGCGCGATTTGTAATTCTAGCGCGCTTTCGTAAATAGTACTGTCGCGGCCGAATTGCTCATTCTCATGAAAGTTCTCATGAGAATGCGTCTTTCATCCACCGCAATGACTCTGAAGATAAGATCATGTGGCAATTTATTCGAACGACACTCTATTTCTGTTTCATACGTTCATGATCGAACACGTCGGTTCGACTTCGACTTTCGGTGAATCGATTCGATATTCTTCAATTCGAGTTTTCATTCGGCAGCCATTATGCTTTCCTTCATATATAAGGATTAAATGCTCAACACGTTGGCAAAAATTTCATCGCTTAGTCGCACTTAAGGTCGGAGGAATGAATTTTTGAATTGAAAAAAAAAATTTTTTTCAATCTCCGCACTTTGGAGAATTCATTTGAAAAAAAAATTTTTTTTCAATCTCTTCGCTCTTTCAGAAATTCACTCCTCCCTCCCTAACAGGTGCTCAGGGATGAAATTTGTATCACTCATTGTGTATTAAATGCTCAACACGTTGGCACAAATTTCATCCCTTAGTCGCAGTTAGGGTCGGAGGAATGAATTTTTGAATTGAAAAAAAAAATTTTTTTTCAATCTCCGCACTTTGGAGAATTCATTTGAAAAAAAATTTTTTTTTCAATCTCTTCGCTCTTTCAAAAATTCACTCCTCCCTCCCTAACAGGTGCTAAGGGATGAAATTTGTGTCACGTATTGAGTATTAAATGCTCAACACGTTGGCACAAATTTCATCCCTTAGTCGCAGTTAGGGTCGGAGGAATGAATTTTCGAATTGCAATTTTTTTATTTTTTTCCCATCCCTTCGCACTTTCAAAAATTCACTCCTCCCTCCCTAACTGGTGTTAAGGGATGAAATTTCTGTCACTCATTGAGTATTAAATGCTCAATACGTTGGCATAAATTTCATCCCTTAGTCGCAGTTAGGGTCGGAGGAATGAATTTTCGAATTGCAATTTTTTTATTTTTTTCCCATCCCTTCGCACTTTCAAAAATTCACTCCTCCCTCCCTAACTGGTGTTAAGGGATGAAATTTCTGTCACTCATTGAGTATTAAATGCTCAATACGTTGGCATAAATTTCATCCCTTAGTCGCAGTTAGGGTCGGAGCAATCAATTTTTGAATTGAAAAAAAAATTTTTTTTCAATCTCTTCGCACGTTCGACAATTCACCCCTCCGTCCCCAAAAGGGCTAAGGGATGAAACTCGTGTCGTTGAATTCAGCATTTAATACTCAATAAGTGACACAAGTTTCATTCCNAGTTAGGGTCGGAGGAATTAATTTTTGAATTGAAAACAAAATTTTTTTTTCAATCTCTTCGCACTTTCGAAAATTCACCCCTCCGTCCCCAAAAGGCGCTAAGGGATGAAACTCATGTCATTGAATTGAGCATTTAATACTCAATAAGTGACACAAGTTTCATTCCTTAGCTATAATTCGGGGGGGAGGGATGAATTTTCAACCGAGACGCGCGTTCCCCGCGCCACTCGACGCTGTAACCAATGGAAAGACGATCGGTTGATCGTCTTTCCATTGCACNCAATAAGTGACACAAGTTTCATTCCATAGCTATAATTCGGGGGGGAGGGATGAATTTTCAACCGAGACGCCCGCTCC
>NW_021680369.1:565227-565370 GCF_001412515.2 Diachasma alloeum | reverse complement strand
AGAGAGAGAGACAGAGAGAGAGAGACAGAGAGAGAGAGACAGAGAAAGAGAGAGAAACAGAGAGAGAGAGCCCAAGAGAGAGACAGAGAGAGAGACAGAGAGAGAGGCAGAGAGAGAGACAGAGAGAGAGACAGAGAGAGAGA
>NW_021680369.1:564784-565080 GCF_001412515.2 Diachasma alloeum | reverse complement strand
AGAGACAGAGACAGAGACAGAGACAGAGCCAGAGACAGAGACAGAGTCAGAGACAGAGACAGAGACAGAGACAGAGACAGAGAGACATAGACAGAGAGACAGAGACAGAGAGACAGAGACAGAGCCACAGAGACAGAGAGACAGAGAGACAGAGACAGAGAGAGAGAGCGAGAGACAGAGAGAGGGAGAGTGGGAGAGAGGGAGAGAGGGTGAGAGGGAGAGAGGGAGACAGTGAGAGAGAGACAGAGGAAGAGAGACAGAGGAAGAGAGGGAGAGAGAGAGAGAGAGAGAGAGAG
>NW_021680369.1:507708-564602 GCF_001412515.2 Diachasma alloeum | reverse complement strand
AGAGAGAGAGAGAGAGAGAGAGAGAGAGAGAGAGAGAGAGAGAGAGAGAGAGAGAGAGAGGGAGAGAGATAGGGAGCGAGAGACGGAGAGAGAGAGGGCGAGAGAGAGGGAGACAGAGAGTGAGAAGGAGAGGGAGAGGGAGAGGGAGAGCAATATCGTTGCGCTCGTTTGTCTCGTAGAATTGTGGGGCGGGCACATACATATATGCTGCTTATCACATGGTTGTGCGCCCGCTTAAAAATCACTCCCCATTGGCCCTCCCTTAATTGCCAATAACTTTTTTAGGGATGAGTCTGATTAAAAAGTGCAAGAGGACTTTTCTGCTCAGAATCACCCCCTGATCCTAGGGTGTTCAGATGTACATGTACTTCTGAAACACTCTGTATAGTGTGCCCCGCTGCCAACAAGTTGGAAACAAACATAGTCAGCATTAGGGCTTCGAACAAAAAACGAGAAATGTACACAAAGACCCCTTTAAGGCCGAAAGAAAGTTAATCAGTTTTAATCGCAGTAGACACAAGCGTACTTCCACTGATCAACAATTTGGAACGACCTAATTTCTTATGTGATTTTTAGGAATATATATATATATATATATATATATNTTTTTTTTCATATATATATATATATATATATATATATATATATATATATATGTATATACCCATTTATTACAGAATCAGTTTTTATGGAGGACGTATATATAATTACATTTCTTTATATATGAATTCGCACGGGTGATACGGACCCTCCAGACAACGTATAGATAAACGGCCCTCTACGAGCAATGTCTTATGATAGATGTATTCTGCGTGATCATCCAAAAGTGCTGCAGATACACGTGTGGGGCGGAAAACATCATGCTCAGCACCCAGAGTAGCTACGATTCTTCTACCATATTTGGTGTTGACACTTTTGAATGCAGTAATCTGATAATCCACACCCAGAGTTAGATCATGAATTCTTTTAACGGGGAGAGTCTCGCATCGGGCGATTTTATTGATACTTCTCTCAGCCATTTTATCAAAAAGATCTTTTGTAATCAAAATGAACACAAATTGATATCATCAAATAAAACCAATCTTATGAATGAACCTTGCAAATTAATTACATACCTCTATTTCTCCAAATCTCGCAGAAAACTCAGCCAAGGATACACAACAACTGTTGGCGGAGTACTGATAATTCTTGGGAAATCCTCAAATATATACTATTCACACTTATTGCCCCCTCCCCCACGGTTCTTCCAATCATGTAGTTGTAATTAGGTGATCAGCCAATAGTAGTGGCTGCTTCACCCAGATTGATTCCTTAAAATTTTACGGGTGTTCGCGTTGAGTCATCACAAAAGATACGTTAGTGTAACTCTATCATGACTTTTTTTTTGTCATCTTCGAATTGCTGATCGATGCACCACGTGTTCTAAAAGTTGCAGTTTTGTGTTTGACCCGAAGGACATATTTAGAAAACTGATATGCTATTGCAACTTTTCCGAAGCCTTATATTTCTGGGAATATTCGTTTGAATTCGTCACTCGTAGTTTTTACGTCTGAAAGAGAGCATCATACGAAACGGGCACAATGGAGCACGAAGATTATCGAAAAAATAGACGGTATCTGTATTTCTTAACACAGCTGATTGAGTTCATTTGCGACAGAGTGCCGCCATATCAGGAATTCTTTTTTGATCAACGAACGTAATTTTGGGATAGTTTATCTCGTGCAACATTGAACAGCATATTAGAGCGGATAGTTTGTCATATACCCTGTCGCGTGCTATCTCAAGCTTATCACCAGGGTCTTTTGAAAGCGGATAGAAAAATTTTGCGGGTGGTCACGCGTGCTCTTCAGTTTTCCCACAAACGGGATGCCCAGTGTTTATCATTATTTTTCGAGCATTCCAAACGTAAGTATTGTGTTTTGTTTATTTGTCCAACTCCTGAGGGATACCATACAATCCTTACATGCTCTCTACTTAGCAATAAAGGAACACCACGGTCTCGACGAGTCGTCATCTTGAGATGATAACGAAGATGATCAGGTCATCGTTCAACACCAAAAACGCCTTGCTGAGGATACACTGTTCGCAGGACCAATAAAACGGAAAAGATACGCGACACCTCTTGTTAATTCTCGCTCACACTCACTGCAGCCAGGGCCTTCTGGCATGGAACAATGTTGTGACACGGATAGTGAGGATTATTCCTGGATATCTCACAGAGTTGCACTAGAAAGAAGATTGGAATTGAGAAGAAGAAGAGAAGCACGGTACGACATGATCAGACAAGCACGAATTCCCGGAGACAGATCCTACAGAAGTGTGTGAATGCACGTCATGTTACTCTTCAGATAGCGATGAGGACTTATGCATCGACGGTATTGAGGAGGAAGAGTCAAGGATGCTACGTCGCTGTCAAGTCAACTTCGAGAACTTTTCAGCTATCCGTGGGCTGCGAGAGGATAATAATGAAGAAGAACAAAACATGGTAATGTGCATGTTATAGGACTCACTGTGGTATCCCAGTGGATCCTACATGTAAATTATAATCAGAAAAATAGAATAAAAATACAATTTAGTACACAGGTCGGACTCTTCTGGATAAAAAGCTCTATACGCTGCTAATTAGCGCGAAAAAATATACTATTGAATCACTCGTGAAGCAATAGGATAGAATTTTGCAATTAATCAAAAAGTTGAAAAATAGATCTCAGCAATCTTTATTGTATCTCATTTGAGAATAAACAGATTATTGAGTATCTTCGAGAAGTCGGAGTGCTGAAGTCACACTCTCTGTCCGGAGTGCGGTGAACAGATGTACACCGACTATAATCTCAACATATTTCGATGCCAGAGACCTCCACAAATTATCAACAACAAGACAAAGAGAGTCCAGATTAGATGTGTTATGCCCCGAGATAATGTTGTAATATTAAGTAATAATTTATTATTAATAATGAAGCAGTTGAACGATTAATTGAGTTCGACTTGCTTCACTCATTGTTTTATTAAAATCAGCATTCATGCGCAACACTGCTGACCAGTGTCATAACATGACATGCTTAATTATTATATAAGCTGAACTCGCCAGTATTCGGGAGTTCAGTCGTCATCGTAAATTGAGTTGAATACTCTTATTGTAATTTCACTGTAATATTCTCATAATTATCCCTTCTGAATAATTATGAATTAGTTAAATAAAGTAATACCTTTTTCTCTATAATCTCTCTCCCGGATTCTACTATCGTCCCACTGTAGAGAGAATTATCTCGATACAAACAGAACCCAGGGAGATTTCCCTAACATATTTGGTGGCAGCGGTGTCTTCGACGGCAGGACCTGATCAACTCTTGCCAACGACTACAGTAGGGTACGAGAATAATTCGGGGAATATTAGAGAATTAGAGGTACACTTTTATCCTTCGAGATTTATTCTTCATCGAGGGAGCGAGAAGACTATCCTTGGATAGACTAGCAGAAGAGGATTCTCATCGTACTGAGGGACGTTTTGAGGTTCAAAAGCTATCGATTCCTGGGATAGACCAGCAGGAAGGGACTCCAATCGTACTGAGAGACGTTCTGGGATCCAGAAAACCTATTCAACCGAATAGTACAAGGTTTGACTTTGTCCTCAAATTTAACGGTCAAACTTGTTCTCTTCTAAAGGGGGAGGGGAATCTAAGGAGCTGATAAACATTCAATAATTGAATAATTATTTAGCTGTATTGTAGATTATTTCTGTGACTTGCTACGGAAATAATAATGGCTTCGCAAATACAGAGCGCAAGCAGAAATATATGTCGTCAGAATGGGGGTAATTCCGGAAAATTCCCATTGCAGTCTGTGGTCTCTCAAGTATTGAGAAGTACTGTAGACATGGTACGACTTGATGAGACTCTGGAGGGAATGTCAATTTCCAAAGGAGTCCGTAGTGTGTCTCGTAGAGGCATAAAGTTTGTTGAAATGGGCCCAAAGACACTAGCAAGTGTGTCAATTATTGAGGAAGCCCTGGCCGGCGTGCCAGGCACAACACAGCAACTGGTCGGAGCACCAGCACTGGTAGACGTACCAGGTTCGTTGTCAGCGGTCGGTATAACGAGTGCGGCCAAGGAGGCTGCGACGGTTGTCATCGGCACACCTGGCATCGAAGATGTTGATTTTGCAGAGGCTATAGATGGTACAGCCCCTTTGGTACCGAGCAGCAAAGAAATTTTGGCAGGGTCTGCGTACGGGAGTACGGATTTGACAGAGGCCATAGATGATATTCTGAGAGAGCTACATCTGGAATTTTTCAGCCTTCGGCAGGGCACAGATGAGTGTGTGAACGCATTTGGAGCTCGTGTCGAAGGGTTGGCATTGGAGTTAGCCGAAATTTATTTCACATTGGGGTTAACAAAGCCGATTCAGCGCGAGGTGAAATTGATGGAATTTGAATCATTTCACAAGTGTTGGGCAAAGGCAGCGGAGCTCGAGGAGGCAATGTTGCTGAGCGCAGCACAAAATTCAAAGTGGGACACGGGGCAATACGTGTCGTCAACTGCAGGAATTTTGAGCTACGAGGGCTTAATGAAGCGGGCGATTGAGGACAACGCCTTAGCAGAAGCCAATCATCCAGATTTTGCAAAAGGGAAAGTTTCCCTTGAAGATAAGACACAAAAGGCGCAGGAAAACCAGCGACAGTGTCAACAGAAAATGGACATTTGTTTCAACTGCGGAGAAGAGGGACACAAAACAGCAGAATGTGAAATCTCTTCATTAAAGCAAAATGATGTGGTAATTCAGACGAATTCCAAATACCCTGAAAACAGCAGTCAATATCGGGAGATATGCAGATACTGCAGATATGAAGGCCATAACGCCTATGTTTGTCGCAAGTTGAAGAAACGACTTGGAATTTCTGATTCAGCAGAAATTGAGGCCATTCTGAATCGAAATAAGGCTGAAGTCAAGAGCAACGGTTATACCAAACAGGGGAATAAAAATAAATTTGTAGCACCCAAAAAGTTAAAACCACGTTTCAGAGAAAATTATAGGGTGATGACATATGAGATTGAAGATGATTCAAACAACGTCTTGAGACACCTGGAACGAACGCAGAGCGCGAAACGAGTAATTAGACCAGCCAAGAAACAGGATCATCGAAATCATATTGTTTTAGAGGCTGAAAAACTCAGGAAACGCACGGCATTTCTAGTGGACTCAGGTGCGGCTGTTTCTGTAATAAAAATCGGAAAACTACGGTACGGAATTTCGTTGATCGAGGACACTGACGTATTGTGGGGAATTGCTGACCGAGGAGTTTCAACGCTCGGTAAAGTCATTATATACTTCCAGCTTGGACAAGAAGAATTGGGACACATTTTTCACGTAGTTCCTGATCATTTTCCATGCTCGGGGGGAATTCTAGGTGAAGATTTCCTGGAGTCAGTGGACCTGGATGTTAGAATAATCCCAGGGAGGGCCTTATCAATAAATGGGTCTGAACTGAGATTTTCCAAATTGAAGATAACGCGATTTTTGACCGAGTCAGCCGATGGAGCATCAATAAAAAGCAAAAACCTTGATAAAATCTCGCCAGAGGCAGGGGTAGAAATTGAGCAATCAAACGTTCCCAGAAAAAGGCTCATCGCAAGAGACAATCACTCTGGTTGCATCAGGATAATTGAACAGCCACGTGAGAAGTTATCTACTGTTGAGGAAAATTACCAAGGGGAACAGCATCTTGAGATTTTAAGTGAGGCAGAATCTCGCCGATGGAATTCATCACAAAAACAGATTTTTCTTCCTTGGCGGGAAGGACAGATGCGGACATGGATGCCTGGAAAAAAAGATGAATTGGCAGAGTCAGGAAAAATTTGTATTTCCAATGGATTTGGCTTCAATAGTCATTGTCATGACGCAGGAACGGTAGCAGCATCCAAGGATCGCAAACAAGTGAATCTACCGCTGAGTAAACGTTTGGGAAAGTTAACTAAACGTTCAGGGACAATTTTGTTCTTCATTGTTGGAACGAATCCGAGAAAAATTGAGTCAGAAACTATTGACTTTCGGAAACTAGAGAGCAGTGAAGAGGTCATCGGAGGCTCACTCGCATTAATAAGTTGTTCCAGCATGCGTCAACCTGAGAGGCAGCTTGATGTACCAGAAGAGGACATCAATGGATCAGGAGGAGACTCTAATTGGTGGATTTCTCAAATCTCAGTTGAAAGAGGGATTGAGAATGGATCTACCACTGCATCAGAGGTGGCAGTAGGGGCTATCCAATGGACTGTAGATCCTAAGAAGGCCATATTTGCAAACTCCACGAATGCAGATTTAAGTCTCTATCCAGTGCTATGGTCAGGGGATTACAAAATTTCTCAGATCCCAGACCAGGATATCGGTGATGTTCAAGAGGGGTCTACGAGCAAGTGTCTCAGGTTAATGAATGGAGAGGACGGAGTTGAGATTCATCTCTGTAAATTAGGAATTGAGGAGCGTTTTGCGCGCCTTGAACCAGAGAACGTTTTCATCCTCTCATGCATCTTATCAGCAGATAAGTATACCACTGGTGAACTGGGAGAATATTGGTGCAAAGCGGACCAATGCAGTGCAAGTTCTGGGAATCTTCGTTGGAACGAGAAAGATTCTCAGGCAGACGAGCAAAGGATGGATTCTGGGGATCTTCGTTGGGACGAGAAAGATCCTCAGGGGAAAGGGAAATATTGTCCTTTCTATCTAGCTCAGAAATGCCTGATTGATGGTTTGATTATAACTAGTATTTCTCACAGGGAAAAACCTTTCACGGGTGTTAGGAAAAAGAGTCAAGGGTTCTCACCAATGCCAAGATGGTTCTCAAGGAGAATTCTACGGAATTATGACGTTACAAGAAGGCCAATGGAGGAGATTGTTCGCTTGAGAGAATGCAGGGACCGTCCAGACAACTTCGGCAGCTGCATCATAATCTCTCCGAAATCTCTGAAAGGGTCCCAAGGCCCTAAGGTCGAAGGAACGAGTGCAATAAGAACTCGAAGAGTATCAGAGCAGCATGAGTTCGAGTTGGTGTTCACAGAATATTTCACAGGTGTTGTGAATTTGCAAACAGAATGTTGCAACGACACCAGACTCCAGACTCAGCACAATGTGGAAATCATTGCAGGCGTACGTCTGAAGGCTGGGACTCGAGCAGAGGTCATTCCACTCACTGACGTCATTTGCCTGACCATACTCAACATTTTTGTTTCAAATGTTGATGTTGGATTATCCTCATTGAGGCGCAGTCGAAGACTTTTCGGAGACGTTGAGAGTTGTAATTCTCTGATGGAAAACTCATTCGTATGGGAAGCGACTATTAATGCCATCAAGCGAAATAATGCCGAGATTCTTTCATCCGAGATGAAGGATATTCAAAGATCATCAACATTGCCAGAAATTATTCCTGAGGAAAATTATGTGATGCATGTTCTGGATCGGATTGATACTGCAAATTCGAGAGACGGAAAAGAGGCACCTATTTGCAGCAAGTGGTGGTTGTATTTAGGGGATAAATTTCCTGGAGCTCGCGAAAATTACCTAGACAATAACCAATCACCTGCAGATCAAATAGTAATGACCGATTCTCAGAGGGGAAAGGTAAATTATCTAACTTCGATGGTAATGGAAAAATCGAAATCTGAGATCTTCACAAGAACAGTGATAGTATTTTTGGGGTTGAACAACCCTCAAATACTTGTCAAGTTACCGGAAAAATCATGTCATTTGGACGCTTGGTATCAGAAGACTATGAAGTCTAAAGAGGTAATTTGCGGCACTGATATGAAGGTGAAAATTATTCAAATAAAATCTGAAGTGAAAGAATGGTATGAAGAGGGCATCCAATTACACCAACCGTCGAGCACCAGACAGCGGGCAAACTTTGGTCGACGTGCGGCGCCAAGGACGCTGACGTATGCATTCCTCGACACACGAGTTGACAAAGAGTGTCAAAAAGTGAGTTCAATGGAAAAATCGAGGAATAATATGTTCAACAATACAACCTCAGTCGAGTCAAAATTGCTGACGATGAAATTCTTCGGTGACGATGTAAAGAGAAACCGGGAGAAAATAATGGATAAAATACTTGCGATTAAAAATCTGAGTATCACCCATAGATCTATTCTTGATGTCTTCAAAGAAGCGGCGTCTCGATTTACAAATCGTTACTTGATTACATCGCAGAATTGCCGTGAGATCAGTTGGAGGAGACGACCTCCCTACCAAGAGGATTCTAGGCGAAAATTTGCGGCTCTATGTATGAACATAGGAAATCTAGGAATTGATCTTCCCTGTTCAAAGATATACCATTGGAATTTGATTCGACCAGAGGCAAAAGATGCTTCGAAGAAAATATATCTGGTGGAAATTCCCGCATGGCGGGGAAAACGTATTATGTCACCTGAAGGTCACACATTGAGAACATTGGAGTGGCATTATAGGACTATATTGAATATTAATGAATTATTTTCGGCACCACACAAGAATCATTTGAGTACACAGATGATTATAGATGTCGTGGTGGTTACCCAGAAATCCATCATCGGAAATTTGCAGCTGGAAAAGAGCAGAAGATCTAAGTTGAGCAGAGAAATGCTGGAACAGCAGGGCAAGTCTGATTGGACTACCGACATGGATCATCTGATAAGCAGGCCATATGGCAATAATGCATTGCCGATAAATATCGATAAATGGAACAACCAAAAAGGGCCAGATAATACTATGAGAGCTGTTATGTTAATCGTGAGGTCAACAAACCCTCAAAAAGCCTCGGAACTGAATCAAAAGCGGGGTAAAATCGTCGACTGGTATCAGGCGACAATGAAAACCAAAGAAGTAACCAGTAGCACCTCAACAATTGTAATATTTCTTCAAATAATGAATCGAAGAGACGAATTGTACGAGGCAGACATCAGATTACACTCACCGTTGAGTGCCAAACTGCAAGCCGACGCCGGACGTTGCGCCGAGTCAAGGACGCTGACGCGTGCATTCTTCGTCGTTCACGCCGTTGACGGATACTATACTGGACACGAATGGGACGAAGAAGAGTCACCGATTGAAATAATACGAATTAAAAATTCGGTATTACGCAACAACCAACTGCAAAGTTATGGGACCCTGATACGTGAAGTCCATTCACTAACCCTGAATTACCCTTATTTTGAGGACAAGGGGATGATCAGAGTAATAGGACTGGATCTATCAAGAAGAAGACTCTATTTATTTTTGACTATGAAAATACATATAGAAGTTAACATTGATCGAGCTGGTTTATTGGAAATTGTCGACGATGGAATAACCAGGGGCATCCCAAACAAGCCGTCTACAGAAGAGACATCTCTGGTCCAAGGGCTCGAGCGGCAGGTGACAGGGTCGACGAAAGGGGTTCATCAGGAGCAACTGCCACAGGTCAAGCCACATGGAGGAAAAATGTTCCGGAATGACGTTCCCATACTTCCAGTGGTTGAAGATCTAGGAAAATCAATTAAACAGCGTAAACACACATGGTCCGGAGCGAAAAAGAAAATGAACAATCCTACGAAAAGGGAACTCACTGAAGGCATTGAGATACAGTTCATGGAGAAACAATCATCCGTGAGGCAGCGTGGACAACAGTGTATGACCACCATAGGAGTCAACGATCCGAGAAACTTAGTTGGGGATCTTGATCCTGAAGGTGTTACACGGGTCAATCGTCGTCCGTGGGGAACTTCAGACTTTGAAGGGATCGAAGGGGATTTTTTCAATCGTCGCAATCGTCTTCGTAAACACTTTTGCGATGCAGACTCGTGCGACTTGGTGAATTTTGACTGTTTACGGGTACATCGAGATAAGTCCCCACAGAGAGAACACTTTTTCACTGCACTGGGCATCGCCACTGAATTTTTTCTTTTTTGCGAAACAACCTTTTTCGACGAAGTCAAGATTTGGACTGACGAAAAGCAGTGGCGAAGGAAACTGTCGATTATCACAAAGCTTCATCAGCAGCCTCAAAATACACGTAAACGTGATATAAAGAAATTTTTGATGAAACTGCGGAAAATCGAATGCATTGAGAATGGGGAAAATCAAGAAATTTCCATTCGAAGCATTTTGATTTTCCTTCAAAAGGGGAGGAGAAGCAGGATTTCTCCAGAGATAGTGGAAAGAAATGAACCGCAACAACTTAATGGTCCAGCCGTTGCAGAAGGTTATGAAAGTATTGCGGATAACAACGGAGATCTGCTTCTGAAAATCTGCGAGTACATAAAAGCTAAAAATTCGGCACATCTAGAGGAATTCTCAGAAGATGAATCTTCACACTGCATATATTGGAGACTTCACGGAGTTCATTGTGAGGAGGTGATGAATGGATGTTTGGTCATACATTCGACTGACCAACGGTTCAACCGGCCGTGTCAGCTATATCAGGTTATCAAACATTTAAGACTGAATATTATTCACTCAGCACGATTGAGAATAATTTGTGGTAAGAAAATACAACGGTATAATTTTCATCGGCAATCATGTATGGTCAAATCAAATTTCCTAATTTCAAATCAATTTCAACTCTTCATTTTTGGATTCAAGAATTTCTCTAAGAAATTTTCTAAGGAATTAGACTTTCAAAATAGCAGTGGTATATTCCGAGAGTCTTTTGTAATTCAATTTGATTTTGAAAACACAATCCTTAGAAGCTATCAAGAAGTTCAACGTTTCATGGAACTAGGATTCGGAATAAAAGTCATTATCTTTCAGATGGAAGATAGATTTTTTGAAATCAAAGTTAGGAAATTGAAATCACCAGACAACAGACAAAATGTGTTAAGGTCAAATGATGTTACTCATGGAAGAGTTAAATTTTGGTATTTGATTTGCGTATTCGTTTCCCGAATGGGAATTATTGTGTGGAAAGTATTCTGTTTAATCATAGGTACTGAACAAAAACGTGAATCATTGTTGGAGGAGAAAACTCCCAGTGACATGAATTTTCTTTTCTGTAAATTAATTGTAATGTCTGCACAAAAATGTGAATTATTATTGGAGGTGAAAATTCCTGATGATAAGAATTTTCTTTTTTGTAATTTAATTGTACTGTCTAAACAAAAATGGAAAGCTATTGTTGGAGGAGAAAATTCTTAATGATAAGAATTTTCTTCCCTAGGGGGGAGGAATGTTATGCCCCGAGATAATGTTGTAATATGAAGTAATAATTTATTATTAATAATGAAGCAGTTGAACGATTAATTGAGTTCGACTTGCTTCACTCATTGTTTTATTAAAATCAGCATTCATGCGCAACACTGCTGACCAGTGTCATAACATGACATGCTTAATTATTATATAAGCTGAACTCGCCAGTATTCGGGAGTTCAGTCGTCATCGTAAATTGAGTTGAATACTCTTATTGTAATTTCACTGTAATATTCTCATAATTATCTCTTCTGAATAATTATGAATTAGTTAAATAAAGTAATACCTTTTTCTCTATAAACTCTCTCCCGGATTCTACTATCGTCCCACTGTAGAGAGAATTATCTCCATACAAACAGAACCCAGGGAGATATCCCTATCAGATGTAATAGAAAGACGAGCATTTTCAACGGGTCAGTGTTGTCTCGTTCGAGGGTACCGTTACCTAATTTATGTAGATTAATTTTTATTTATATTCATAACGACATTACCACAATTGAAACCCTTTATTTTGAATCTAAGTTATCAAAACAAACGGTGCGTAAGTGGATTAATTGCATCAATAGTGTATTAACTCGGTGGGATAGCGATTGCCAAGTTAACCGTTTGGGCGGGGTGGGGATTGTTGTTGAAGCCGACGAACTGAATTATGGTGGAAGAAAGACGAAACTCGGGCGCAAACCAAAGGTAAAGCAATGGATTTTGGAATTACGGGAGAGGGTAACGGGGAGACTTGTTGTCCTCAAGGTCCCCAACCGCTCCAGTGAGACTCTAACAGCTATTGTACAACGACACGTGATTTTCGGAGCAACGATTCATACCGATTGTTGGTCGGGATATTCAGGGTTGTCGGTTAACTACATCCATTTGCGAGTAAATCACAGTGTAATGTATGTGAACTACATGAACCGGGCGCACATCCAGGGGTTTGAAAAAACTTGGAGGGAGTTTAGACGTCTGTTCTCGAAGTTTGGCGTGAGGATGGGAGGGTATTGAGGAGAAATTCAGCAAATTTGTTTTCACATATACTGTCTCCAGGTCGGATAGGGTTAACGCCTTCTTCAGGATCTTAGGTAACTACATCAGTCCTAATCACGATCAATCTAGCCAATCGCAGAAAATAATTCACTCAACAATTGATTTTTTGAGAATTGTGTCTAACAACTTTTGGTGAAGATTGGTTCTATTGGTTGAGTTCAGCGGCTAAACTCAAAAAAGAGTAGTTGTTCCAACGTGTATCATATTCATTTAATTATTTGAAATTTTTTAAGCACATTCATCTATCTTGAATTTTAATTCATTGCCCTTAGAAGGAAGGGCGGAGGATAAATAGATCCTTTCTTCAATACTATTATCCTTGGACGTTATACGGTTGATGTTAGGCTCTTCTTTTCGGGTCATGCATCAGTACGTTCTCGTCGTGACCCTGGGTTAAAAGCCAAAGCTGATGCGATTCCAAATTATTAATGTACGGAAGGTTATTAATCTCTGAGACTTGCTTGAAACAATTCGATAATTTACTTCGCTCAATAGGTGGTTTGGTTGTTGGTTTCCACCTGCTGTTTATTGATTAATTGGAATTTAATTTAAAAAACAATATCTCTATGATAATAATATAAATAAAATTGAGTGTAGGAGCTTATTGGTTTAATTCCGTGAGCCAGGTATAGCACCATATTACCCAGAATATTAGTGGTATGATGATGATGATGAATTTTCGTTTTATAGATTATTGCCAATCGTGTAATTTCCTTTTGCTCACACGCACAATTGTTCGGATGTTATTTCTAGACGTTTCTGGATATCATTACTATACTTATGAGGAAGAGGAAGAATGAACACATATTAAGTTAATCAAAGGTGAGATATTATACATTACAATTATTCGAATTAACTTTACTACTTGTGGTTCTCGTAGGGCACCAAATAGGAGGAGCTATGACGACATCTGCGACAGTGACCCAACGTCAAAATGGAGAAAACAAGGAGGAATCAGACCCTCACGAGGATATCCATCCCCCAGGACGCCGTTTCGAAATAATCGCTGAATCATGTAAAAAATACCATAATTTTAAGATGAAAGGTAAGGAATGTCTTATTAAGATATTGGACCCTTCTGCTAACACGAACATGATAGAGTGAGTAGAAGGGGCCTTTCGTAATTTAACAACTCATGTAATTGCGATATGTCAACCTCACGATCACGTCGAGTTTTCAGTCAATTTCGATAGATTAAATCACGGTCCTGTCTGGTCACGTTTTTGCAATGCACGAAATTGTAGTGCTAATGATTTGTGGACCATCGTCAAAGGTATTTCACAGAGTACAGGTGGTCTAACCACGTCAGATAATATTGTTGTTATAGCGGCAATAGTCAATGGTGTTGAAGGTTCAGGGCAAAAAAAACTCACGCACGAAGACATTTTCAAACGATCTATCCTAACTATTTCGAACATTGGTAATCTTTGCTTATCGCGTTCTCTAGTTGTTGCCCAGCTCTATGCTGAACATGGAGAAATTCGAACGGGTGATGTACAGAGGCGATGGAAAGCAATCATTAATAAGACTCGTGATACTCAGCGGAAAGAGGCAGCGAAATTAATGCAACTCAGTGGTGCCACGATCCCNAAACGGTAGTGGAATCACAGAACTCCATGCATTTCAAAATTACTATCTTCAACGAAAGACAGCCATCGTAGTCTATGAATTTTTAACTTTTGGCAAAGGCGGTTTGCCTGTCTTTGATGGTCGTCAGAGGGTTAAAGAAAGATATGGGGAGGTTAAACATACTTTATTCATTTTATATTACGAACGCACAAACCATTTCCAACCGATTCTCAACTTACAAGGAGCTATTGCAAGCCGCGGATTCTGTGAGGTATGTAACAGAACATTTACAGATAATATTGAGCACCGATGCCCTGGGAAATGTCCTAGGTGCAAGGGTGAGACGATCTGTCAAAGCCTGCGGCGTATAGTTTGCAATGTCTGTAACCGATGGTTTTTTAATCAGCAATGTCTTGAAAGACATTTGGAGAAGGGATCGGGAAAATTAAAAGGTAAAAATTCAGACATGAGTGTCCGTGATTCCCTTAAAGTATGTCAACTATGTTTCAGAGTGATTCGGCTAGGGAAACAAAACAAAAAACATGAGTGCGGTATAGTATTCTGCCGAGCGTGAGGGTGTAACCGTGAAATAAATCACCATTGCTATATGCCAGCACTGAAGACGCATAATCAACACCGAACGATTTTCATATTTTACGATTTTGAGACGCAACAGAATGTCACTGTCCGTGGTGATGCTGATACAAAATTGCACATCCCTAATTTTGGCGTGGTACAAAAAGTATGTACACAGTGTTGTCACGACAATGCCTTAGATAAAAATTGTCGTAGCTGCGGGAAGCGCGAGTATGTGTTCCAGAATAAATACACGGCAGTTGCCGGGTTAGTGGATATTGAATTTGCCAAGTATCATTCCACTGACAAAGTAATTTGTATTGCGCACAATGCGCATAGCTTCGATGCACAATTTGTTTTACGTTATCTAGTCAATATAAAAAGAACACGACTCCCGAGCGTTATTTTAAATGGTACAAAAATAATGCAAATGCGTGTTGGTAACATAATTTTTCTGGATAGCTTGAATTACTTTCACATGCCTTTGTCAGCATTACCCAAATCATTCAGTTTTGATAATGATATAGCCAAAGGGTATTCCCCGCACTTCTTCAATGTGCCTGGAAATATTGATTACGTACGACCGTTACCATACTTGAGTTATTTTTCTCCCGAAACCATGTTCAAAAAAGACCGTGACAAATTGTTGGAATTGCACAACGAAAAATTGAACGAGAATTACGTTTTCAATTTCAAACACGAGCTAGAATTTTGGATGTGGATGGATCCATTTTGGAAAATGGATGTTACCATTCTGAGACGGGCATGTATCATTTTTCGTGAAATGCTGCTAAAAAAGACAGGTATTTGTCCGTTCACCCAATTTAGTACGATTGCGTCGATCTGTTCTAAAGTTTATAGAACTAATTTTATGCAGTTTGATACAATCAGAATTTTACCGTTGGGTTGTACGGACAGATACACAACTACATAGTCAAAGAAAGCTATATCGTGGTTATTGTTGCAGCAAAGACATTCCGAAAACCGTATTATCCATGCAGGTAACGCTAAAGAATACCGATTGTCATGCGGTATTATGGGCGATGGCTATTGCGAGATTGAAAATCAGCAGAAGTGTGTCTTACAATTTTACGGATGTTTTTGGCACGGGTGTACGACGTGTTATAAAATAAACAGGCATAGAGAGTTACGTGCAGGGGACTCACTTGATACCCGGTATGAAAGTACCATGTTGACAGCTAATAAGATTCGCCGTCTCGGGTATAATTTGATAGAAATGTGGGAGTGCACGTTCGATGATCAACTAAAAAATTCCGTACGAGACCGCGATTTTGTAAACAACCACCCTTTAATGAAAAATGCAGAATTGAATCCTCGTGATGCTTTCTTATACCGATACCGCAAATACCGAAAACATCAAATATCTTGATGTTACATCTTTGTACCCTTTTGTCAACAAAACTGGTAAATACCCAATAGGATACCCCCAAGTTTACGTAGACGACGAGTGCCAAGTGTGGATAGGTTGTGATAATAATCTTGATAATGAGGAGGGCCTTGTAAAATGCACCGTTGTCGCTTTGTCTGATTTATATCTCCCTGTGCTTCCAATCCGTGCTCATGGGCGTTTAATGTTTCCGTTGTGTCGTTCACGTTGTGAAACATTGAATCAGGATATTTGTAATCACCAAGACGACGAAGATCGCGAGTTTACAGGTACATGGGTTGTAGACGAATTGCGAAAGGCCGTTGAAAACGGTTATCAAATCGTCGAAATATTTGAAATTTATCAATACAAGATCATTCAATACAACCGGGAAAGTAATATAGACGGGTTATTCAACAAATATGTAGACACTTTCTTAAAAGAAAAGCAAGAAGCCTCCGACTATCCGCAGGGTTGTTCAACAGATGAAGATAAAGATGCTTATATACAAGAATATTTTGCGAAGGAAGGCGTCTTACTCGAGAAACATAAGATAGAGTGTAATGTAGGGTATAGAGCCTTAGCGAAAATGATTCTCAATGCATTTTGNGAGTGTAATCCAGGGTATGGAGCCTTAGCGAAAATGATTCTCAATGCATCTTGGGGTAAATTTGGGCAGAGAGAAAACTTACCGCAACCTGAAATAGTTGCGATAAGGCAAAGATTATTAGAAATTATAAATAACCCTGAATTGGTAATCACAGGCTTGCTTCCCGTCAACGAAAAAATGATGTACGTGAATTTTGTATGTGAAAATGAGGCGCTTCTACCGACACCCACAGCTAACGTTGTTATTGCGGCCTACACAACAGCACAGGCTCGTCTCAAACTGTACAGTTACTTAGAGAGACTTCAAGAGAGGGTTCTATATTGTGATACAGATTCCATTATATTTGTATCAAAAGACGGTGAGTGAGAACCAGAATGCGATAAATTTCTCGGTGATTTGACAAATGAGCTCGAAGGTTACGGGGAGGGTAGTTATATCAAGTCTTTTGTATCAGGGAGCCCCAAATTCTATGCGTACCTAGTTCAAACAAATAATAATGAGACAAAAGGAGTGTAANCAAATGAGCTAGAAGGTTACGGGGAGGGTAGTTATATCAAGTCTTTTGTATCAGGGGGCCCCAAATTCTATGCGTACCTAGTTCAAACAAGTAATAATGAGACAAAAGAAGTGTGTAAAGTTAAAGGTATCACATTAAACTTCAATAATAATCAACATATCAATTATCAAGCTGTCAGAGAAATGGTGACACGCGAAAGGGAGGGTCCAATAGTCTTGTCATACGATGCTATCAGACGCACAGAATTTCATCAGGTAGTAACAAAGAAAGAGGTAAAAATGACTTCTGTTTGTAGCACTAAAAGGCAATGTAGAAATGTATATAGGACCATGCCATATGGGTATGTAGCAAACGAATGACGAAATTGCAGTAGTTGCGCTAAAAGGTGATTTGTCTTGGCACTGGCTTCTCAAATCATGTGAACCGTTGAAAATTCCCCATAAATACAGAAAGGAGTATAAGTGGGTAACTACACACCATCACGGAATTGACTGGAGCGTTGGAAACGTTAAATTCAAGGATCTGATGCAAAATCATTTACGTAGTATAGTGCATCGTGCAGACCGTATATTTGTACGGGGTTCTTGCAAAGCAGATTTCATCTGGAAACACACAGCAAATGAAGTTATAGACCTTGCCGAGGAAGAAGACGATTGTCCGTCGTTTCGTAAGATGGAAAAATCTTCAGTTGTATGTGATTACCATGCGACATTGAGCGGACAGAACATCAAACACCACGTATATTGCGCTCTAGCCCAAGCTCACCAGCTTAGTGATTGGATAAACAAAAATTCTTCTGTGGAGGCGTGGTTGTAATTATAAAGAATAAAGAATTTTTATATGTGAATCCTATCTACAGTGTTGTCATTCTTTTTGTTCCTTATTAGTCGCTACTGTGTATAAAAACGTGATGTCCATGGTTCTTCACCATCAGTCTCGATCATGGATACGCGTTGGAAACACCCATGGACGTCTATAATAAGTGGCCCCACGGGGTGCGGGAAAACAGTTTTTGTCAAAACATTTTTGCAATACCTATCTTTCATGTCCGACACTAAATTTTCACGAATTCCTTTTTATTATGCTGAATGGCAACCCACATACATGCAATACCCAAACGCTAATTTAATTGAGTTCCGCGAAGGATTACCACAAAGTCAAGATTATAGTTCTGATTTACGACCCAAGTTGATTATTATTGACGATTTGATGCGTGAGTCATCGAACCATACCATTACCGATCTCTTCACGAAAGGTAGTCATCATAAAAATCTGAGTGTAATTTTCATAACACAGAATATATTTCACCAGGGGCGGGGTCAAAGAGATATTTCTCTGAATTCTAATTACATTGTGATTTTCAAGAATCCTCGGGATCGTGCACAAATTAAGCACCTCGCGCGACAAGTTTATCCTGACAACCCCAGGTTTTTACAAGAAGCCTACCTAGACGCCACCTCACGGCCGCATGGTTATATACTGCTGGATCTGAAACAATCCACACTTGAAGATTATCGAGCACGCAGTTCGATCATTCCAAATGACGAAAAACAGTTCGTGTACGTACCGCGGAAAGGTATAAATGAAAGGTAATAAGAGACTCAGACGTGTCAGTTTTCCTTATATCATGGCGGCGCGAGGTACGCCCAGTAAGAAATTGACAATTGTCCTTCAAGCGCTTTGTCATTTGAATAAAGAACAGCGGCAGGCGTTACTTAGAAAAGCTGATACGGGGTTAATACGTTGTATATGTGAGTGTGCATTAAACATCTTACGCGGTAATATACCAATCGGTAAATCTCAGAAAGATAAATTAAAACCATATAAAAAAGTACTTCGTGATTTGGCTGTTGGAAAAAAGTGCCTATCAAAAAAGAAGAAGATTATCATTCAGAGAGGGGGGTTCCTCCCGCTGCTTCTAGCACCTATACTAGGTACTTTGATTTCAAACCTCATTAGTAAATAGTAAGAGTGAAACAATCAAAATAGATCGAATATGCGCGGAAGATTATGCTTGTTCCAGAAGACAGGATTGGTGCCATTACTGATGACACGAGTCAGACACTCATGACGTCTGATAACCGTATTACTACGCCAAAAAGTGTACAAACACCGGGAAGGACATTGTCACGTCTTGATAATGGAATGAAAGAAATCTTAGAATCGGGTTCATACGCTGATGAACGTGAGAAATGGAACGCATATCAACAGATTTTACAACGTTATCTCAGTTTGGTACACAATTCTCACCAGTTGTCGATGGATACTGAGACTTTTGATAGCCCGAAAGAATCAACCTACCAAAAACATGCTCAAATTTCACCGATTCGGCCACGTTTTTCCAGTTCTCGTGTGTATGATTACACTGATGATAATATTGAATCAAGGTCAATAATTGAAAGTGTGCCGAAAAGATACCGAAGGAATGCTGCAGCACTCCTACGCAAACTACAGACCATGCCAAGAGAGGTTATATGTTGGGACGGAGAAGGTGTGGTTAGCATCAACGGGAAACTTATCAAGAATTGAAATATAGTAGATCTTATTAACGAGGCCATGCGGTCACGAAAGAAAAAGATTGCAGTTGGAAAAAAATTATTTGGGAATGTACTCTAATCGTATAATGTTCCTCGGGAATTCATTGGTAACGAAGAGTTGTTACAGTCAACTCTCAATATAGAGACGTCTACATCTCGAGGAAACAGTCGTTGACATCAAAAGATTATAAATCCTATAGAAGAAGAAGACAGTGACGAGTCGTACAATAGTATCGGAAATAGTCAAAACGGTGGGTCCCTGAAAATACGATGGATAAAAGTGAGAAAATGAAACGTTTTGAGAACGTTTATTACAACCCTAATCATCCTGCAGCATTTGCTGGTGCATGTAACCTCCAAAACATTCACAGAAGTAATGATGTCAGGAACTGACTGGAGAACCAGGATGCGTACAATATGCATAAGATGGTACGTCATCGTTTTAATAGACGTTCATATAACGTCTCCGAAGTTGACGCTGTTTGGGAGGCTGATTTAGTTGATCTTCGCGCCATATCAATATACAATGACGGATTCTCCTACATGTTAGTAGTCATCGATGTTCTCAGTAAATATGCATGGGTACAAATAAGACTGCAAAGATAGTAACCCAGGCATTTAGACGGATACTTCTGAACAATGGAGGACAACGTACCCCGAGAATCCTTCAAACGGACCGTGGTAAAGTATTCGTCAATTCTGAATTTCAACTACTTATGAGTAAGTATGGAATTCAATATCATGTAACCCGAAATCCTGATATAAAAGCTGCTATCGTTGAAAGATTTAACAGAACACTGAAGGAAAGATTGTGGAGATATTTCACATATTCCCGTACCAAACGCTACGTGGATGTTCTGCAGAAAATTGCGAATGCCTACAATCATACAAGACATTCAGGGATGCATTTCCGTCCGTGCGAAGTTGATGCTAAAAATTCTCTGATAGCAGCAGAAAACCTCTCCAAAAGATAGAGTACTAACCGTAAATCTNTCAATTTACCTGGTAGATGGAGTGTCGCACTCTCGGAAATTCATATACCTATGACTTTTTTACATATACCTGCAAGTAACAACCACAATTACGTGTCGTTGGAGAGCAGAAATTATCTGACACAAGAAGAACGAGAAATTGTAAAATTGAAGTCCAATGACCTCCTACAGAGTGGTGGTGAGGATCTCGTGAGTGAAGGGGAAGACAATCTTCAACACGGTGTTTACGATAGTATTACAGATTTGTTGGATAGTATGAACGGAATGTCATTTATGAGAGATCATGTAAAATTCATTATGAATTGTGGTGGCTACGTCTCTGTACAGCGGATCTGTGGTGCTTCCTGTGGAGATATGTTTCATATTCTACACTTAGCACCTTTACTGAAGAAACTTGTCGGATTTGCAGATGAAGATAAATGCGTAATATTATGCGCCCAAACACATACGTACGAGGGACAGACACTCGCTTCATTGGTTCCCGCATTTATTCCCTAAGGAAAAAAACTTCCGGAAAAAATTTCCCGGAATTATTTTTTTCCGGAAAAAATTACTTGGGAAATTTTTTTCCGGAAAAAATTACTTGGGAAATTTTTTTTCACAGAAAAAATTACTTGAGAATTTTTTGATTCAGAAAAAATTACTTGGGAAAATTTTTTTCCCGGAATTTAATTCCTTTTTTTTTACTTCCTTGGAAAAAATGTAAGAAAAAAAAATAGCACCCATTTTTTACATAAAAAATGTACAGAAAATAATTTTGACAGTAGTTCAGGGAAATTTTAGACTTAATGGGCATATTTTGGCTTTAGATTCTAGCTGGAAATGTATTGAATGGTGCGATAGTAAAATTGACGTTGGAAGGGATAGCGACAATCGACTGGAGATTAATTTCCCCCACTTATAACACTGTGTCGTGTAGTGTTTATATTGTGCCGTGGCTAATACCCAAATATATATGTATCCTTGGGAATTTCGTGCGCTCAAAATTATTTCCATTAACACAAGTTATTTTTTCCCAAAAAAATTAATACCGGAAAATTATTTCCAAAAAAAATTTGCCAAATAATTTTTTCCGGAAAAAATTTTTTCACAAGTAATTTTGAAAAAAAAGTATTTTTCCGAGAGATTTTTTCCAAAAGATTTTTTCCAAAGGAAAGAAGTGCGGACACCGCTTCATTATCACGAGGCNAAAGATAAATGCGTAATATTATGCGCCCAAACACATACGTACGAGGGACAGACACCCGCTTCATTATCACGAGGTCTCCCTCAAAGTATGTACGTATACTCGGATATATGCGAAACCTATATAACCGGTGATGTACACACCCCGCTAATGCGTATTGTACCATTAGATATTGATAATTATAAATACGGGGGAATAAAAATCAAGGTAGTTTCACCACCACTTTATATACCATTACTACGCACGAAATTTCAAACGATCCAGATAGATATAAGAGATGAGTATGGAGCACCGATACCATTCGAACACGGTACGTTGACTGTGACACTTAATGCCAAACGCACTGAATAATCACGGATTATGAACACCTACATTTTCGACGAGATTCTACAATCAGGGGGAGGATACATTACAGGTGACCATGGGGGTATAAGTCGTGTGTACATAGGTAGTGCTAATCAAACAGGACATGGCATTGGTAGTTTCCTAGGTGGTTTGTTCAGAAGAATACTACCACTACTCAAGCAAGGATCATCCGCTGTCGGAAGAGAGGCTCTGCTTTCAGGTGTGAATGTCATAGTCGATTTTCTCGAACGTGATATACCTCTGAAAGACACTCTCAGAAGTCGTGCACGGGAATCAGGCGTCAATTTGAAGAGGCGGGCAGAGGAAAAACTTGAGACTTTGATGACTGGTTCTGGATATAACGGCGGGAGTATGTTATCATATCCTCATTCTACGGTCAACCGTACTCCTCGAGAGTCTGAACGCCGCAAGTCAATACGCGAGTGTCGAAAAAACGCAAAAGGAAAAATACGAAGAAGCCTATAAAAATTAGAGGTCGGAAGAAGAAGAAATCACCCAAATTACGAACAGTGGCAGATATTTTCGCTTAAAACATGGCGTTCTTGCATACTCATTCATGTGAGGGTGTGAAAAGTGAACTGGACTTATTTTCTTTACCTCCAACGCAGACAGCCATCGAGTCCTCATACGATGTACACTACAAGCCAATAGCATCACTTGTGGATAACTCAGCCGTCGAGTTCGATATACCAGGACAAGGTGATGAGTACAGTGATTTAGCTCATACACAGTTATTTTTACGTATTACGATACCAACATTAGTGACAGAGAAGAAACCGGTACCTTCGGCTACTATCGGCCCCATCATCGACTTATTACGCTCGTTATTCGATCAAGTGGATATTTCCTTCAATCAGAAAGCCGTGACCCTGCCAATAATGCATATGCTTACTGCGCTTATATAGAAACTCTTCTAAATTATGTTGCCGATGCGAAGAACTTGCACCTGAGTAGTGTGTTGTGGTCAGATGATACAGCTGGTAAGATGGATGACGTCGGTGGAGGTAACGAGGGTTTAAGGATACGTAGGGCTTATTTAAGCGATGGAAAAACAATCGATCTCACGGGCCATTTACATTGTGATGNGATGGGAAAACAATCGATCTCACGGGCCATTTACACTGTGATGTGTTCAATCAGGATCGAGCATTGTTAAATGGTGTAAATATTCATATCCGATTGGTTCGTTCAAGAGACAATTTTTGTTTAATGGATAACACAAATAGCCCATTCACCATTAAAATAACAGAAGCTTCGTTGATCATCCGGAGAATGAAGGTGAGTCCTGGATTATTATTATCCCACCAAAGGGCCTTATCGAAAGCAACAGCCAAATACCCTGTTACAAGAGTTGAAGTCAAAAGTGAATAATTTATATGTGGAGTCATACAATTCCGTCTTCTCAGGCACTGATATACATTTTCTGAACGATGGTAATGGTGTTCACCGTGGAGATTACCCTCATGGGTATTGTCTCTTCGCATTCGATTTAACACCAGATTTGTCAGCTAATGATAACTCACACTGGAATTTGATACGAAGCGGTAACATGCGCATCGAGGTACGATTTGATGAAAGCTTAGTTTCAACGATCAACGCTGTAATTTATGCTGAGTTTGAAAGTGTCATAGAAATTGACTCAGCGAGACAAGTGACCCTGGACTATGCATAATCATCAAAATATTCGGTATCATGCTCAGCGCATGCGCAGTTATTTTTGCAGTATCAGCAGTTTTCTGAAACAACGGATTTGAATCGCTGTTCAACTGTACAGTTGTGTATGAATATTCAACGTAGAAGGTTGAAAGGAGAGCATAGCAATGGCCTGCAGTAATTCAGATTCGGCAGCAATTATTCATTACGAGGGTTTCATCGAAATCCACGGGGCATTCGTTCCAAAAGAAGTGGCGGTGACCTCCACATCATTCGACATACCAGTATTCTGCGATTCCACCTAATATTCAGAGGATGAACAATCAATTTACAATCACACATCACGATATTGATTGGTATGAAGGAGAAACATCTTCTAAATATATCTATGCAGTATGACGAGCCGTTACCGAAAGAATAAAGTACGTGTATACCTATGGTTGTGAGCAAACGAAATTCACTGCTGCCCTTCTTACCCGAGATGTTATCAATTTGAAGGGCCACATCAGATCGCCACTATTCGCTTGTACACCAGTAGCTGTTCCATCATGCCTCATACATAGTACATTGAATCACAGAACCTTTATATGTGCTATGCGCCGAGTCCTTCAAATCAAAGCGTGGTTGACTTTGAACGAGGAAGGATTAAAAAGTTTATCCAAAGAGAAATTTCCTGCTGATGAACACAGTATAGATTCTAGAAGCCCTACAGTATATACCGAATCATACAGTCGGTGTATATCCAGCGCACAAGATCCCATCGGCGTGGACGAAACCGACTGCAATAGTAGCGAACACACATGACCACACCCAACCAGGAGAACACTGGATCGCCATGTACGTTGATCGAGATGGTAGAAGATCGTACTTCGACAGCTTCGAACTGCCTCCCATCGTGCCCCAGCACGCTGCAAGGCTCCGAAAGAACTGTAAACTCTTCAGGTGCAGCATCCGGCAGCTCCAGCATCATGAGTCGAGTGTATGTGGACAATACTGTATACTTTTTCTGCATTGTATGGCTATGTTTGCAACTCCTGAGAAGTTCTATTCATTATTCACCGATCGATTCATATCTAATGATCGTCTAGTGCGTGAATATCATGATGCATTTATGAAGAAAAAACGTAATAGTGTCCCCGAGGGGAAGTTATTTAGTGGCCGCGGTTATAATTGTACGTCGTGGATTCAAAAATGTACGTAATTTATAAGAAAAATATGTAATTCATGGGGACATTATTTTGGGGAAAATATACATGTAATTAATAACTGAAATTCAGTTTTTTATTTCCCCTGTATGATAGCTGCTATGATGCACCCACAGCATTCACAGTCACTCCCACCCCACCACTCGCCCGCGTCGGAGTCGTGCTACTTTGACCGGTGCAGTGGTGGGGTCGGAGTGACTGTGGGTGGGGGGCGCCATAGTAATTCCCATACTACTATAGTAGAAAGACTCATTGATAGGAGAATCTGGAGATGATTCTATGATGGATGTATTTTTAAATCAAATTTTGATTTATGATAGATAGAAAAATTTTCAAGAGACCTTGTTAGTATTGTAGATATCATTCTGCTTAAGAAAAATGATCTCGAAAAAAAGTTCTATATTTCTTCTAGATTATGAGATATTTCAAACAAATTAATTTGTTTTTTTTTTGGTAATGCAAAATTTCGTTCTTCTTCCCATTCCACCTCTGAATTTTTGGGAGAAATAAAAATAATGTAGATTTAAGTTGGCAAATTTGTATGAACTTATGATGAAAATACGATGAAAAACCATTCTATTGGATGAATACCACTGAGTGTCTTCATATATTGTATGGAAATGATCAAGAGAAAATGGTGTTGGTTGATGTGTAAGATCAGTGTATTCGTAGAGAGTCAATACAATTTTATGTTGAATAAGTTATGCGAGATTCATATCAATTATACGATTGTGAAGACTCATTATTCGAGTTGTAAGCACGAAAAGATCTACCCAATGACCTTCGTCAATTGAATTTTTAAATCTGCAGAAAACCATTTACTGAAATAATTCGAATCATTTTTTTTATATTTTGAATAATACCATCAATTCTTGTGAAAGTTTCATCCTATTGGCACTTTAATGTGAGAGATTTATTGAGAAAATTTTTCAATGTAATTTATTTGATTTATTATTGAATAGATATTTTTGTTTCACAACCGACCTTTTTTTTCAGTATCTATCAGTTCAAAATGAATCCTTTTCCCCCTCCCTTTTTTTTGTCGTCACCGAAATTATTAGCGTTTCTCAACATTTTTGACACAAGCATTTCTTTGGTTCCTAAAATAAATAGAAAAACGTGGATTAATAATTTCTGAATGAATTGATTTCAATTTTATTAACATTTAGCATTGTTATCTCTACCTTTGCACTTCCTTTGATAGCTTTTTCTGTTCTTTCATTTTTTTCTCTCTTGTCTCATAATCATCCAGAGCTCAAATGAGTACTGCATTCCATCCACCATTGAAAGCTGCTGACATAATTATTGTAAACTTCGTTATCATGATGGATGAATAGTCGAGAAAAGATTAATAATTCTCACCATCCGCAAAGCTTTCCATTACACGGTCCGACAAAATTTTGACCCTTTCTCTCCTAGAGATGAAATTACCCGCATTAGGAAGATTTAATCACGCTGATTCTAAATCCGGCAACAGAATTCCTCTAGGTCTTCCAGTTTCAAAGAAAAAAAATGTTAAAGTTGCCAAAATCACCTAAAACCATTGAATTCTAAATTCAATAAAAAAATAACGCGTGCACCATTCGAACTGAAATAAAATTTTAAAAAATGGGAGAATCGAGATGTATGACTAGAAAGAGAGTTTTTTGTGATTAACACATGCGTTATTTCTCAATAAATTTAGTAATTAACTGTTAAAAATTCAATTTGGCCCTCAAAAAAGAATCATGGTTGGAAGGTCTGAAGTTGCACCACCACGATCATTCCACNGAAGAAAAAAATGTTAAAGTTGCCAAAATCACCTAAAACCATTGAATTCTAAATTCAATAAAAAAATAACGCGTGCACCATTCGAACTGAAATAAAATTTTAAAAAATGGGAGAATCGAGATGTATGACTAGAAAGAGAGTTTTTTGTGATTAACACATGCGTTATTTCTCAATAAATTTAGTAATTAACTGTTAAAAATTCAATTTGGCCCTCAAAAAAGAATCATGGTTGGAAGGTCTGAAGTTGCACCACCACGATCATTCCACGGCCATTCCCAATGTCCACTTTTGAGGGTTATTCACTCAGTTCATAAAATGGTGATTGAAACTTAAATAATTTGAATATGCAACCAATTTTACAAGCTGTGGTGGATCTGCAAGCGATGAGACATCTTGATGTCCTTGTTGAGGCTCAGCCTGAACTTTGGGAGAACGGTTTATCAAGGTATGGAAACCATAATAAACTCACGTGGCGAGCAATTGGTGGCCAATTGCATCCCCCACGTCCAGGTATGGACTTTATTACTTCAAAATTGAACTATGTCAATGCATATGGAGAATATCGATCAATTTTATTCCCAAAAGAGTATTTAACTTGGTGCATTTTCGTCGAGTTGAGAGATAGCCAACTGGGTGCAAGGCGGATCAACCCTGATGCACCGTTTATTCTGGAGAATGAACTAATGTTTTTAAATGAAGATGATGACACCTGTTCCATTACCTCATCTTCTCCCCCTTCTCCCCCACCAAGTCCCCCTCTGGAACATCCTGAAATCCTGAACGAAGTCATAGTGATTGAGCCCGAACAAGACGAATTGCCCTAACTTCTCAAAAATTCTTCAATGGTTCTCCAACGATTCTATTCATAAATATCAAGAGATTTTATTCTCAAAATCCTCTACAATGAATTTGAAGTAATTGGACATAACGTGAAATATTTAAATAAAACCTATCAACAATAACGAGAGTGAGGTTTACATATTAACNTTCATCATTCTCCATCAATTTTCTTATTTGAGGGCCGACGAAAATTCCGGCTTTGATTTTGGCTTCGCTCAACTTTGGGAAAAATGACTTCAAGTAACTGAAAGCCTGACCATCCTTATCCAGAGCTTTCACGAAGTTCGAAATCAGTCCTAGTTTGATGTGAAGCGGGGGTAAACAAATTTTGTCGGGCTCAGCGAGTGGTTCTCTGATGAGATTCCCTTTTCCAATCGTGAAATCATCATGAGGAGGCCAATCACGCTTACTCCAATGATTTAATTTGTCTCGGCTATCCCAAAGACACAAGAAGCAACAATTCTTGGTCCAACCCAGCTGCAGTCCTAAGATAAGATTCACCATTTTCAAGTCGGCTGAGATGCGCCAGTTATAATATCGATATCCAAGTTTTTCCAACAGAAACTCGACATTGGCGTGACTTTCTTTTAAGGCGGTAGAATAGCCGATGGGTAGGGATGGATAGTGGTACCAATGTGCAGCAAGACTGCCTTCAAACTAGCTTTTGATGAATCGATAAACAATCGCCATTTGTCCGGATCATATTCTATGCCCATGCTCTTCATCAGTCCATCAATATCGATGCAGTAACAAAGCTCCGGCTCTTCTTTAAAAAATTCGTGCAAGTGTGACTCACGGACACGATATTTCGTGATGCGAACCCCGGCTTCCAAGAGATACATCTCTTTCAAGCGCGAGGATAGCAATTCCGAATTTTCCTTGCTTAGCTTCATGTCTTTAATCAAATCATCCAAACGGTTTTGGTTGAAGAAAGTTGGTCCTTTTCGACTCTCCACTTTTAACGTGGGCTCATAGGTAACATCATCGTTATCTTCGATGGACTTCCTCGATTCTTCCTCTGTCTGCCTTTCTGAAGGAGAGTCAGCCAAAGTTTGCGGAATGCTGCGATCGACTACTGGCAAATCCACTGAAGGTACCTTTGTGTACGTCATTTTATTGTTGTCTTTTCTTACGTAGCGTCGGAAGTCACTTAGACAGAAATAACAGTCACTAGTGTGATCTCTCGGCTCTCTCCGAACTGCAGGAGTGGTAAATGGTGATTTTTTACCCTCGTTAACGAATGCTGTGAGTTGTCGGCAGCAGGATGAGCAGCATTGATGGGGAGTCCATGATTTCTCCATGTAGATCATCGGGCGCTTGAAGCCTCTTTCGTATCCATCTTTAACTACGTCTGTGATGTTTCTCCATTGCGGTTTGGGCATGTATTTGGCACAGACGTAGCAGAAGAAATCAGGAGAAATTTTACAATTACGTGGCATGTCTGTGACTTTGAGTGACACATTGAATTGAATGACTGCTGTCAATGTGCAACGCAAGCTCTCATTTGGTAAATAAAATATAGAATACGAATTAGAGTAAAGCCTGGAAATGTGCATCTTAGATTGACTTATTATACTTTCGTTTTATAAATGAAATGAGATGAAAAAAATAGGTGGCCAAGAATTCATAGGAAGATCATAAAACGGAGTGGAGGAAATAATTCTGACGGTAGTTGATAAAAATTGATTAAATATTTCACGTTATATCAAGTTTCTACAAATTCATTGTGGGAGATTTTAAGAATATAAACTCTGGATATTCATGAAGAGAATCGTTGAAGAATCATTGAAGAATTTTCAGAAGTTAGGGTAATTTGTCTTGTTTGGGCTCAATCACGAGGACTTCGTTCAAGATTTCAGAATGATCCAGAGGGATACTTGGTGGGAGAGAAGATGAGGTAATGGAGCAGGTTCCATTAACTTCATCTAAAAAGATCAGTTCATTCTTCAGAATGAACGGTGCATCAGGGTTGATCCGCCTTGCCTCCAGTTGGCTGGATATATCTCTCAACTCGACGAAAATGCACCAAGTTAAATACCTTTTGAGAATAAAACTGATCGATATTCTCCATATGCATCGACATAATTTTAATTTTATAGTAATAAAGTCAATACCTGGGCGTGGAGGATGCAATTGTGCATCAATTGCTCGCGTTTATTGCGGTTTCCATACCTGAATAAACCGTTCTCCCAAAGGTCGGCTGAGCCTCAATAAGGGCAACAAGATGTCTCATCTCTTCCAGATCCCCCATAGTTTGTACAATTGGTTGCATATTCAAATTATTTAAGTTTCAATCACAATTTTATGAACTGAATGAATAACCCTCAAAAATGGACATTGGGAATGACACGTGGTGGTGCAACTTCAGACCTACCAACCATGATTCTTTTTTGAGGGTTAAATTTAATTTTTAATACCTAATTACTGAATTTATTGAGAAGTATCGCATATGTTAATCACAAAAAACTCTCTCTCTCTATTCATACCTTTCGATTCTCCCATTTTTTAAAATTTTATTTCTATCCGAATGGTGCACGCGTTATTTTTTTATTGAATTTAGAATTTAACGGTTTTAGGTGATTTTGGTAAGTTTAACATTTTTTTTCTCTGAAACTAGAAGGCCTAGAGGAATTCTGTGGCCGGATTTAGAATCAGCGTGATTAAATCTTTCTAATGCGGGTAATTTCATCTCTAGGAGAGAAAGGGTCAAAATTTCGTCGGACCGTGTTATTTATTGGTTCATCCATTAACGTGATAATGATGAAATGATTTTTTTTCTTAGCTGTCACTTTATCAGATTATGCACGTCTTTCCTTTTGTCTTTTTTATTTGTGTCCAACTTCACACGAAAACGTCATTCGATCGGATGAAAAAAGGCATGGCAGGGAATCCCGCTAGCCACATTCAAGCCCAATTTTCGAATTCCTCACTGCATTATAGTTGATTTTGACAGTCACAAGAGTCTATTGATTTATTCAATATTTCAATACTTCAGAGTTTATTGTGTGACCTTTTCCTTAATTACAATACAATAATTCCTGAAATGAGGAGAGGGTAATTAAAGAAAGAGGGCAAATAAATGGTTTAGTTTGAATAATGAATTATATTCTTTGAACTTTACATTAAATAAATCGTCAAGAGAAGTTAATAATGCCTTTACTCGAGATCTAGAGAAGTGGGGGAGGCCAGCCAACTTTTATACACCTAAGGGATGATTCTAAGCAAAACAAAAGGGAAGAAGCTAGTCGTATCGAGGGGATTACATAAGAAAAGATGTATGAATTAATGACTCTACTGGGGGAAAGAAAAGGAATGTGTAAGCTCACCGTTGGGGGGGGGGTACCATGGGATGATGTTGTGGGGCAGAGGGGGAAAATGAAGGAGATAACTCGTACTCACGTTGACCAAAAAGGGCTTCACAGAAAAGTCCTCCAGAAACGTCCTCAAAAATAATCCTCAGGGCCTTCGTTCCTCCTTCCGACTCCAGGGGCTCCAAAGCGAGAGCTGGGATGGACTCCAATTAATCCAAGGGTCCTCTTTTCTTTTCACCGAAATAACTTCCGGGGCCACTTTACTGTACACGATTAACTCAGATGGGCACGTGGCAGCTCACGGAGCAGCTATAGCACGAGTGATTCTTTTCTCCTTTCTTCCTTCTTCTCCTTCGTAATTCGGGGGAATTCGCAAGATCTCGAGTTTCTTCGGGTCAACTTCGAGGGGAATCGGGGCCAATCAAGGTGTTGAGATTGTGCCCACGATCATGATCCCGGGACATATGGGTGGTGAATTTCGAGGGCGGTGGATTGTCGAGGCTTATCCATGGGCGTTTCTCGGGGGCGACGGCTTCTTCAATCACTCTAGGTGGTTCGGAACTGCTGACTTCCTTCGGCGGCTGTTCGTCGTTGAATCTAGGGGCGAGGGTAGAGGGGTAACGAGGGGAAAAGCTAGAGAAAGGGTAACCAACGGTGGTGGGATTTTACGTTTTAGGGGGCTGTGTGTGTTGGGGAAAAATGTGTGTAAAAATAATAAAAAATAAAGTAATGTGCCTCGTCACAATTGATTTATTGAATATTCAAATACTTCAATATCCATTTATATATTTATTCATGGAATAATTTATTGGCTTTTTATCATTTCTTTTCAAATGATAAAAAGACAAAGCATAATTACAAATTGTGAAATTTAGAAAAATTGATCTTGCAATTTGTACATTGATGCTACTCACTGATCTCTAAGAATTAGAGATTCTACTCTCGTTTTTTTCTCTTTTAATTTTAGATCATTCCTGTTCATCGACTTTATATAGGCAAAACTGGAACGATGAAAAAAGTTGGGTTCATCATCAGTGATCAAACAACCTCATAACATCTATTCCTCCGATTTCATCATTCTCTTTGACATCTTGGGTGAGCATTGTATTATCCAATCATCGTTCGAAGGTATTACCACACAATCCACATTTTATCCCATTGAATTCTTCATGATCACTCATGGTTCATCTTTCATCAATTCAGATACGTCTCCATTCTCTACCTGCTGGAAGGAATTTTCTAATTCTCATTTCTTTCATCTATTGAGGCAAAGACATTCATAACATTTCGGACGATTTCAAGACTATCTAATCAATCCTGAAGGTATTACCATTGAAGACATTGGCATAATATTCTTTTGAAACAGCTTGCATCTGAGTAGTGATGTTTTTTCTCAAGTACTCTTACTACTGAATGGACATCAGAATATTCAAATAAATTACTCCTAGGTGGGAGTTGTAGTTCATAGAGGTTGGAGAGGATCAAAACCATTCAAAGTAATCCAATGGAGTTCAAGAGAAAATCGAGCCGATATACATGAGGTATTGTAGATACTGATGAGTTGATGTTGAAGCTATTGGGAGACCAGTCCTGGAAATAAGGGATGCCTTACGAGGACTGTGTAGCTATATTATAGACACCTTCCTACCTACCTACATGCAAGACACATGTTCAGGTCTACATAGGATTTAAAGTAGTACATACGAAACACAAATTTTAAAGATTAAAATCTGAAAAAAATTGTAAACGAAAGTTGATGAGAATAGGAAAATACTGGTTGAGTTTGCGTGCAATCCTCAATCCAGTATTATTGATAGTAATTTATCAAGAAATGTCAAAATAACACCACGCACGAAAAAATTTAATAGAAAATCCTAGCGAATTCGCTAGAAAATTCTATTGGATTTCTATCAAAATTTCTATAAGTTTTTTGCCGTTTCTATTGACATGTTCAATAGAAAATATTGTACAGAAAAAATCGATAGAATTTCATTTTTCTATAAAACTTATTCTATTGAAGTATTTTCTATAAAATTTTCTGGGCTCAAATTTTCTAATTTTTTTAAAAGTCATTCTCCATTTTTTTCTCTTCAAGAAAATCAAACAAAAAAACTTGAGCCGAAGAAATCCTATAGGAAATCGATTTCCATTGACTTTTCCTATAGAATATTTCCTATCGAACATGTCAATAGACACGGCAATAAACTTATAGAAAATTCAATAGAAATCCAATAGAATTTTCTAGCGAATTCGCCAGGATTTTATATTAAATTTTTTTATACCTGACAGAGTCTTATGAGAAAATGAGCTAGTTGAGGTTATGGCAAAGATTGAAATCTATGAAAACTCTCAAAAAATAGGAAAAAATAAATGAATATAGAATTATCAGGAATATTTAGAATTTTCAGCTCGTGTAGTCGGGAGACCTCGACTACGCCTCGGGCCGCCATCTCCACACTCGTGAGAATGCCATCCCATCCGTACAGAAATATACTATTCTGTTATGAAAGAATAGAATGAACAAATCGAATTCTATAGATTTGTTCTATACAATATTCGAAGTCGAAGAGATGTAAACCGCCAAATCAGTCTGATCAAAGCCGAGTTTTCGACTTGATTCAAACCGATTTTTCGATTTAATTCAATCCGATTTTCCGATTCACTTTACGCTGACCTGTCGACTTGATTCGAGTCAATTCTTCGACTTGATTCAAGTGGATTTTTGGTTCGATTCAAGCCGACTTTTTGGTTTAATTTGAGTGGATTCTTCGGTTAGATTCAAGTCAACTCTTCGGACTTTTTTTCGATGTTATTCCAAGTTATCATGAGCGAGGTGGATTTAAATCGGGTAATTCCTCAATACGGCCTAAACCCGTGGTTACTTATTCAGCGTAGAGTGAGGGGTTCTAGTACAAATCCGTACAGTTCTCCGTATATAAGTTGTTCCCTATCACCATTCTGTTACTCTAGCTGGCTTCAGCATCATGAGATTTGAATGGGGGTGTCAGCGGCGGTAGATATTTGAGGATCTAATGAATGTCATTTTATTCTTTAAATAAATTTTCTAATTCATTTTTACAAAAAAATTCAAGAAATCTTGATACATTGTTAGTCCTACGAAACTCGCTGCAAAGAGCTGACTGAAGAATACCTGGAGAGAGAAATACTAGAAAAAGTCCAGATACTAGAACCGGAATTCTTACTACGCGCTACCGGAAGGTTTCTGCAATTCACAGAGAAAATTTGCTGTCATTCATACAAAGTTTCCAGTAAGAATATTTTCTTCAAAGTCATTTCCCATTGTTTGAACCAGTCAATTTGAAGTTTGTTCCGTTAATTTTTTCTCATTTCTCATATCCTTGTTAAGTAAATGAGCAGAAGTTTTTTGTTCATAGTTTTTCTCGTCGTGTGGGGTTTCATGAATATTCGGATAGTTTGAATATCCTGGTAGCGTGTAAAAAGAGGAAATGAGATTCTGTGTTGACGTAGAGTTGACGTACGATTGTCTTCGTTGCTGAAACAATCGATCTTCGCATTACGGTAGAAATTGTTCTCAGACATGTATCTCCTAATGAGCTTCGATAGAAAACGATTGTCTCTGAATGTTTGAACAATGCGGAATAGGAAAAAATGACTCTGTTTCTTTCATCCTACCACGCCTGAGAAAAATCTAGAAGAAAAAAATTAATAGATTTTGATTTTCGATGGAATTTCTTATCAAACTTTCTCATAAGTGAGTCAATGATGAAAGATGTGAACATTGCGAGGGGTAGAAGAAACGTTGGTGAATCCTGTATACTTATTACTATTCTCTCTGCCACAGATTTCCCTCCTTCCATTACACGAATAAAATAAAAAATTCACTCCTTTATACGCTTGCTAGAAAGTGCGATCACTCCAGACAGTTTGATTGACGATTCTAGTATCCAATGAACTTTAAAGGTATATCAATGTTTCATCACGCTAACCCTCCTCGGATAATTCATGTCCTATCATTCACTTCGATTCATAAACTCAGATATCATACAATCTATTCCTCGATTGGAGAAGAATTATACTACTTAAATTTTTCCTACACAAACCTGAGCACTTTTCTCAAAAGACCAGTAGACGTCCAAGTAACACTGAAGGTAATGTCATTTATTCTTTTTTTCTTTTAGAAATAATTTTTTTTATAGAATGTGCCTATGAATTTTTTTTGGATATATCTTTTCTCTACATACTCAAATTGTGAATCATTCCATTCCAGTATGAACCCTTTTGAGATGAATTCCACTATTACTGAGAGATTTATTTATCATGTCGAAGTTGAAACGAAAAAGTTCATTGATGCAAAACGCCGAGATGAAAAATCGAATGTATGGATTACGGGCTGGGCGAATGAAAGACAATTCGAAGATAAAGGAAAAAGAAGAGAACTATCCATCAGAGAAAGTAATGAAGGAAGGACATCACAAATATAACACGAAGAAGAATCCAAGGGTCAAAATTGATCATATTGGGAACTCGGACGATCTGAGTCTTTTGAAGTTCCAAATTCGGAATGTAACGAAAATGCCACCACCAAAGGAAAAATGTGTCATAAATCGACAATGCAATTCACTTCAACTGAAACTCATCAATATTTCACTCGCACCAAAATGAACAGAAATACTGCAGTCCCAGGGGATGGCTCACCAATGGGTCAAGAAAATGCAAAAAGTAGTACTGAAGTTCCGAAAAAAAGTTCACAAATGAACCGAAGAAATGAGACAAGAAGGACGAGATCGACTCCTCAAGTAGATATTCAGCGGATAAAACTAATGAGAATCCGTCGAAAAAATAAAGATTATGTCAATCGAGAACGGAGAATTAATGAAGAAAGACTTTGGAGGAAGAGGAGAGATCCAAATTACACAGCTAATGAAAGAGCTCGTAATAGAGATGGTGAAAAAGCAGCAAGAGCAATTGAAATATTCCAATTCCGGGAGCATTATAACAACATTATCAATTCGAGACTGGAACACGCAGAATTCAAGAAGGAAAGCGCTTTATTTAAAGCTTTCATAATAAGTCGGAAGAACTGTCCAGATGTCTTGTGTATCTGCTGCGATAATTTACTTTTTATGAAATTTATGAGAAAATATCATCGATCTCGGTATGCTGCCAAGTTGAGTGGGGATCAGGCTGAGCTGGATTCTTTCTTCATAAAAATAGACAACAATTGTTCAAAGTACATATGCACAACATGCCACAATCACATATCCGGGAGGAAAATACCTAGAGCAGCCGCATATGACTTGAAATTCATCCAATTCCAAATGAATTGAAGAGATTATCGCCCCTACAAGAACGTATGGTCTCACCATACGTCCCATTTATGCAAATACGACCTCTTAAACCTCACTGTATCACGAATCCACAATTATCTATTCATGGAAGTGTTGTGAACGTTCCTGCAAAGATCAATGAGATGGTGGATACACTTCCTTGAAATTTCAATGACATGTCAACACTACAGATTCAATTTAAAAGACATTTAGATCATAAATTTTGCTATATGCATGAAACAATCAAACCTTCAAATGTATGTGCTGCGCTGCACTATTTGATGTCTACACCACTCTACAAGAAAAATGGAATAACGATTGATAACATGTTTTTCGATAAAAACGACAAAAATGACGATTTTTTGATGGATTTCACAGTTGATGAAGACATTGCTGATGAAGAAATTCGTAGTGATGAGGAACAATCCGAAACTGACGAAGATTCAGAAGACGATGAGAACAGGTATACGAAGAATCTGATGGTGAGGAACATAAATCATCCGCATATCAGGATGAAGTATTGATCATCGATGAAAACTTGTAATTGTTCACTGAAACATATATTATGGCACCATGTCAAGACAATCATCCAGCTCCTTGGCATATAGAAAAGCACATCGACGAGTTAAGCTTCCCAACTATTTTCCTAGGGGAAATTTTCGGTCCAAATGGAAAGTTGAGCACTTATTCTCAGCGTGCCAAATTTTTGACAAGAAATCAAGATAAGAGATCATGTCAACCAACAAGAATCTTATATATGGCAAAGCGAAAAGTTGAGGAGAGAGTCATGTCTGCAGTTAATATATGTGTAAGGAAACTGCCGCAGAATGATCAGTTAACTGTCGGCCAAGTCAAAGACAAAGCCTATATTAGTGATATGAGGCCGTCATGATGAAGGTTATTCCTTTCTCAAAAACGTACGACCGCCCCCTGCATTTTGGGAAGCAAAGAAGAACAATGTTCGTGCAATGATTCTGCAACTCGGTACACCAACACTCTTCATAACTCTCTCTGCATGAAAAGTTAATAATCCTGAATTAATTTAATTCCTTTATCGACTGAAAAACAATGACAAAGCAATATCACTCCTCCAAGCCGTTTCATCGGATGATGCTGTTAAAAATGAATTAGTAAGATGTGATCCTGTGTCAGTCGTACGTTACCTTGATAATCGATTTATGGAAATCATAAAGCTACTGAAAAATCCAGATGATCCTTTGAAGAGACATTTTGTAGTGGACTAGTTCACCAGGAAAGAATTCCAAGGGAGAGGTACTGTCCATACTCATACATTATTATCATGTAACGACGCACCCAAATATGATCCAGATAGTGATGATTCTATCACACAAGTTGTGGATTTTACCGACAACCATATTTCCTGTCAATGGGGCTCTAGAAATCCATTCATTGCTTTCCAAAAGCACAGGCACACAGTAACCTGTAATAAAGGCAAGAAAAACACAAAGGAATGTGGATTCAATTACCCTCAATTTGTGATGAAGTCCACTCCAATTTCAAAACCACTAAGCTCAAATGAAAAGACAAAACATGAAAACAAAAACTTGGAGAAAATAAAAAATTTGATGGATGTTTATTCAAAAACGAATGAAGACATAGACTTCAATGAAATGTTGGGAGCTTTGGGATTAACTGAATAAGAATATCTCAATGCTATAAGGAGTTCGTTGGACAAGGATAAACTGTTCATAAAAAGACGAACGTGTGATGTCACTATTAATAATTACAACTCGACGATTTTAAATCTACTAGAAGCTAATATGGACATACAATTCATTCTCGATCCTTATGCTTGCACACAGTATATAATCAATTATGTTTCCAAAATTGATGTGGGATTGTCAAGGTTACTACGGGAAGCAGCGAATGACTTGAAGAATAATAATCAACCATTACGCAAGAAATTGAGAAAATATGGCAACATATTCATCAACGGTAATGTAATGTCACCGCAGGAAGCAGCATATCATGTATTGGAGTTGCCGCTCTGTGAATCAAGTCGATCTATCACCTTCATCAATACATCTCCCAATAATAAAAGAGTAAGAATGCTAAAATCATTCAAACAAATGTCTTCATTGGATGATCAATCTACGAGCATCTATGCTCAAAATGTCTTCGAGAAATATAAACGCAGAGTATCTGCATTAAAGAATGTCGGCTTCGTTGATTTTGTTGCATGTTTTTCCATAAAAACTCAGAAAAGTAGCCGACGAGATGATGAGAACTGTGATTGTGATGGTGATAATATTGTTGGTGATGACAGTAGTAATGAAGAGAAGAATGATGATGACAATCATGAGACTCAAGGAAAGCCAAATACAACCAATGTGACTGAGAATGATTCAACTACGAAAGGAGTGAAGAAAGAAAAGAAGCAAATTATCATATATGTTCGCTACACAACACAAAAAGATGAGTTCAACTACTATCGGGAACAAGTTCAATGTTTTTATCCGTGGAGGAATGAAACAATTGACATTGAAAATGTCGATTGCAAAATGATATATCATCAACATCTCAAAATAATTGAACAAAATAGATAGAAATATTCTATTATTGAAGATGAAGTAATTGACGAAGCCATTAAGAATGCGATGGAAGACAATCAGAAAAAGCATGATGAAGAGAACTTGGAATTCAACAAACGCAAAATGAAAAAAGATCAAGAGGTAGATATTTTTGAACAAGCAGGTGTCGCAGACGGTAGTAAAAAAGACACAATCCGGTTCACCAAACCAGAGACCGTGTCGAAGGAGGAAATCCTGGAAATGATCGATAATTTGAATACTCTACAGAGGGAAATTGTGATGCATATTTTGAAGTGCTTCAAAATTCACGACTTACCATTGAGGATATTCATTAGTGGTTCAGCAGGTGTTGGAAAAATAAGAGTGATTAATTGCATCTATCAATTGCTCTTTTCATATTTCTATGCCACACCAGGTCTAAATTCGGATTTACCGTATATTTTAGTATGTGCACCCAGTGGTAAAGCAACTCATTTGATCAGAGGAGTCACAGTGCATACCGCATTCGCTTTACCAGTCACGGAATTTTCTGGCCAGATGCCTGAATTAGCAGCAGATATAGGGAATTCAATTCGCTGTAAATTAGCGGACCTGAAGTTGGTGATTATAGACGAGGTGTCGATGGTGGGATCGAATACACTAGCACGTGTGGATACTCGCCTACGGCAAATAATGGGAAAAAATTCCACTTTTGGCGCAATTTCTGTAATTTTGATGGGTGATTTACATCAGTTACCACCTGTTATGGATAAAGCAGTATATCATCGGCCGACTTGGGGAGCCTTGAACGCACTGGCGGACACCATATTATGGGATGAATTCCAATATTCCGAATTAACCGAAATGATGAGACAAAAAGATGATAAGATATTTATCGAGGCTCTCAACAACTTGTCGTTAGGAATCATGACCGGCGAAGATATAACTCTAATCAGAAGCCGACAGGTTGCACCGGACAAAGTTCCTGACACAGCTATGAGATTATACTATGATAACTCAAGTGTAAATCGGTATAATGATTTAAAAATAAAAAAACATCCGGGACAATGTTATAAAGCGATCGCCAATGACGATTTTTTGGGGAAAGCTTCAGAATCTCGGAAAAAGTAAATCCTCAATTCCCTCAAGAAGGACGACACTGCAAAGAAAGAATTAAAAATACTGAAATACAAGATCAAGCTTAAACTTGGGATAAAATACATGGTTACATCAAATATAGATGTTGGTGATGGTATTGTTAATGGCGTTTGTGGAAAGTTGGAAAAAATCACATTTATTGATGAAACGAAACCAGATAAACTATGGATAAATTTCAACAGCCCAATCATTGGCGGGAAGCAGAGGCAACCATTTTTGCATTACATGGAGAATAATAAAATCGATCAACATGTGACACCCATTCAGAGAATAATTCTTCAAGTGTCCAGTAATAAGGGTGATACATATCAAGCCTTAAGGACGCAGTTTCCAATAGTCGCTGCGAAAGCAATGACCATTCACAAGAGTCAAGGGCACACATACGATGAAGGGCAAACATCACTCTTACACCTAACGCTCGACCATTAACTCGTGCATTACACTATGTAGCCTTAAGTAGAGTATGCAGTTTGAATAATCTGTTCATTCTAGGAACATTTCACCCACCATCAAAACCTACTATATACTTAATAGTATATAATAAGAGCGAATTCACTTAATTCAACTTTGGTTGAATTCACCGCTTCACTACTGAACTCACAGCTCCGCTACTGAACTCTGGATTATTGACCCACTGAATGCAAGGAATTATTATTACTATATTCAAACTATCGAATTGTTATCATATTCTAACAATCGAATCCAAGTTTTAATTATCCAAAAATCAATTTGCGAAAATGAATTCATCAATTTCCGAAGTGTCAACGATAACTGTAAACAATGAATAATTTTGATAAGTTGAAAATTTGAATTTCAACTATTCAAATTTTGTCGTCATTGGAATTTCCGATTCTATGATTGGAGGAAGAATGAAAAATATAATTATGTTGTAGATAATAACTACTCAGAAAGCTTTTCATAATTATTGGATTAAACTCTTGATTTCTATGTTTACTCATTCATAAATTTGTTATGGATGCGAATATAGTAATAGTATATAATAATAGTATACAATAATAGTATATAATAATAGTATATAATAAGAGCGAATTCACTTAAAAATTCTCAATTTACCTGTTGTAGTCATTTTTATTAAGAAGAAGGAGAGAACAAGGAAGAGGCCATAATAATCGTAGAAAACTACATAGTCTCTTTTGAAATAAAAGACTCAGAGAATTAAAATTTAATTTGAAGATTTGAGACAGACAGTTTTCCATTTCTGACAGACTAATGTCTTTTGATAGATATGTCAAGATCGACGAGAGATATGAAAACTTCTGTACCGATTTTTTCAAAAACTTCAATTACACTCTATCCTATCGATGGCCTTGGCTATGTAGTCAAATATGGGTGTTGGCATACAGAGGGCCTGGATTCAATCCCCAGCCAAACCACGAATTCATGGCACTCTGAAATCTCACAATTTCATTCTCTAGCGGAAGTTTCCCAAGATTCTACATCTGCAGATTTTTACGTCAATTGCAGTTTCCCCTCGTCGTTCGGGGAATGTGATACTCAGGTTTGGGGGATTGAAAGGAAACAAATCGCAGGAATCCAAAAAGATAAATGAAGGATTCTTCGTCAAATGGGCCACCTATTGTCATCATGTCTGCAAATTCATTTAAGGTTTTTCCTCGGTTTCCATATTTTTGGGGGGATTTTCAAGATTTTTTCAAAAATTTTAATAACAATATGAATCTAGGTACGAGACAGATGACCGGTTTATCGATTTCATTCACTCTCAACTTATTGGTGGGGGAAAACTAATTGTAATAGAATAAGTTTTTTTTTCTGAAAATTCCTCAGCATAAATTTTCTAACTTTTTCTATTCCTCATTCATGTTATAATCATTCATTTTATATCAATCAAAGAGACAAAAAATAGGTAATAAAAGAAATTGCTTCTTATTCTACATATTCTACGGACAAATGCATGGTAAAGCTAATCAATTTTTGAATAAAATGAAAAAAAAATAGAATTTTTAATTCATTGGATTTACCATTCGATATGGACGAAACCATTCGTGAAAAAAGAACGTTTAACAGCAATTGAAATAAATAAACAACCAATCAGCAAACTTCACAATCGAGTGGAAAGTTTCATGACAAGGAGAGAATAAGCACGTGATAGAAGACGACGAATTGAGTGGATAAGAACAGATAGTGAAAGTAAGTGAAATGGATGAATATTGATATGAATATTGAATATTGTATTCATGAGTATAAATCTGCTTAACGACAATTTAAGGAAAGGAATAGAAGGACGATGAATGGGTATTACAGCGATATTCAAGCTGCGCTGATATACACAGCGAATGATGCGTTCAAAAAAATTGGATGGTCTCATGAAATTATTGAGCAGAAAATAGGTATTCAATAGTTGTAAACAATTTCTCGATTTGTAAAACATGAATGCAAACCAAATCACGATCATAATCAACATCATAATCATTTCTCCCAAGTTTCTAACCTTTTTTATATTATTTTATTTTAACTAACATCATGAAGATAATAAAAATCATCACCTTTAGAAAAAAATTTTCTTAATGTTTTTCCATTTTCTATTGTCAATTTAGAGAATTCTTTTTTCTTCTAATTTGATATCCCTCCTTTTTTCTCAGTTACTGATAATCATTCACTTATGTAAGTATTGCAAATCATTTTGGTGATAAATTAAATAGGGATTGTAAAAGTGAAGAATTGAGATGAATTGTAATTGAATACATGACATTATAAGAAAAAAAATATTAATCGTCCAGAGTGCAAATCTCTTTTAATTCAACTCATTCAAATTATACCCTTCAAAAATTTTATTGGTTTTTTGCGCCATTTCTAGAACACATTATTCACTGTATGATTATGTTGAGAGATATTTGATAGAAAAAAGTCTATAGATTTTTCTTCTTCTAAAGAATTTGTTGAACGTAAATTTGGCAAGTTTTATCCGTTGTACGTTTATTCATGTCTCATAATCTAATAGAAGGAGTGCACAATTTTTCACAGTATTGGTGCAAAAAATAAATGTAATCTTTCGATAGAATTCTACAAGAATTTCAAGAAAATTTTGATCGAGTTCCATTTGAAAGACAACAGGATTTTTCCTTCTGTGGTATTCTGAATTTTTAATTGAAACAAGCAGGGATTCGAGCCTTTTTGGTAGAAGCCATCTGACCGTTACTTTGTGTTATAGCTCTTTTTCTTTCTTTCATTTCTACCAATTCCATTAGTAGTAAGCTTCCGACTGGATCTGTAGTAATTCTATTAAAAACAAGTTGATATCTCCATTTTTGCGAAGGCTAGAGAGCGTACAACGATTTAAAAAAAAAAAATAGAAAAGTAGAAATATGTCAAAAATTTTGCAGGTACGGCCATATAGGTTCTGATTGATCTGGATAGGGGACATCAAGGCGAATATTTTGAAAAAAAAAAGTGAAATCGGTCCACTAGTTTTCGAGATATTACACATAATCGATTTTCATAAAAAATAGAATATCTCCGGAACTGCTGGGCCGATTCAGCCCAGTTTCAATCCCAACTGTCCTTGTCATAAGACTCTGCTGTCCAAATTTCAAGTTGATATCTCCATTTTTGCGAAGGCTAGAGAGCGTACAACAATTTTTGGAAAAAAACAGAAAAGTGGAAATATCTCAAAAACTTTGCAGGAACGGCTATATAGGTTTCGATTGATCCAGATAGAAGGAGTTGAGACGAACATTTTGAAAAAAAAAATGAAATCGGCCGATTAGTTTTTGAGATATTTGCAAAAAAACATTCAAAAAGAAATGGCTTTTTCTCAGGAACTACTAGACCGATCGAGCTGATCCTGTGCCCAGAGTTAGTCCTAGTTAGGACGTATAATTTGACAAAATTTCGAATTTTTTTGAATTTTTTTAGCCCTCTTAGTGTTGTATTTTCTAAAACCTAATTTCCAAAAAGTTGCGTTGGGGGGGGGGACAGACAGACATTGTCGCCAAACTTCGTATTTTTACATTTCAGACCATTCTACATCATTTCCAGGCAAAATTAGAAAATCGAAAAATTCAAGGATTGCAAAGCTTCCATGCGGAAGCAAAAATACAGATACTTTTCCAGATACTAATGCTTTTCGACTTTTGAAAATTCCAAAAAGTCATTCAACCGTATAAAGAATCCTAATTGAACTCCGAAATAATTTATTACAGACTATGAGGACATGAAGGATGGAAAATTTCTAGTTGGATGTTCTACAAGAATGAAAATCGAAATGAAAAATAGTCTATGCCATACTGATTTTGGCTATTACGAAAGCTGCGAAGAGACGAGAGGGGAAGCAATGTTCAGGGCCAGAATGGTAGTCTTCTATTTGAATATAATACATAAATTTCTTCGGTTCTACGAAAATTGGAGAGAATTTTGAGATTTTATCAATAATTCGAGGAAAATTCTCCGGATTCCGAAAATGTTCGAAGAATTCATCAGTTTTACAGAAATTTCGAGAAAATTCTCAGTTCTACGGTGAATGTGAGAAAACTCTCTGGTTTTACAGAAAATTCTAGAATTTTTGAGGTTTTTGCTTCATTTATTCATTTATTTATTTATTTATTTAGAACATTTTCTCAAACTTTCAAAGACATTCAAAAAAATTGTCGGCTTTCTTAAGAGATTATCGAATTTTCACAAAAATTCAAGCAAATTCTCGGATTTTTAAGGAAATTAAAGTAATCTCTCACATTTTCTCGCATTTTGCTTCGCAGGGGCCTCACAAAAAAAGTTAAATAACGGTATTTTTGATAATTTCTGATACTGAGAAAAAAAAGAATTTCGACTTTTCTAGAATATCCGGAAAATTTTCAGTTCTTTGAAAACCTTCAAAATTCATGAGTCGAAAATATAAAAATAAGTCGAAAAAATTGAGGTATTTTCTTTTTAAGCAGGAATACTCAAACATATCCAATCTTCTTTTACTCTGCCTGGAAGAAGCCAGGCTACACAGCTAGAACAGATGGAAATTGAGAAAAAAAAAGGTTCACCTACCGCCGAGACGCTAGTTGCCGGCAGGGGTCAAGTAACCGTACATTTCTCAAATTTGTATGGCGTAGATCAATCGTATCGTTAATTATTCGATACAATATTGTTCGAATCCTCCAGGAGCAGCGAAAAAAAAATTAAAACCATGTTGTTTCCAATAGAAATAAATCTACGCTGTTTTATATGTGTTTCTCTGACGGTAAAATCCTATCACGATGGAACATTTAACTCGTGTTTTGAACGAAAGTCAAATTGAGAAATAATCCATCGAATATTTTTAGGTATCATCGATCAATGCTCCCAGGAAACTCCTATTTTTTTTTATGCTAGCAGAGAAATTCTTTTTAAGAGCTATTCAAGAGTTTACTTCTTTGAAGCAAACTGTACCGAGTAACAGAGAGAGAAAAAAAAAATAGAAATGCAAAAAGAAGAGGCAAACCAGCTAAAACAAAGCACCATGATGAGTCAGCCGAAAAAAGACGAATTGAAAATGAAAATGACGAAAAAGAAACTAGAGAAGAGAGATTCCTAAAAGCAAATGAAGATGGCGTGGGAAACAAAAGAGGCGAAATTGAATGCAGAAAAAGTTGAAAAAGATTACGTAAAGGAATGTGAGGGACAGAAAACAAAATGAAAATTAATGTACAAATAAACGAAATATACACATACAAACGAACTCTACAGAACACGCACAAGCACAAAATTATAGATATTAAAATATTATCTGAATAAAATAAAGAAAATGATGAGTTAGAGTAGATACCGATCGATATTCTTATTTATTTATTTTTAACGGAATTTGTCACAAGAAGCTTGTGACTGGTCATCGCCCGAAGGCCTTCAGCCTCGATATTCTTTATACAATTACTTTTTCTATGGTTTAATGAACGAACATTTTTATTATTTTTCTTCAACAATAAGAATAGCAAGTTGAAATTTAGTATGATTATAGCTCATATAATATTGCAGGTTCGTATTTAAAATGGACGCCGGGCCGGTCCATCGGGCCGTTCCGGCGATATTGTACTTTTCATGTAAATATATTTCATGAACCGACAAACTATTCGTTTTTTTTGTTCTAGTCTGATGAAGAAAAAACGTCAATTTTTCGATGAAACTGAATATCGTATGACTTAAAATTGCTCCATTCTTAGTCATGGAATAGTCTCCGTTTTCAATATAATTGCTACGGATCCATTCGGAAGCATACTACCAATGGCATTGGTAGAAAAAAAAAAAAGAAAAAAAGAGCACCAACGCATAATGAAATGGTCAAGAGTCTTCTCCCGAATAGGCTCAGTCAACTGCTTGTTTATAATTAAATTCACTCTGTTGACCAACGTGCACGTGTTGTGTTTTCTGGACCTTCACGCGCTCCCGTAAAAATCCATTTGCATCTCGCCCATCGTTAACTAGTTCCACAGATCTCAGACCCAGCATCGAACATTTTGGTCCTTCGAGCCGGATCTGTGGAATATTTTTCAGTTTTTCACCTTTTTTAAGTGATTTTCGGGAATGTTTGTGGACAGCGTGCACTTGGACAGTGGTGCTCAACGGCGGCTTCTCGACATCGATTTGGCGGGAAGCGGAGTTCGGCTGCAAGCGGTGCTCAACCAGTTCCTCTCGCAACGCTTCAGAGACCTGCGCTACCGACCAAGCGGGAAATGCAAATTGATCAGCGTTTTCTAAAGGGAAGTTTATTTATTTATTTTTATTTATTTTTTCCTTTATTGAAATTTTGTTGGGTTTCTCGTGCCTGCAACCATCTGGACCTGTGTCGGGGATTGATTTTTCGTAATTTCAAAATTATTCGGGACTATTTTCGGAATTTTATTATCTTTTAGTCCTACGTTTGGCGGGACCATCGAACCTGCGTCTTACAGTCCTCGGTTATTTTGAGCGGCTCTTTCCCGGACAACCGAGCTCAACTATTTGACTATTCACGTGGTTATTTTTTTTTGGGGTTTTTGATTTTTTTTGAATTGCGGTTTGTTTTTTTTTGGGCGGCGCTGTACATCTATCGCTTAAGATGACTTCTCTCGAGGCGGTTATCAACCTACAGATGTCGCGTGCGACTCTCATTGAAGAAACTCTCGGATACGAAGAAGACGGATGTACCGCAGCTCGCGGTTTCCGCGCTTGAGTCAATGCTCGAAATGCTCTTGTCATATTGGGAGAAAATCGAAGTTGCTCACGAGAAGCTCATAGCAAGTAGTGGTAAAGTGGAAGATCTTTTGGAAATTCCGTATTTCAAGTCGCAAGTTTTTGATAAAACAGTTGCAACTTTTCGCTCTGCTAAAGTCGCACTAGCTCAGTTAATGGAGTTAAAAGGAGCTCCTAACCTAAACCAATCTAGGAGGGGCTCTCAGCCCGGCGCTAACTCGTCTCACACAACTCGTAGAGCCTTATTGGAAATTGAACTGCCGAAGTTCTCTGGAATTTACAGAGAGTGGAGGCCATGGCGTGACTTATTGCACTCACTGGTCAGGAACAACCCTGACATTGCGGGAGTAGAGCGCATGCATTACCTACGTCTCTGTCTATCCGGTGAACCGCTTAGACTGATTTCAAATTTGCCTGCCTCGGATAAATCCTTTTCGATAGCTTGGGGGGTCCTTACCGATCGCTTCGAGAACAAGCGTTTGTTAGTTGCAGCTCATCTTGAGCAACTCTTGAGTCCTTCTCCGATGTCTTCTCACAGCGCTACGGAATTCAACCGATTGACCAGCTCAGCCTCCGAAGCTCTCAGCGCACTCAAGGTTCTGGATCAACCTACTGATCAGTGGGGTGCAGTGGTTGTGCATGTTATTGTTCGTCGACTATCCAACAAGCTTCGTGTGGTATGAGAGAACAAAATCGGCGCCTCTACTGAGTATCCGACTCTCGAGCAGCTTACCGAGTTTCTTCCAGGCCGTTCCACGGCGATGGAAACTATGGAAGTTGGGTCTGGGTCTCTCAACTCGAGCACGATAAAATCCACTCAGCCCAGCGTGCAATCTCGCTCTGCGTCAAACCCCAGCAGAAAGGTCAACGCGATGACTTCCAATCGGCCAGCTCACCAGCCTTCTCAGGAGTTACAAGGTCCAGCTCGAAAATTACATTCCACTCCAACACAATCGTGGGCTGAGGCCGGTAGGTATCGTTACTCGTATTGCAAGGGGGAGGATTATATTGCCTCCTGCAATCAGTTCAGAAGACTCTCGCCAGCTGGTCGAAAGGAAGTCATGGACCGCCTCTTTCTGTGCTTTAACTGCCTGGGGAAGCAAAGCATCAGGGTTTTCCCAGACGACACGCACGTATCTCCAATGCCAAAAGAGGCATCACACCCTGCTACGCCTAGATCGTTCTCGTCGCTCAGCTCAACGTGGTTCTGCGTCTCAGCACGCTGCTTCCAGAGGCTCAGAGAATCAACAAACTGGGACTAGCTCTGAGCTCTGAGTCAGTGAAGCAGACTTCACTGAGCAGCGTACCTGTCGTGACCTTATCATGGAATTATTTGGATGATGAAATTTACACTTTATATTATTACTCGCGGTAGAAATTTGGTTGTAAAATTTATGGATCGAAGTTTTAATAAAAAAGAGAGAGAAAAATATTTATCGTCTGTATCATAAGAATTGCAAAAAGAATCAAAAGGATCATCCGAACCAGAAAAATCTCATCAACGATTATATTTTTAATTATCGAGTCTATCACGGAAATAAATATCACAATAATCATTGCCTCAAATAAGCATAAGAAGATATCCATCATCATAACGATTAAAGAACATTTCAATAGTTATAAAAAATATTTTCAAAATTTCACAAGTAAATTTTCAATATAATATTAAGAGACAACTAGATATTTTTCATGAAAGATATAATTATGTACCCCAGAATAATTATTATCATTAATTTAAAGAAATAACTTAAAGTCAATTCAATCATTATTGCATATTATATATTATTCAATGCGAGAAAATGAATTCATTTTTTCTGTCAAGATATATATCACCGATTCAATCACAATTATCACATACAATTAGAGTTATAAATATTCATTTCAATTTCAATCTGCGAAACATTAATATTTTCTTTTAATTTCAAGTCAATTATCAAAAGATAAAATAATTAAACAAAATTATCAATAAAGATACGAGTCATAATCAGAATAAATCCAACCTCGAGGATTTTTAGGTGCCCAAAATGAATATAAATAAATGCTCAGTTCTCTCTCTCAAAATATTCTAGCACTGTCAAAATAAATGCAAGACTTTGTGTTAATTGTCTCGGAGATGAACGGTTGCACCGAGACACACAAAAATTTAAAAAAATGGCCAAAATTAATTGCAAACACGTGACAAAATATATGGGTACCCAATGTTGTGACAAGTATTTATCTTGAGGCCGGCTACGAGAGAACAGAGGCAGAAGCCTGGGCTGTTGTGGTTTTTATTTCCTTGACCATGGGCTATTCAGTGTTGAGAGATTCGTCTTAATTCTCGTTTTCGTTACAATTTAATTTCAGATATTTTTCTTTTCTCCTATCGATAAATTTGTTTTCTTTGTTCCCTTCTGGGCTTGATTTCTCACCATTTTGTCTGGTAAAATTTGAAAATTTAATATTCTTACAACCTATACTCACACAGGTGAGGCTAAGCCATCTGTCTTCAACAGCGCCACAGCAATGAAGCGAATCTTCCCAAACGGCGATCTTTTGTTCGGCTCACAGTTGTTCTGCGCAAACCTCTCGGCCTGGAGTCGTTCTCGCAACCAGTTTAGTTCTCTTCATTAGCGATTTTTGCCCTCCGTCTCAAGTTCGCCTTTTGTTGGATCCAGGTTTTGATCTCTCGCTCATCTCAGATATGCTAGTTCGGAAGTTGAAATTGAAGAAGCAGCGTAGTTCCACCCACATCTGAGGAGTGGGTGAATTATCGTTTGGGACAACATCCGGCGAAATTCATCTCACCCTTCAATCGATTCACTCGGACGAACGCATTCATGTTTCGGCTCACGTTCTTGATCAACTCACGTCTTCGCTGCCGACCTTCTCAGCAGAAGATGTCGAGTGGGACCATCTGGAAAATTTGCAGCTCGCGGATCCTCATTTTCGATTTTCTGCGCCAGTTGATGTTCTCATCGGAGCTGACGTTTTTGGACAACTCATTAAGCCCAGCGTAATTGAAGGAGGAGCGCAGGCTCCAGTTACTCAGTTAACCAGCGTTGGCTGGATCATTCTTGGACCAACGGGATCGACTCAAAAGACAATTTACTTTACTCGTCGCTTCAGCGTTTCGAATCAAGAGCTCCATGATCTTCTCAGCAAGTTCTGGGTTCAGGAAGAAATTCCTGGGAACAGGGGCTCGAGCCTCTCAAAAGAGGAATTTAAATGTGAACAGCACCTTCGTCGGATGCACTCAAGAGACAGCTCAGGGCGTTACATATTTCATTTGCCCCTCTCCGCTGGCTCGATCCCGATAGTATCTCCAATGACCAGCGAGTTTACGAGGATTAGGAGACCAGGATTCTTGGTTTATCGTGGCAGCCTAGCTCAGATAGTTTCGTCTTCTCAAGTCGGACCAGCGATGATTCGAAAGTCTCTAAGAGGAACATTCTCTCAGCGATCGCTCAGATCTATGACTTGCTCGGATTGCTATCTCCTGTCATGATCAGTGGAAAACTGCTCATGCAGGAGACCTGGATTGGTAAGCTCGGATGGGATGAGGAATCCCAGAAAAAGTAGCTCAGCGTTGGAAAAGTTTCCGCAGTGATCTCGCTCTGCTTTCGAAGCTATCTATGCCAAGATGGCTAGGTCTGCTCGAGAATTCATGGATCGAAATCCAGATGCTTCTACTCTCGCGATGTCAGCCGTAGTCTATCTCAAAGTCTCCAATGGAGAAGCAGAGCCTCGGATTTCTTTGGTCTGCGCGAAGACAAAAGTAGCCCCTCTCAAACGGCTGACAATACCAAGACTAGAGCTCACAGCTGCTGTTCTTCTTGCCAAACTCGTGAAGTACGTCAAATCAGCTTAATCTCTTCGAAGTTCCGACCTATTTATGGATCGATTCGTCAGTTTTGCTCACATGGATCAGCGCGCACCTTTCCAGATGGAAGAAATTTGTTAGAAACCGTGTCCAGCTCATCCAGGACATTACGAACGCGCAATGGATACTCGTTCCTGGTACGGAGAACCCCGCGATTGTGCATCTCGTGATTTAACCACAGCTCAGCTATCGTCGCATAAGCTCTGGTTGCAAGGTACATTGTGGCTCAAGAAAAGCTCAGCGTCGTGGCCATCTGTACATGTCTCCCCAGTGGCATTAGTCGACCTGGAGGAGAAGTCGGGGGTTGTGTTCAACGTGAAAGTCCAGCGCCCAGAAATCTGGGATCTAGTCCACCGTTACTCCTCGCTCATTAAGCTGCTCAGAGTTACAGCTATTTGTCAGCGTTTTATTGCTCGGCTTAAGAAAGTGGATCTTCGATGAAAACACCGCTAAATCCTGGTATCGTCAAACAAGCTCGACTCTTCTGGATCAAGGGCAGTCAGTCAGAGCATTTTTTTACTGAGCTGACACCCTTGTCCAGAGGACATAAACTTAGCGCATCGCATTCTCTCACTCGATTGACGGCGTTTCTGGATCACCAGCGACAGCGAAAGCAAGCATCCAGCCATTGTACCGAAGGAGTCTCAGTTTGACCAGTTTACTATCAAGGATGCTCATCTCAGAACTCTGTATGGTAGAATGCAGCTCACACTTGGCCAGCTCAGGCAATCCTACCGGATTCTTGAAGGAAGAGCCCCAGTTACGTCGTTCACCTTGAATTGCGTTGCCTGTGCTAGACAGCGAGGAATCAGAACTCAACAGCTAATGGGTCAGCTCCCCATTGCCCTTCTCACTCATGGCCGTGCGTTCCTCAACACTGGAATTGATTACGCCGGACCAGTATCGCTTCGCTCATGGAAAGGACGTGGTCATAAATCATACAAAGGATGGCTCGCAATCTTCGTTTGTATGGCTACGTCCGCGGTTCACCTCGAAGTCATCTCCGACTACCCGTCTGACAGCTTCATTTCCGCGTATCGTCGTTTTGTTGCTCGGCACGGGATCTGCAAGAACCTCTTCTCGGACTACGAGACAACTTTCTTGGGAGCTGATAAGGAGTTGAAAAATCTCTTCTCGATGGCGTCCAAGGAATCTGATCGTATTGCTCATCTCTTGCTCAGCGACGGCCCTCGATGGTCGTTCAATCCTCCAGGTGCTCCGCACTTTGGAGGGAAGTGGGAAGCCGCGGTGAAGTCGGTGAAGTTTCACCTCAAGTGAACGGTCGGCGACAGTCTTTTGACCTTCGAGGAACTCGCCGCTTTGCTCGCGCAGATCGAAGCAGTGCTCAATTCACGACCACTTGAGCCTCTTTCAGAAGCTCCCGACGATGTTAGTGCGCTCATACCAGGACATTTCTTGATTGGTCAGGCGTTGACAGCGCTACCTGAGCCTTCTCTGGACGAGTTGAACATCGCTCGTTTGTCTCGCTGGCAACTCGTTCAGCAGAAGGTCCAGTGCTTTTGGAAACGGTGGTCCACTAGCTATTTCCAGCATCTACAATCCATCTTTAAGTGGCACCACCCATCTCACGATATCAGAATTGGTTCCATAGTCCTTCTCACAGACGAGAAATTCCCATAAACGAAGTGGCCTCTCGCTCGAGTCATCGCTCTCCACCCTGGTAGAGATGAAGTCACCAGGGTGGTCACCATCAAGAGGTCCAGCTCTATGCTTCAGAGGCCCATTTCCAAACTGGCTCTAATGCCCATTTTGACCATCAATGTCTAAGATCTTCTCGTCCTACGTTCGCTAATCTCTACAACTGGAGTTACCTTCAACTTCATTCTCGACCAGACCTAGGCGAAGATTTACGACCTTCGAACCTGGCCGCTGAGTGGAAGCGGATCTGCTGAGGTCTGCGAAATTTACGCCTCCAACGATTTTGGGTGAACTCGCACCTTGACCATGCCAGATGAACTCCAGTAGTGAAGTCGCTCTTCAAGAAGCTATTGTTCTGAGCATGATTAATCGCTTTTTTTGTTACAGCCGCGCGCAAAGAGGTGGCAGCGACTGCTGACGACGGGGGAGGATGTTCGGGTTTTCACCGAATATTTATTCCTCACACACATGCACACTCACGCATGTTCGCTCCTCTCGCATGCTTGCATGGCTTCGCACGACTGACCTGCGCAATCGCCTCAAATGACCAGTGGCCTCTCACCTCTGACACCTGAGGCGCCACTTGATGGACAGGTGTCTAGTCCAGGGCGTGAATGCCCTCATTTAAATTGAGGCACGTTTGGACTCTCGATGATCGACACCTGCCACCTTGCGGTTCTTTAATCGGCCTCTTTCGCATATCGGCCTTTGTACTGCTTACATCTCGTTCTGCGAATTATTTTATTATTCCGCGAATTAGTTGCTCTGCATCAGTTACTTCTTCTTTGAGCTGCGTTATTATTCATTGTAATCTGCGCTAATCTTTTGAACATGTCGACTGATCACCCACTGTATAAATATTGACTTTTTATTAATTAAATTGACTGTGTTGACCAACGTGCACGTGTTGTGTTTTCTGGACCTTCTCGTGCTCCCGTAAAAATCCATTTGCATCTCGCCCATCGTTAACTAGTTCCACAGATCTCAGACACACCATCGAACAGCGATTTACGCAATAAATAGTCTATTTCATCATCTGTAATCTGGAAAATTTATTCCATTAGAATGTGTTCTCACCTCATAAGCTCCTTAAAATGTAGAAAAGAAAAGAATTTTAAAAAAGTCAAGATGATCATTAATTATGGAAATTTTGAATGATCTTTTGTTCTCCTTAGCCAGATCTTCCTTAGTAGCTCTTAATTGAGCTGATCAGTATAGAACAAATATTCTTTCAGACGCAGCCTTCTTAGGTTGGAAATCTACCTCTGCGTTGAAAGATCAAGTTGAAACATCTGGCCAGTATGGGCAAGTCGCGACAATATAAATTCCTCAATGTTTTGACCATTCACCTAGCTCTTAGGTATTTTTTCACGACCTATGATCCTGTGTGTGTTTGCTCCATATTAATAACTTCGCAGGCACCCCCTACGTTAACGGGTTGGAAGGTACAAAATTCTCTCCCGTGAACAAATCAGTTCGAGAGTTTTAGCACTGTTTCGACGGCTTCGGTCGAATGCATCTTACATTCCTTCCAAAGTGAATACTGGAGCTGTACATTGCAATCTAAGTTTTTCAAAACTTAAGTGAGAAGGATTTTTTCAATCCAAAAATGGACCTTTTCTGTCCCTCTCATCAAAATACCAACGCAATCTCTAATGCGTATAGCACGGCAATCTCCTTGCAGTGTCGATTGACACCTTTCCAGTCTCGATTGGCGACAAAATTTTATCTACGTATCCCCTACATTTCGCCTGGTAATAGATTGTGAATTTGTCACAATTTCTAGAATTCCAATCGTGAGACCGATGGTATAATCGTCTCCCCGTGTTAGATAGTTCAACTCTGCTTCCTCACTTTCATTTATCCCATCTCAGAAACAAATTACGATATCAAATCGTTGAAGGAACTTTTATTTTCACCTCGTACCAGGTTCATGTGTCATGACTGATGTTAATGTCTCTCTTTGTCGTTAACAAAGTCTACTCTTGGAAAATTGTGGATTTTTATAAATGAAAGAAAATTCACTGCTGTTCGACATCTAGTTCGATTATCTTGCACATTTTTAATTGCAGAGTTCAAATGAGAAACAGCGTATGAAACAGTAAACTCCACCAAATCAAGAGACAGTGGGAACAAATTTAACATTCCAAAGGTTGTTCAAAAAATTTTCAAACTACGTCTTGGTAAATCACAACGAACTCACATCTAGTATGTTGAGTGTATTCTGATCTACCACCCAGGTCTTTCCCACTCAAGGCAAATCTGTCAATTCTTCATCTTAATGAAAATCTGTCTTTCTTTTGGCCTTGAGTATTTTGCAGAGACGACAAAAGTGTTCTGCTATTAAACTTGAGAACAGTGTCAAAGGTGCGTCAAATCTGGATTTCACGATATCAGACAGGTTACAATCTTCTCGACTAGGCGATCCACAGCCTGTTTCTCCTTTTCCATTTTGAAAGGCATCATTTTTGCGCAGGCAAGGTTGCTTTCCGTAGTATGTTGAGATTTTAGATATAACATCTCTATACTGTTCGCTAAATTCAGACAGTTTTATAGCTGCGAATCTCCATAAACACTGGCCTAATGGATTATATGTCTCCTATAAACATCTTTGAGTCGATACAGCTGATTCTCAACTTACATTACTAAGTATATAGCAGCTCTAGCTACTGTGAGAAAACGAGTAAGTCTCGAAAAGTTTAGAAGTACGATTTTGATATTTCTATAATTGCCGTATCCGCGGTTGATCACTGCGTTTTTGTCAAAGTTCTATTGAATATGGTGTAGTGAATAACCATTCTCTTTGTCCAATAACATTCGTCTTTAAACTCTTCAATATTCATTTTCATATTAAATTAGGGGTTTATTTAAAAAATAAAGTAAAACAAAACAAAAAGAAAAAATTGGATGGTCTCTGAACATCTACAAGTTATTAAAATCTCGAAGACCAGGCTCAAACATAATTGTACGATTAAACGAACTTACCTGTAAGTGAAGTTCGACCGTGATTAGATGAAGAGCCTCGTCGGGAGATTCAGTCCCTCCCAAATAGCTTTATCAAACCCGTCCAATTTTTTCTACACTATTGCTTAACTTTAAACTAATGATAAGATGGCGAAACTTCAGCGCCGAGGTACCGCAGTCAAATTTTACTATGGTTTTTGAAGGCCTGTGACTCCATCTAACCGCAGGCGGGCTAATACCAGTTATTAAAATCTCTCGACGAGGCTCTTTATAATCGAACTTCACGTACAGCTAAGTTCGTTTGATCGTACAAAAAAATGGGATTACCAGCAATATAAAAACAACGTAATTAGTCACGGTTTTGACGACGACGTCACCACACCGCTACAGGCAGCTATTCTGAATTTTTTGGAGAATTCCCTCGCATTAATTCGTTTCAAGATCGAGAAAAATAGTGTCACGAGAATCGGCACCAATAGGGATACCAATCCGAGACCAATCTTAATCACCCTAGCGCCGTGTCATCACAAAATTAACAATTCTGGATAAATCTATACAATTGAGAAGCCCTGCATAGGCAGTAAGCAACGATCATTGTGAACAGATCACAGCCAAACGTAAGTAGTCGGTACCTCTGCTACTAAATCGTAGGAAGCTGAATCGTTATTTACCTCGCATATCTAGACCCCGCACTAGACGCTAAAGAGACAATCGACGAAAGGTCTGAAAACATAAACATCATAACACAAAGAGAACCCGAATTTCCCTGCGTCGTTCTTGGCGATCTAAAGATCAGAATAGCGACTTTAAACAAAGTGCGTGACACACTATTAGTGGATACGAGCCTGTATAACACCAGATCGAGCCTGAACTAGGTGATCTGTAGCAACGGACAGGCTCTGAAAGAAGAGGATCGCAGAGGCAGCTCCTTACTTTTCTGTAGATGTGTTCTCTTTGATTCCCTAACCAGCTTTGCAATTATGCAAGAGAGAATATCAAGCGTAGTTGACGTGGCCTGGGTGAATCTTACTGTGCTTCATTTGATAGTAGACTTGTTGCGGGTACCGCAGTTAATCACCAACACTATCATATCTTGAATAATCGTGAAGTAAAAATCTAAAAAATGAACCATATAAGAGACAAAGGAAACGGGCTCGCTATGCCCCTCCAACGGAAGCTCGGGAGAATAGATATTGCACCGGTATCAGCACTCGAATGAGAATGGGACTAACGGGAGGAACCTGGTACTGTAGAGCAACAGTAAAAACCAGCAATGAAAAGATACCTCCCCTCCATGACCTGAGGTAGGAGGTGGTAGATGTATGAATTAGATTACCGAAAAAATGAACATATTCATCGAAAACCGTTGGATGGACTCCTAATAGTAAACGATGATACCGCATGGAATACGAAGAAACAGAGAGAGACAAAGAGAGACAGAGAGAGACAGAGAGAGACAGCGAGAGAGAGAGAGAGAGAGAGAGAGAGAGAGAGAGAGAG
>NW_021680369.1:488019-507544 GCF_001412515.2 Diachasma alloeum | reverse complement strand
GAGAGAGAGAGAGAGAGAGAGAGAGAGAGAGAGAGAGAGAGAGAGAGAGAGAGAGAGAGGAGAGGGGGGGAGGGGGAAGAGGGAGAGAGAGGTAGAGAGGGTGAGAGAGAGAGGGGCGGGGGGGTTTACGCCCCTTTCCCTTTTCTTCGCGATAGAAATTTATACGAAAGTTATATCTACCTGCTACCTTATCTCTACTTCAGACCTACTTTCAGTTCGGAAAATTACTTAAATTGGTTACCTATCGCGTGAATCGATTCCCTACATTTTTAGAATAATATTCATTAAATAACTTCATAAAATAACCCAGATATTTTGCAGATATTTTTGTCGGGTTTCATTGCGTTAGATTTTAGTATCTTTGAGATTTTCCTACGTAAATTTGGTTAAGTATCAGGATATCACCGTGGAATATTCAGCCAAGATAATGTGCTACTCAGTGTTTCCGGTCACCCTTTCTGATTTTTCGACATTGTGAGTATATGGATCGATTTGAAATGTTTGCGCTCCCTTGAGGCTAGAGTGTTAGACCTATCAGTTGGAAGGCCGTGGAGACTATCACTCAGTCATCGAAACGGATTGCCATTGGGTTTCTAATCTAGTTAAGTTAGCGTTTGCCTTTGCGGTTTCTTTGGTAAACTCCCAGTTCCTCTCCGGCGAGTGCCCTCTGTAAATAAGCTACCTTATTCCGGTCGTAATTGGAGCGAAAATCCACTCGACCATCTCAGTTTCGTTTTGAGTTTGAGTAATTACGATTCAGTTCAGTTAAAATAATTAAATGTAAAATGACATGAAAATTCAAATTTAAATATTTAATTATATCGCGCACAAGCTCCTTAGCTCATGTGCTATCTTTTCGGTAGATAATGTCCCCGGATTTAATAAGTTACAAATAGGGAATCCTCGGAAAATAATTACAAATGCTCTCTAAAATGTAGAATTCGAACAATTATCACTCGAAAATATGGAAACGCGTACATTCTCCCTACTTTTCTTTATTTCGCGTAGCTACCTCATGCGTTTCCTCTCGCACGTACGCTACCTCCCTATAGTTTCTCTCTCGGATTCGTGTCCCCCTCGTGGACAATACTTTTGCTTCTTTCTATCAGCTTTGGTTTGGGATCGCTTTCTTTCCCATACTTAAAATTATTATTCGCATATTTTCGAGTCTTTTGGATTTTAATGGATCATTTCACAGTATTTAAAATCATTTTGAGTCACATTGATGTAATATCGAATTTGTACGAATTTATGGTTTTGTATTAATTTTGACAATAGCAGAACGCATTAGTACAATTATGTGGTATTATTGAATATCGACTTTACCTATCCCGTTTAGAATTTAAGACGTTGGTTTATTAGTGTCTTGATCGATGATTGGCTTTGTTAATTGATGATCTCGTCCACGAATCCACTCTTCTCTCCACGACCCGCACACTGAGAAACCGAGTAAATCCCGTACCCTCGTAATCCACATTTCTGCGTATGGTTTTGGTTATGTTTCTTGTCGTCATTGGATTTTGGGGACAATCAGTATTTAGTTTTAAGACAATACGGTTCCGTTTGCGGTTCGTCGATTCCGCGTTGCTAAAAATCGGCTGGCGCCCTAAACACTCGAAGTAAGGATTGAATGAGCTGTTGATTTTTCCTGGAGTCCACTTTTAGCGTTATGGTTTTTGGCGTTTCAGACTTGTCAGATTGCGAGAACGAAGGTAATGATTTGGCCGTGTTTGCATAATCGAGAATATTTGGTTAGAGTTTTATTGCGTATTTGTTGAGGCCAAAGAAAAATCATTACAGATGTTCGGAATTGGTGGGATATGAGATGCATGGATGAGATGATGATGGATTTTCGGGTGTGGGTGAGCGGGTCCAATAAATGACTGCATGCACGTCAACGGTGAGAGTGGACAAGAGAACAAGTGGAAGTAATTATTTCAATTACTAACAAGTGATGAAATATATGCCTCACGTGGTTCGGGAGAACGTGGTTGGGAAAGAGATAGTGATGGAAATTAATTCTCCATGACGCCACCTAAAATGAAGTAGAATCACGCGATAAATAAATAGGCACTTAAAGTTTTACTTCAAGTTAATCACTGAGCATAATAATTCAATTAGGATAACGAAATAATAGGATTGAATAATTGAAATGACGAAAATCGTTAGTTGCGAGATCTCAATAGCATCATGCCAATAGTTTATCGGCTAACGTAACATAGAGTTGCGTGCGCAGCGCGGAAATAGATGGATTGAGTTGATTGCAACCACATGATGAGCTGATGAAAAGTCGAAATATACATATATAGTACTCATCTATTTTCAGGCCCGTATTGTTAATGAAGATTATTAAATAAAAAGAAAATTTTAAATTCAATGACGATTATCTTATACTCGCAATTATGAACAAATAGGATCGATCCGAATAGAGTAAATACGATGGAGTTTTAAGAAACAAAATTGCAATTTAAAAATCATGTTCGAACAATAATAATTGCAGCTAATTCAACAACTCTGACAGTATGGGAATTCCTTACTAAAACTTTCAAACTGGACGAGTTACACAAGGATGAGATAATTAGAATAATTGTTGAGTGAGATGTAATCAGGATTCTGGCAGAATCTGGAGATGGTTGCACTACATGTAAGACTCAAATTAGTAAAATTTAGAAGTGATGAGCACTTCGAATCAAATCTTGAAATTAAAGTTGAAATTGAAATACTGAGTAATAGAAATGCAATGTGTTCAAAGGCTAGCATGTTACACACACTGAATGCATTTCGATTTCCGGTTAAAAATTGTTTCAACATTCATCATAGTGTAAATTACCTCTGAAGAGTTGGTTAGAGAGTGATTGTTGTGTTCGTGGTCATAATCTGATTAACTAAACGGCCGTGGACGAAGTGTTGTGTTCGGATTTTCATTGCGTCCATTAATCCAGCAGATGTACCCGTAAAATTGTTGCAATTCGAAATACAAGAGCTCAAAGTTTCAAATACATGTTGTACATTTTGGGGGTTATCCTGAGTCCGGTCATACTTGTGTTAGGTTAACCGGTTCCAGGACATGGTCCATGGTACCACATACCTCGGCATAACGAATTTATATTGTTATACAGAGAAACGGATGCTGTCTGTTGACCAGTGGAAATCTCTTATTAATTGGAGAGAAGAAAAATTATTGCCTGACGACTCACTATGTATACCAAAGGACACTCCAGAGGACAACGATCCAACGGAATCTGATGAGAAATGATGAATCTGAGGAGAATGATGAGAAGAATGATGCGAGCAAAGAGATGGGGGCCAAAAATAATGATCTGGAAAAGAAGTTAACCGTTGACACCGTTGAGAAAAACTCAGGTAAACCTCAGATTGAGAGTACTGATGAGGGCAACACTAAGTTCAAAATAACGACAAGTGTCATATTCAAGGTCTCATATTCAAGCGAAAATGCCAAGTTTAGCAACAGATGAAGAGCAAGAAACAATTGGTGAGAGGATAGATAGGCTAGAACAAAAGGTGGATGGTGTGATCGATTTAATTTTGAAACTTACGCAAGTTAACAATGAAGTTTGTCACTATTTTGTTGAGAAAAGTAAAAATGGTAATGTTTGGTAATAAGGGCTCTTCCGCATAATTAATTAATTTATATATTTTTGGGTTGTTTGGTCCTAATTAAAATAATATACGTAAAGACTTTGGGGCGGACTCGATAAATTCTAATTTCAGCAAAAAAAAAAATTGATGTGAAAGGAGTAACTATTGTTTCACAAGTGGTATTTTAGTTCACTTTCATAGTAGATTTAATCGTTGGAAATGGATCTCGCAGATCTCTATCGTATTTCTTTCGATGACGAACTTATTATTGAACATCTTAGAGACGCGGGTGTACTGAAATCACATGCTCATTGCGCCGAGTGTGGTGAGCTGATGTACACAGATTATGCTCTCAAATTGTTTCGGTGCCAAAAAAACACGCGTCACAATTGATAATAAGAGCAGGAAAATTCGTAAGAAATGTTATAGTAAAGTGAGCATTTTTAATGATTCCGTGCTGTCTGGGATTAAGATGCTGCTCAGGAAGTTATTTACCCTTATGTTTTCATACATCCACAATGACAAAATCACTTTACAGTGTTTGTGTTTCGAATCCAAGTTGTTCATGGCAACAGTGCGTAATTGGGTTGGAAGGATGAACGGTGTTTTGATACAGTGGGACAACGATAGCCAGGCTGATAGACTGGATGGGGTGGGGATGGTAGTAGAAATCGACGAACTAAGTTATGGGGGGAGAAAAACTAAGCTAGTTCATACACCGAAAGTGAAGGAATTGATCGTGGGTTTATACGACAGGGAAACTGAACGATTAGTAATCGACAGGGTCCCTGACCGTTCGGCCGCGACTCTAACTTCACTGGTGGAAAAGTATGTGACGTTTGTTAGTACAGTGTATACTGACTGTTGGGCGGGATACTCAGGACTATCCGCACATTATGTGCATCTACGTGTGAACCACAGTGTCGCACATGTGAATTGCACCAATCGAGCCCACATTCAGGGAATAGAAAGGATCTGTAGAGAATTCAGGAGCTTATACCCAAAGTATAGAGTGAGGACAAGCGGCATTGACGACAAATTGAGTAAGTTTGTTTCCACGCACGCTGTCCAAAAACCAGAACGGGTAAACACCTTCCTTAGAATCCTCGCTAACTACTATAATCCTTATGAAATTAATCTAGAAGATCGGGGTTAGATTAATACAAACAGTCTATTGTTTGGCGGTTGTTGTTTCAGAATTGGTTTATTCCAGACGAATAGGTGTCTATTAGTTGAGTCCAACGAATAATGTTGGTTCAACTGTGTCATTTTGTCATTATTTATTTTCAATTAATTTTACTCATCTCATTAATAACTATTCATTATAATCAATTGCCTTTGGTGGAAGGCAGAGGTATAATAGAACCTATTCTTCAATCTATTGCCCTTGGACGTTTTATGGTTGATGCTTAGGCTCTTCTTTGGGGTCGGCATCAGTACGTCCACGTCGTGGCCCTGGATAATGACTAAACCTGATGCAATTTCCAAATAATCCACAATAATTTTGGTTGGTCATTCCGAGAAATTTTTGAAATAATTTTTACTCTACTCGTCTCGAAGTGTGGTTCTCGGTGTTCTACTCCGCATTGTGTGTTGTTTGGGAATTAAGTAGTTATAAATTAGGTTAAAATAGTTTGAAATAAATTATAAATTTTTTCCATTTGAGGAGCCTCCTATTTTATTATATTACCGTAAAAATATTAAAGATGTGAAAATGCAGGCTTGCAATGAAAGAAAAGAAATTCTGGAAAACGTTCAGAATTTAGCTACTTGTGCCAACAAAATAAATAAACCAAGGTTCACACATAAGCAACACTGATAATGTCGGAGAGGTGAGACCAGGTGAATTGCAAAGTTGGAAATAAGAAGTCACAGAAATGGTGAAAGAGCAGGTGAAGAAAATAAGTAAAACAGTAAACAGTCAACAAGGGAATCAGCGATCAAATATACCGGCAGACTTTTTCAAACCAGGGCATATCAAAAGAGATTACAAACTTGAACTCAAAACTAAATATGAACAATTTTATGATTATTTCGCATCAGAGATAGGACAGTATAAATTAACACACACTATTGATGACAGTATTACTTCTGAGACAGATGAGGAAACTCTTGAGATACAGAAGCAAAAGGTTAGAGACATTTTTATAAACCACCTAGCTCCTAACTATCATAGTAAAGTCATTCAGTTCAAAGATCGAAAAGAAATTCTCAAGAAATTGAAAGCTATTAAACTTTGTGAAGTAAATGTCACATCTCATTCGGTTAGGAGAGATTTATACAACATGAAATACATTCCGAACAAAATGACTGCTATTCAATTCTGTGAGAAATTGGATGAGATCATCGACCAATATGAAAATTCACCAGGTTTACAACCATTATCAGAAATAGAGAAAAGAGGCGCGTTTTACAACGCGGTCATGATCTCTGTACCAGCCATCCAAACAGCTGAATTCATAAGCAGGAAGTCAGTTCGCAAAGGTTCAAGTTATGAGGAAATGAAACTTGTTGTACTTGAAGATAAGGCTACCAAAAAGCAAAATGAAAAAGCTACTGACATCAAATCTGCTAATTTTGCACAAACTTTCATCCGATGTCTCGCATGCGATCGAACAGGTCACAAGGCTGTTCAATGTCCTAACAAGGACATGGGCACGTTGTGTTACTGCTGCAATAAATTTGCTGATCATGAAGCTAACGACTGTCCCCTGAAGAATAAAGGAGCTGGAGGTTCAGGTGAGAATAACCAACGGTTCTCACAACCTAATAAATATTCTCGGGGTCAGTTCGAGGCCGATGTGGATATCCTCAAAGAAGCTTTAAAAGTTTCGGAAGCAATGAGGTCTATGGCAAAGATAAAAGGGGAAGGTACGATAAGTTCTCTTACAGAAACAAAAACAATGATGGTGAGACTAAACAAAGATCTAACACTAATCAGAACAAGAAGAAATCTTCCGACGATGACACCAACAAATGTAAGCAAATGAAAGATATTAAATCTAGTCATGAGATAAGTTCAATGTCAGCAAACCCTATATTACCAGACCCCGAAATTTTCTATACAAATAATCAAACTGAGTGTAAAGACAAATTCTTAACTGAATTTTTAACATATTCAGGTGCTACTGAGCACTTGATAAATTCTAAAATTATCTTTAAAAGTTTCGACGAGACAGATCGTGCAATTATAAAATGTGCGAACAACAACAAGTCAGCGGACTTGAAAACGGAGGGAGCAGGACGAATTGAAATTGAATTGGCGAGTGGGAAAATCTTAGAAATAGATTCTGTGATATTTGCTGAAGCTCTCAAAGCTAATTTACTTTTATTGAGGAAATTTGCGTAAATGGGTTTGGCCATTTATTTAGATGATCAAAAGATCGATATATTTGATCTAGTATCGAACGAATTATTCATAACAGGTATTTACAAATGTTCTTACTGGATCATTAACTTAGAAATTAACAAATCAAATTCACTAGAAAACAATTCCTTAAAGTACTTGAATAGAAGAGTTATAGCCAGTATAGCTGATACCAATGGCAATGAATCTGAAATCAAACGATACATAACGCGGCGTGTAACTGTTCAATTGAAAAATGCTCCGCTTAACAGGGAACTAGTCAGTGAAGAACAAAATGAAGGATTAAATAAACTAGATGAGAAGCTTGAGGAAAATATTAATAATAATTCAAGTAGTGACGATAATGTGTTGAATGAAAAGAAGGTCCCGTATGAACAGTCAAACTTTGACTTCACCATCTGAGATCGGAAATTCAATTAAATAGATCATGAACATAGATCATGATCATTGGTCATAGATCATGACCAATAGAATAGGAGTATCTTTTCAAGGAAAATACTGAAGATGTGTCTCCATTTCTCAAAGTCGATAAATGATTCACTGCCATTAATAACGCAATGTTATGGCAAGTAATGATGTTGAAAAACTAGAACAAGTTGAGAGGAAGTTGAACGAGAAATTTGATATGAAGATTCTAGGTGAAACTAAAGAATTTCTGAGTATTTCGATTCGACGGGATAGAGCCGATTGAATAATCAGACTAATCCAGGAAAAATATGCAGAGAAAATATTATCTAGATTCGGGTTCGATGGGTCATACCCTCAAAGGACACTTATGAATACTAATCGAACAACAAATAATGAGAGCAAGATGAGAGAAACTGAATATGATGATGCGAAACTAGACAAAACCAAGACCAGAGAGAACATTCCTAACAGAGAGGCTGTTGGAAGTTTGCTGTACCTGGCTGGTGCTATCAGGCCAGATCTATCATATGCAGTTAACATTTTAAGTAGATATCAAGTGAACCCCACTGACAAAGATTATACTGTGGTCAAGCGAGTTATTCAATATCTTCGTGGAACTACTCGATTAAGGGTGAAATATATTGGTGAGAATGATGAGATCCACGCGTATTCAGATGCAAGCTTTACTGACTGCAAATAGCACATTGCGCAACTAGTGCGGACAGCAAGCGGTTACTCACGAGGGCGGCGCAGCCGCCCGAGTGATACCGCCTACTGTCCGCATGTGTTGCGTATACTATTTTATATGATAAGTGCGTGATGAAGTTTGGCGGTGGAGGGGGGGCAGGGGGTCCAGGGGGCAAAGCCCCCGACGGGGGGGGTTTGGGGGGGGCGGTGAAGCCCCCCCACTGAAGAAAAAAAATCACATTTATTTATAAAAGTAATTATAGAAGAGTGTGATTGAAAAATTTCATTTTCGTTACTGAATTCTCAATGACTTATCACTAATTTCTAGAAATCAATCACCAAATTTCAGTGAAGTTTCGGTGAATTCTGTGATATGTCTCTGAAAAGCAAAAATAATTTTTCTCTGTGTTTCCTTGACATTATTTTGATCATTAGAATTCAATAAAGCCTTCAAGTTTCAGTATTTGATCGAAGAAGGAGTTTTTGGCGATCCTGCTGTTGCTTCCTTGGAGAATCAATTTCATTTCATTTCCATTTTCTTCAAATATCACATCACCAATCAACTCCTCCTCATCAGTAAATAAATCCTCCTCACTGCCTAACTCTTCATCACTATCAGGAATTATACGATTTTGGCTCATTTTATCTGCTTCGAAAATCACCTTTCATTTTTCTGTCATTCCATGTATTCACTATTCGGAGGTTAGATTTCCTTTCTTGTTATTCTCTTTTAATAGGTGATGCACATGCGCGTCATGCGTTATTTCGGGTTTTGGTTGAGTGTAGGTAGGCGCTCGAAACCCGCTACTTTCCAGTGGACTATAGTCGACTGAAACCCATGCGGTTATACGCACGTATCATATAAAATTCATTAACAACCTGTGGGTTCGTGATTAAATTATTCGGTGATGCGATTACATAGCAAACGCACAAACAAACGTCTGTAGCGCTCTCGACGTGTGAAGCCGAATATGTAACAATGAGTGAAGCTAGCCAAGAGATGATGTCTATATTCAATTCATTAAAATTGATTTTAGTCAATCCCCCACTGCCTATGATTCTAAGATGCGACAACAAAACAGCCATTTTTAGTGCAGAAACTGACGGGGGAAACAAGTTAAGACATATGGTAGAGGCCATATCTCACTATAAATATTAGAGAATGTGTACAAAGAGATTAGATTAAAATCAAGTGGATATGTTCAAGAGATCAACTTGCGGACATATTCACTAAATCCCTATCGTTTGAACCCCACAAACGACTAACAGATAAGATCAGGAATGGAGATATCTAATCAATATGTTTATTCTGTTTATAGGCAAAAAACGAAACTGATGTGACGCTAATCCTTTCGACACAGTGATAACAACATGATAAAATATTTGTTCTGTGATTGAAATATATTATAAGGAAAAAAACTATTCCATGTTCAACTATATTTTATAAGATACTAGGAGAGAAAGATCCTGAAGACTGTCGCAGACGGGAGGGAGTGTTGGATTTGGTGCCTCTCGCGTGTCTTCCTTATCGACATTCATATTACCGCCATGCGGCGCTCATGAGAACGCTGGCGCGTCTCTCGGCCTACGGCATCACACAGTTGTTTCGACACGTGTACTGAGCAGCGATAATAATTTACATTCGACTTATTATTCTGGTTTCATTACAAATATCACGTTCCCCCAAATCTACAATCTAACAACTTACGATTCTGTGTCTTATATTTGCGCTTATTTGACTTTCATTAATGAGGTCTTATCAAATTTTGCTATTCTTTTCAGGTAAATTTTTGAACGCTCGCTGAATCACCCTCTACCTACACTAAATTGTTGCCCGTTGTTACTCACCGTTCGCCAAAAATGTGCCTATCTCGGCTTTTATCAATTCTCCGCACATACTTTATTACGTTTCATATATTGTATTTTTTCTTATTAGCTGAGTTTTATCCCCGCGGTAGGAATAGTCATATCCATCCATAAATTATACTTACTGTAATATATGGTAGCATTGTCGAGTAATATGGATTCAATCTCAGCAATTTATGATACTTTAGTTCATTAATTTTCTAACTAAAGAGTAACGTTTTTCTTCGATAAAAATGAATAAATTATTTTAAAAGTGGACTCAAAGTGAATTCAGTTGATGATGAACCCTCGAGTCCAAAGTGCTCTCGGTTTTTATCGAAAAGCCGTAGCACACTTGCCCGATTCGTCTTTCTATTCGTATTAAAAAACCGTCTCGTGTTGTAATGCGATGCTGAGTCGATGAACACCTCATTTCTTCATAATTAGACGATGGAATATTCTGGGTTACAACATCCCTACCGGCCATGGAAGAAAATTCCTATACCTGGAATTTTTCCTCGCCATGATTATAACAAAAATATCAATTTATACATTTTTCACATTCATCGTTATTTCAATTTTTCCATTAATCTCATGGGTGAGGCGCTGTTTCAGCTCTTTCTGTCAGTTCTCCGAGTGCCATCCAATTCGTCGGCACCAATTCGTCGGCAAAGTGACAACACTGTAATGATGAGGAGAAATTTCGTTGCACTAGAGATTACTGATGCTGAATGTGTGAAGAATTGTGGATTGCCAAAGAACGTCGCATTTGTATCTAGTCGTTTCTTTTCTTATCCCAATTCTGCCTGTAGTCCTTGCAGCTCCTGGACATTTCGTACTACAATGCGGAGATGAGCATCTCTAAGGTTCAGTTGTCCCTCTCTTAAATAGTTGCTCGTGCCCCCGGTCAGTGTTTATCTTCGGATGAATATGCAGATCAAGGCGGACTCTTGATAATTTCTGTCCTCTGATTGTGAACTCTGCGGCGATTACATTGCAAAAGTTGGCAATCTGGAAGATCCCAACCCCATCTAGGATGCTTCTATTCTCCTTTTGTCCATATCGGATGGTAATTCACTCCAGGTGTGGTGCTGCGTGATACCATGCATTGCGCGACGCCAGGTGAATGAGGAGCAGAAGTTTTAATATAAAGTATTTCACGATGCATGCTACGGGGATTTTCGCAGTATCAACGTACATGTGCCCCTCGCAGGGGCTATACGGCCGTATCGCTTGAGTAGGCAGTATTTCCGTACAGAGGTACTGTCCATCGAGCCTCTTCCAATTTTTGAACTGCTCTGATGTCGTCGAAATGAACTGCTGTGTCCGCCCGTAGATGACCAAATATCCACTCTCTGGTTCAATCTATGAGTAGTAACTTTTCACTGTTTTCACTGGCAGGCCATGCGGTTAGTATACGCTGTAGATCTGGGAATTTATCAGCGGTATTTCCAACGACGTCACAATTTTAGTATCGAATGTGTGAATGTTGACAGTGAAAATTCTTCTCAGCTTATTCATACTGCTAATTCCAATTTTTGTGAGAAAGCAAAATCGCGTTGCCCATTTAGCCTTCTTTATGATCTTTACCGGATGTTGCTTTGACGGAACTCCTGTCCCAAGACCCTTCCTTCTTCGTCTATTAGAAGACGCAGGTTTTTTTTGAGCGTCCCTCATCACTCCATCGAGGACTGTTGAAAACGATCATGAAGTGTTCGTCCATGTCATTGCGAACTAGGATTGTATTGAATCTCGATGCTGTAAGTTCTGACAACTGCTTGATGTGTTCAATAGAATTTCGGTATTTTTCTGCACGAATTCCCCCTCTATGCTGTAGTCGAAAGAGTGTAGAATTGATCACTTCAGTGATTTTTGTATGTTGTTCTGCACTCCTTCAAGACGGTTAAAGCATTCGTGAATTTTCTTCGCAACTGAGGCGTCCATTGTGCCAAATAATGTATTGACTACGCAGCCCTATCCATCGATCAAGCCTCGACGATCTCTGTTGAGTTTCCCAATGTCAAGAATCCCGTGAATCGTCATTCTCATCTCTGTATGGTCATTGATTCGTTCTCATATTCATTCGAAAATTTTTCCCTGATTTTCCTTAACAGTATGCCCCTCCCCCTTCATGAGTAGCATCATGCTGCCTAGCATGATTACTGTTGGGAAAAGATTCAGGGAGTTTTTTGAAATCTAGTGATTTTTGTTTCTATCAGTTTTCTAGTTCCACGCGCCATTGCGCCATTTTTTTTTCACTAGTTTTTTCTAAGATGGCCGCACGACATGTGCCAAAGATTTGTAAGCCGTCTAATAATACAAAATAAAAAGTTAATTAATGTTTAAATTGAGTCTAAAGTGTTTTGGAACTACCCCAGTTGTGACCTACCGCAACAATTACTATAAAGGAAATTTTGAGCAATCTGTAATTTCCTGCCTCTGTCTTAAATTTTCTTTCCTTTAATTGAGCCATCTGGATTTCCTCGAAATCCTTGCAGGCATCCGGTTGTTAATCCTCAGATATGCACTCGATCAAACCAATAATTGCCCTCAATCGGTTGACATATACTCTCACTTCTTTGTTTTACTTGCCGGAACGAATAGTGTCATCTACATCTGAATTTTTCTCCGTAATTTCGTACGGTCCGAGCTATGGGACCGTATGAGACAAGAATTTCGAGAACGACTCCGTACTTCACACCAAGTTGCGAGGGAAAAATTGGACGCCTCAAAAGAGACGGCTAAAAAATAGCATGATCAGGACGTTGAAGAGAAAGATTTCCACGTCTGTGACCAAGTTTTATTGAAGAATGAAGTTGTTCGACGGGGGAGTTCTAAAAAACTGACGCAGCCATTTGGACGCAGCAATCTGGTATGAAGTACGGAGTCGTTCTCGCAATTCTGGTGCGTAGTTGTATGAGTATGTGGGGCACCGTGGGTGCTTGACGAAGGTGGATAAATCAGCGCGCCTCCCATATAGTAGCATGAATAGCGTTCTTTTCGTGGCGGTATGCGAGGTTGTATTGTATCAGAACGCCGCATATGGCAATCAACGATCCCAATCGGATTGATTCTCATTGATGAAGCTTCGTGAATATTCGGCTAGTCCGCGATGATAACTTTCAAGTGCCCCGTTTGTCTGAGCACGTTACGCCGTGGTTTGAATCTTCTTGATTCTTAGAAGGCGACAAACAACTTAGACAACCGCGCTTGTAACAGTTATCCCCTGATCCGCCAGTAGTTTCAGGACGTCCCATAGTAGGTATGCTAAGCGCATTGGGCACCAATCCCCCCAGCGTCCATCGTCAGGTGGCACCACAGTTCCGGAACGTTCGACACGGATGACGTTATCACCCGGGATGATGACTCATTGATTCGCGTGGTGGGTCGTATCCTGTATTTCCTCTTAGGACTTGCATGAAATATGATATGTTGATGATGATTATAGTGAGTCATTAATGTCTGGAACTAGAAATTACGTCATACTTGCTTGAAAATATTCCCAAATACTCGAAAATCTTCCATGAAGGTGGTGCCACAGTCGCGGAACGTTCGAGACGGATGACATCATCGGTGAGTCACTCGGGATGATGATTCAGTGATTTGCACGGTGAGGGTATCCTGTTATTCCTGTTGGGAATTGTGTGAAATATGATACTATGATGAGTCATGGGGTCATATGAAAATGATATGATATTATTTCCTTCTCTATTTGTTTCGAATATTCTCCAAGGTTCTCAAATGTTCTAAGGTAAGTCATAGACTACCATTCAGGGTGGAGGGTGTCCCTATATAACGCGAACACTCCACTCAATTCACATTCAAGCTGAGTCCCTCTTCTTTCGATTGAACCTCGCGTTATATAGTGATAGAAAGAGTTGCTGTAATGTGTTATCATAATCATCTTCATAAGAAAAATGAAGAACGATCCAGCACTGACCAAGAGATACTCCATGAACATTTCAATACGCATTGTCATTCATTTGCAAAATACCTGATGACTGACTTGCACTGTTTGTAGGACAACTATGAAGTATTCTAAGCTGAGCGACATCCTGCGAGGACAACTAATTGTTCTTCCTGCACTACTCGACGTGAGGGATTATCTCACATAATCGAAAGTATCGATAATTTAGGAAAATTGAAGAAATTTTGGGAGGAGCAGAGAGACAAGATCCCAAACGTGGAAAATGAACTGGAACCAGAGAGTGTGAACGAAATTCAATTGTGATAGTCAGTTCCACCGTATTGTATCAGTGAGAATGAAGTCATAGAAAAGTTCTTGATTCATGCGCCACCCGAATTTTCACCGTCAAAGGATTCATTGATCATATTCATAGTAACTTCAAGATCTGTGCTCTAAATTGAGACGTAACAATATATCGAAATGTTATCCTTGTAAGAAGTTATCTCAAACTTTGGAGATGATCAAAAAGAACACTTCCAAAATTTTGTCTGCCCTTGATTAAATCAAGAGTTACTCGCTCAGGTCTGGCTGCGAATTTGCTGACGTCCTCATCATTTCGTTGTTGCAAGCTATCAAAGTCGCCGTGCAATGCAACGACCGATTTGATTTTGCGAAATAAGACTTTTAATTCCACCTTCAATTCCTTATAATTTTGTACTGTTTTATACTTCAACTGTACAAATGCCTTTTCAGTTAATTAATTTTTCAAAATTGTTTGGAGAAATGTTGAATGCAGCTTAGGATGTAATGAATCTTTCGCGCCATCACAATTACTTTCACGACCCCAAAAAATGTATTGAATCATTAGCACTCTCACCATTACATGAATGGACCAATTGTAGAGCACCCTTCATGACATTGAGTCCCCTCTGGTCCAGACCATTATCAGGATGGAGACTATTATTATTGGATGAATTGACTACCCCAGTCTTGTTACGGGTTGCAGGTCTAAATCTTACGGAACCATTATATTACGGTAAACAATATTACGCAAAAATATTACGGGACGTAATATTACCGTACATAAAGGTATGGAATCAAGGACAAACCTTTATCCGCTCGATTAGGAATTCCCCGAAAACCAAATCGATACAATAATAGCCCAACACCAAAAAATATGACCCTAGGTCAGTTATTATCGATTACTCGACAGGTGTATGAGTTGGTACGATTATATTAATCCCCCAAAACAATATAAAATTCCCTCAAACATTCCCACACAAGACCGAAGATTCTTCAACAAATGTTATTTATATCGGAATGCTCGAAACGGGTGCCTTAAAATACCATGCCTCTTCACTTCATCCTTAGCCAAAAAGGCGCAAAACTACTATTACACAAAGGTTTCTTATTCGACAAATTATGAATTCATGGAGCAAAAGAAATGCTATAAATAACGGAACATAATAATGAATAATAACATCGACGTTGGTAAAAACGTTGTAATATTACTTCGAATAATAAAAACGACCAATAATAATTAGATCCCGTAACAATTTGCATCGTAATAATATTGACTGTAATATTATGGCGTGATATTTTTTACCGTGACATTTAGACCGGATACCTTGTTACGATTGTGATGTATCTTCTTCCGAGATTTGTAACGAGATTTTTTGGTTACGGGCTGAAATCCCCGCAAATAGAGATTTGAAATCGTGAATTTATTAAGAGAGACAAGAAGAGACATCCAGAGGAGACCGAAGAAGCCAAGAATAGATGAGAAGAGCCACAGACCAATGAAAGGCTGAAAGCATAGCGGTTTTGCGTGGAACCGTGCCCCCTGGAAGTCCGAAGGACGTTACTGGACCTTTGCTATTTTAGAACTTGCCCAGCTGTGTTTAGGGGAAAATGGCTCCGCGTTGAGCGCTATTTGGTAAAGATATTATCCTGGATTATTCACCCAAGAAAAATCCTAACTACTTTTGAGCCTCTATCGCTCATCTATTGGGCACCAGCCAAACCTTTACGGAAGATTAGACGAAAACTAGCCTCTGGGGCAATCTCCAACCACCATCAAGGTGCAGAAGACAACGTAGGAGCGTTCATAGCAAATATGAACGAAATGTTGTGACGCACACGACCTCGGTTGTCCAAGGAGTTGACGGACATCTATAACAATATGTTGCCGAAGTACGTCGTCGGCTACACCCTCGGCCCAGCGTCGAGGATAAAAGATTTGGCGAAACACGTCTTACGTCAAGAGAAGCCACTTCTCTCAGAACTAACGTGGGGATCTCCTCCAAAGTCAGAGCATTCGCTGTGCGCGAACTTTGCGTACCGACGGCCGAGCTATGTTCAAAAAGACTCAAACTTCGCAAATAACCACTCGAGGCCACACAGAGGCTATGAGAAGCCACCTCTAAAGGCGCTCGAGATGGAAGATCCTGTAAAGACTGTAGAAGTTGTCTATTATACGACAAGCTTGAACTTCAGGGAACTGAAGCAACACACGTCGTGATGCTCCTCCGTGGAGGGGTGAACGTGCTCGTTCCGCCAGGCACTTGTTGGTGTGTCGCAATTGCGATAGAATGGGCCACACGTTCAGGTTCTGCACCGCCGCACGAACCGTTTGTTGTTACGGATGCGGTGCTACAGGCATACACATGGCAGACTGCTCAAATTACCGTCCAAAAAACGCTAGACCGGAAGCGTTGATGACAGATTTTCTTCTACGCTGCGGGCAGTCTCAGATGGAACGGCAAGATATCCAGTGGAAGAGAAAGAAAAATCCCTGAGAAATACCCGAGACAGTAACGGAGTAGTCTCGACAGGAGAAGAGAGTCGGAGAACTTTCTTTAGAATCAATGACGAATCCGATCTGGAGTTTATTACACAGGCGATCAAGGAAGGCAAGATATTTGCCTTCCACGTGAATATTGAAATTCACGGGAGAAAGTGACTCAAGACAAGTGACGGTCTAGTGGACTCAAGACCATCTCGTACATTCGCTGGAAAAGCGGAGATCGAACTTATGAGCGAACTAGGCGTAAGCTCAAGGAGAATACGACAGAGAAGAGTTCTAGTGGCGAATAGCCAACTAGAAGTGGTAAAGGAAGCCTCAAAAATACCTCTGGTATTAGAAGGAAGGACAATCACAGTTGAAACCTTTTGGATGGCCTCACTATCCGAAGATTTCATACTGGGATTAGATTTTTTTAAGGAGGCACGGATGGTCATCGATTTCTTTGACCAATTCTGGTTGTTTAGAGGAAAACCTGACGAAACATTCAATTTTGTAGCGCTAGACAGAGTCTGCCACATAAGAGTGTGTAAGGGCCTGAAAGTACCTGGAGAAGAGCAAAATAGCCAACTCCAAAAAATCCTGAATGAGACAATTCCAGTGCATGAAGATAGTCCTCCGATTTTCAAGTTACCACCACACCAAATCGATATGGAAGGATACGAAATGATCCGACAAAGGATTTGTGTTGTATCTGAACACATTAAATTGTCAATGGGGAAAGAGGTTGACCTTATGCTGTGAGACTGAGTTATCAAACCATTCCAACCCGACTGGAATTGTCCCGTTCTAATGGTAAAGAAAGCCAGCGAAAGGTATTAATTCTACATTGATTTTCGTCGAGTAAATGAAGTAACAAATAAAGATGCATACACGGTTGCAAACATGACCAGAATCCTTGATGAGTTACGACGGGCCAACTACATTATGACACTCGGTTTGAAGGCCGCGCATTGTCAAATACTGTTAGCAAAGGACGCGAAAGAGATCACTGCATTCACGGTGCCGGGATGAGGGTTTTTCCAATTCGAACGCATGCCGTAGGGACTGACGAATGCACCTGCACCCTTCCAAAGAGCTCTGGACAATTGAATTGGTCCAGAAATGTATCCACACATTTTCTTACACTTGGATGAAAATTATTCTCGCCACGATATTTCAGGAACACCTCACGTAGTTGAGAAGAGTTGTTGACAAATTGAGAGATCACGGTCTCCCAGTAAACCGAGAAAAGAGCGTGTTCTATCGAAATACCTCGGCTTCGTCGTGAACGGCCATGGATTGCGAGTCGATCCCGAGAAAACATGGGCGGTCGTTGATTTTCCCGTGCTTCAGAATCTGAAACAGATTCCCCGTTTTATGCGAATGGCATTCTGGTATAGACGATTCATATCAGAGTTTGCAATAATAGCTCAACCACTGACACTTCTGATAAAGAAGAATCAGCCTTGGGTATGGAATGTAAAACGGCAAGAGGCCTTCGAAGCGCTTAAAAAGCAGTCGACGTCGGTTCAGGATGGACAAGAGCGAGTTATACCATACGCTAGTCGCTCCTTTGCAGACCATGAAACAAGGTACACCGTGACTGAGCAGGGATGATTAGCAGTTATGTGGGCAATTATGAAGTTTCGCTGTTACTCGGAGAGCGATCCTTTCATAGTGATAACGGACCACAGCCCCTTAATTTGACTTCATAACATGAAAGACCCGGCCGGCAGGCTAGGAACGCAGAACTTCCGGTTGCTAGAGGATGATTACAAAATAATACACTGAAAGGGTGCTCTTTAGTATGTGTTTGACGCTCTGTCACGTGCACCGAAATGAGCGAAGGAATTACTTACGCTGCTTGTAGATACCGAAGACATGTAGTATCTCCGACACTGTCGAGAAGTAGAACGAGTTGTACTTGAAGGACTGTTGTACGGCCTCAAGCCGAATACATTCGCTTCTGTGGACAACCAACATCTAAACGAGTGGAAATTAGTTCTCCCTCGAGAAATGAGACGTGCCGCTATACGAGAGTGCCACGGTCTACCGCACGCAGGACACTAAGGTGTTGATAAAACCTGCCAACGATTGGCGAATCAATACCACTGGTCTGCGATGTTTGAGAACCTGATGACGTACTGAAGTTCGTGTTACGAATATCAGCGCTGCAAATTGCAACAACAGGCTCCGATAGGCTAGATGGAACATCGAGCAATGAAGAAACCATGTGCTGAAATATCGGCGAATATTATGGGTCCCTTTAGGCGCAGTAAAGCCGGACACCAATATATCTTCGTTACACAAGATTTTTTCACGAAGTGGATAGCAGTCCGACCGTTGCGAAAAGCAGCCGGTACAACTACACGGAAAGCATTGGCAAAAACCATAATCTATCGCTGGGGAGCTCCGAGAGAATTGCTACCCAATAATGGAACCGAGTTTGCGAATACGGATTTGAAGGATTTGGCTACTTCAACTGACATGAAGCACCGAACAACGCCGTCGTATCATCGGCAAGCGAACCCCACTGAGTGAATCGTTCGCTAAAAGCTATGCTACGAGCGTACGTAGAACAGGATCACCGTAATTGCGGGTGTCACTTGAATGCATTTCGATTTACATACAATAGCGCCCATCACATAATGCTAAAAGCTACATCGGCTTTCGTAAATCTCGGGCGAGAGCCAGAGCCAGCGAATTTACTGCGACGGAAGCTGGAGAAAGATGTCGAAGTTGAAGATGCTCCGATCGAGGCCTGGGTCGAGCGCATGAAGGGCCATGTCATTCTGAGACTGGCTTTTAAACATGCATTAGCCGAAGCTAATGATCGACAAATACAGGCTTATAACTTACGCCGTAGGAAAGGTGAATTCGAGCTAGTCCTGCGAACTAGCAAAAAAAAAAAAAAAAAAAAAAAAAA
>NW_021680369.1:434215-487927 GCF_001412515.2 Diachasma alloeum | reverse complement strand
CAAACACCGCCTAACCTCCTTTAGGCATTAAAGAATTCTAAGAGAATTAGAATTTAGAGAGAAAAAATTTCCGCTTCACCCAGCCGGGAATCGAACCCGGGTCTCCCAGATACGCGCCGAATACTGCAAAGCATCGTTCAGCATCATTGAACAAACCATTCAATGCACCTTTCGTGGCGACCAAGAAACACTCCAGGAACTTTTACCAGGTTTCTAATATGACGGGTCGTAATATCAAAGACACCGCTATTGTGGACATGGAGGCCTACAGGGAAGCTTTAGAAGAACCCCCCCCCCCTGACTGATGAGTGGGAAGGTGAAGAGTAGATACTCCGGGAAAGTTTGATTCGGAACATGTAGGTTTCGGGCCGACACCTCTCCCACCGAGGGAAGTGTGTAACGAGATTTTCTCGTTAGTGGTTGAAATGCCCTCAAGTAGAGATTTGAACTCTTGAATTTATTCAGAGACACCAGAAGAGACCTCTAGAGGAACTTGAAGGAGCCGAGAATAGATGAGAAGAGCCACAGACCAATGAAAAGCCGAAGCCATAGTGGTTTTTGGTGAAACGCGACGCCTGGAAATCAGTAGGACGTTACTAGACTTTCGCTATTTTAAAACCCGCCTAGGTGAAAATGGCCCGACGTACAGGGGTTTCAAGTGGGCAACGCTAAAGGCTATGTCGAGGAAACGGCTATGGATTAAGCAAAAATTGACCTTAGCTTCGACCTGGTGTTGTTCTCTCAGCGGGGGGGACGTTGTCTGAACCCCCCCGCTCTTTAGTTTTCCTTAGCGGGGTAGTACTGTGGGAACGATTCGACTGCATGTAGCTGAGGATAGGCTTGATTCGGATATTGAGGGGAAATTTGAGGTCCCTGATGAGAGAGGGTTGGGCGACGATTTTGCTTCCTATTCGGAGACGGCAATTGGGGAAAATTGGCGTGGGGGTTGGTAAGGCATTCTCGTACAAAATGACTATGAACATGGCATCGGTCATATAAGAAGTTTTCGTTCGCGACCTTATCCCATTGATCTCTTTCAGGGGGTCAAGGGACAGGTGTGTACATGAGAGGGGTGATTGGGTGTTTTGGCTCATGCTTCTGTTGATGAGGGGGGTACCCTTGTACTGCTGCAGTGAAGGTGATTCTCTTGGGAGGAGGGGGTAACCGACGGGAGGAATGATCAGGGGTGGGAGCGTACGGGTTCAGCGCGAATTGTGCTGGGGGGACGTCCACAGCTCTGGTGGACTGCGCGCCTGAAGCGTGATTGTGGGGGGTTGATTTCCGGAGCTTGGATACGGGAGGATTGTACGCGTACGCAGGGGCGTAGCTTTCCTCTGCAGACGAAGGGGTCCTGTATCGAGCAGCATTCATAGCCGTTAACTCAACCTCGTGGGCACTGTCTAGGAGCTGAGCATACGACTCGAAAGTGTTACGTTTAATCTCGGGAGTATTGGGGGTGCAATTGGGTGTTGACAATATTTAGTTGTCTCTCTAGGGGGGGGGGGGTGAGGGATGGAGGTTGGCAAAGAACCTTCTCATGCATATAACGTATTCTCGAACGGTTTCTTCAGGAGCTTGGGTGCGATGTAAAAGGTCCTGCCAAATACTCTCTTCCCAGCTGAGGGGGCAGAATGTGAATTTAAATGCCGACAGGGATTCATCGAACGAACGAATATGGGGGTGTTCCATCCGAAACCACGTGTGCGCGTTGCCATTAAAGGCGGACGAAAGGGCTCATAGGGTTTCCTCTTTTGTGAGGTTGTTCGCGGTGCAACAATCCGCCACTCTGTCTAAGAAATTATACGGGTCCACGTGTCTGCCACCTGTGGAAATGATCCCATCCCGTTTGAAAATATTGCTTTTAATTCGCTACTAGAAAGGTCCGCCGCAGTCTGATCTCTGAAGGTAGTGGTTCGATACAGTGTGTGTGATAAGGGTTGATGCGATACGTGGGGAGGAGCGCGGGTTTCAAGGAGGTCTACGGCTAGCGGGGGCATTCGCGTGGATACTAGGACTGTGCGAAATGTCCCGTGGGAGTGTGATTGCGCTGGAGTAGTGGGATAGGGGGTGCGGTTGTAAATGGAGGGGTTTGAGGCTATGGGAACTGCTTGGGTTTGTAAAAACAAGGGTTGGTCGACATGATGCGTGGAATGGGCATTAGGAGGGGAGGAGGGTTGACGCAGGGGGATGGTGGCGGGTCTAGAAGAAAGAGAGCTGTATTCGGGACGTATAGGAGGGGCTGTATTCTCGACAAAGTACTGAGGCATGGATGGAACCGAGGGGTGGAGTCCCTGAGGGTTCAGGGAAAAATTATGTGAGGGTCCTGGATCTGAGGAGTCGTACTGGGTCTGAGGGGAGTTGAACTAACCGACGAAATCAAGGGTTGCTGGAAGGTCACCCGATGGGTGCTACGGTTCAAGTCATTAGCGTTGGCCAGGGATGATTGGCTGTCGTCCAGTCCGGTTGGATTGAGACTGAGTGGGTCCTGAAAAGGCCCGAGGGTTTGACATGTGTTCAAGTTGCCTGAAGGGCGCCATCTGAAAGAGCCATTGGACTCGGGGGTAACATGGATAGGGACTTTCATGGAATCAATTTCTTCATCCCAGAGATCAACATGAGAACCATATTGTCTTCGCATTTCGAATCGCGCGAACCGATCTCCCAAAACTTCATGTGATCCTTGGCTGCAAATTCCCAGGGTGTCTAAAATAACAATCTGGTCTCGAGGCTATAGAGTCTCATATTGTTGTTCGAAGGTGCGATGACTTCGGGCGAGTACTGCCGGGTCGGGGGTAGCAGGAGTTGAAGGGGCTTCATGGAGGAAGGCGGTGAAGATGGGGGTGATGGTGGAGGTAGTCGTTGCCTGGGTCGTTGTAGTCATGGCCGTGGAAACAATGGTGACCACCGTAGTATTATGCCCTATAGACGTTACAGTAGTGGGTGTGGGCTCGACGGTAGTGTAGTCGGCCATCTTGAGATTCCAAGGAAAAGAAATAATGTAAATGATCAAAGAAAATCCACAAGGGGAGAACAAAAGAAATCCTCTATTGACCAGGACCAAGAATCTCGGAGGGAACGAATATTTCAATAGCTAAAATTATTCCAACGGAAATGGCCCGGGGAATCACCAAAATCACAAAAATTGTAAATGTAAATAAGAAGAATACAAAAGAAAAAATGATGGAAAAGGGAAAAACAAAAACAAAAAAAAATGAATCGAAGGACACAGATAGTGGAGCGAAATTTTCTCAATAAAGCAAAAAAAAATAAAAAAGGAGGGAATCAAAATGTACCTTATAATCGACTTTAATTTCGATGTGGTACCTGATAGAATTCTTTAATACAGGGAGAGTTTCGCGGCAGGGGGGGGGAGGGCAAGGGTGATGACCGAGAGGGAAGAAGAAAAGGGGAAAAAAGAGTGAAGGATCGAGGGGACACCTCGAAAAATTATTCTCAAGTTAATCGCAATGAAACTGGCTTTATGACGCTCGGGACGATGACCTAGATGCGGGGGGTGACGCAAGGGGGGAGGAAATGAATTGAGGAAAGAATTGAGAGAAATAAATCGTCGAAAAATTTATACCTGAGGTAGAGCGACGAAGTCAACACAAAGGGGAGAATGAGAGAATGCGAAAGAATGTGGGAGAGTCGATCTCTGTGCGTGGCACACTGATCCCAAAACGGTGAGCCACAGACAACGGGGAATGAAATGTGGATATTTTATTTGATAATGCGCTCAAATTATTGTGCCTAGCTCCACGTTGGGCATCAAATTGTAACCGCTGCTTATCGAATTTAATATAATTACTGAAATGGGGCTTAAGGGGATTAACAAAGCAATACAATTAAGGGATAAATTGAACTAAAAGATTATATTTCCTATTCTCAATAATATTCATGATTTCTTAGTAATTGGTCTAATGCCTTTTACTCGAGATCTAGGGGATGGGTAAGGCTAGGCGGCTTTTGTACATGCAAAAGGGATTGACTCTAATAAGATAAAAGGAGCGAAGCTAGTTGTGTCTAGGGGATTGTACACAAACAAATACTAACAATGGTTTTACTTGAGTCTAATGGGAGCTGATGAAATACCAGTCTAAGCTCACCGTTGCGGGGTAAATGTTTTGGGAAGCGAGGGTAAACAATGGGAAAATAATGGGCAATAATGTGAAACCAATGGGAAAATGCTGGAGGCATCCAGTACTCACAACCACGTGGGAGAAACTCGTGATGTAGGACGTCTATGGCGAATCTTTGCTGGATTATTCCTTAACTGGACTCCAGAGCTTTCAGTCCCCGCGACGACTCCTGGATTCCTCTTTTTCCGTGACTGGAAACAACTGAGAATGTACCAAATGATTCTCTCCATGGCAATTCCTTTATTCACTAACTTTATGGTATGTGTTAATTCAGCGCGCAATAACACTCGGGGCAGCTGACTAGCGAGTGAGTTCCCCTTCTCAGATTCGCTTTTATTCTTCTGTTGGCGTGTCTCCCTCGCCCATTGCCGGGATTATTCTGGGTCACTCTTGGATTTCTGCGGGGCCGGGGGATGAAGAGAATACTGGGGAATTAGGTGACCAACGGTGGCGGGAATCTAGTATTTAGGGGGCTCAGTGTATGAGTAAATAATATTAATTTCTGGGCCTCGTCACAACATTTAGCTTATCAATTATTTTAATATTTTTTAAATTCGATTGATACATTTAAACAGCGATCACTGTAATCAAGGTAAGTCGGAAATTATTTTATTATCGAAGAATCGGAAGAGGGATAACCATCCCTGTCCCTCGCCGTATTTTATGGTATTATATTATGTATTTTTCTGAGCCTTACAATCGAATTATAGTGTGACCAAGATTGCAAGAGCATAAAACATGGATAATATTGCAACAAGCTGCCTTCTGGGTATGTATGATAGATGCACCGATCATCTATTTCATCTTGCACTTTGTTTCACTAAAAAATTGAAATTATTTTAGCTGGTTTCGTCAATTAATTACTAATTATTCCAACACCAAGGGCGTCTTGTAAGAGATTGCCATACGAAAATTTTGATCAATATCTAAAGCACTTTGCGATAATTACTGCTGTTTATTCGAAAGAAACGCACTTTTCAAGTACACTAGAGATCACCCATCGCATTTGTCGTGTTGTTTTCCATTATTTGAACCCCATTGAAAATGTTATCATGGACGCAGTTAGAATAAACTTGCATTACTCTTGAGCTGTGAATCCTTAGGGATGAAGGTACTGTGAATCTTTATGGTAAGGAAAAATCCCATGAGGACGGATTATTAGCCAGCGGAGTAAATTTTATTCATAAGACGATTAATGTCGCCATAGGTGTGAAATATATGCCACTTATCCTGAAGGAATAAATTTTGAAATCCTCAACAGACGACAAGGATGAAAAGAAAGATACATCGTGTTACGTGAACTGAGTCAATTTCATATATACAATGTCTTCTCAATACAATGGGTATACATGCGACCCTTATGATTTCGGACCTTTGTGACCTTAACTTCCGTAAAAATCATCCATGCTAGTATTATGCGTGAAAATAAATTATGGTGAACGCAAGCGGAAGTCTTGTCGTGCGATTCTTGGAATCGTTTAATTTTATAGCATATAATTTTCAGCGTAAATTTGGTAGAAATACTTGAATGAAGAGAAAACAAAATATTTCTTCTGATCTTAACAACTGAAGTAGAACGTAGGTATGAATCTGGACTACCCTCCCGTCGCTCCACAACAAAACAGAAACTAAGCAATCGTAGAAACCCTGTACTGATAAATGTCTTCGGTAATACATCTTGTGAGGTATTTTTCCAATCACAGGTGCGGTTCTCATGCGTGTGGTTCTTCATGAAATTTGGTCGCCCTGGATGGGATCTCTCGACCCGGAAAAATTAGGTACGACGGGGACAACTCGAGAGGAACTGATACCAATAAGAGCGGCAGTCCGTTTGACCTTCAACGGACAAGGTCACGTGTGTCCAGCCCTGTACTCCCCACCTAGCTCAGACAGAAAACCGCAGAGGCATGTGGGAATGGGCAAAGAAAGTCGTACATTCGACACCGTGTAACAATAATAATAAAAATATATTCTGACAAATAGAAAAAAGTAGAGATTTTTCCAGATGTTATCTAAACCAAAAGAATAAATTTTACAGAAATAATAATATTTCTATACGAGCAAAGTGAAAATTAAAACCAGGCCCGGTCGCGCGCTCCCTCTTTGGGGTATGACCGGTAGGGGTTGGTGGAATTGGGTGCGACCAATTACGCGTCGAACCAATAACTTCCCAACCATTTGTTTTCTTTTCATTACTTTTTTTTATGTATTTATTAAATCTTTTTCCCACGTTTTTCATGCATTTTTCATGTATTCTACATTTGTTTTCATCCCTCCACTTTTATGTCCTCCATGTTGATAGATTATTCCAAATTAAGGTGTACATGGACGGTACGATATGCCCCGCCTCTACCACGACCCCCTCGTCCTCTGTGAAAGCCCCTTCGCCCTCCACCGCGTCCCCCACGTTTGTTGCCTCTGCCTTCGCGCCCTCCACGATTATTGCTTCTACCTCGCCACTGTCTGTGACGAATTCCTCCGTTGTTACCACGTCCTCTACAGAATTTAGACATGTTAGAGTCATGATGCTGTCATTATTATTATCATCATCATTATGGTTATTATTATGATTATCATTATTATTATTATTATTATTATTATTATTATTATTCCTGTTCCATGTAAATGGGATCGCTGAGCGATCCTCGAGGGTTCCGATTTCACCTCGAAGACCGCCCAGCAAGCTAAGCGATACAAACTTTTCCTAATCGCTCTGCAATAGTGCTCCCTCCAACCGGAGGGTAAGGTCTATTGCAGTCCAGAATCGTGCTGTCTAAGTAGACGAAGAGACCCAAGGATGACGGCCTTTTGCATTTGGCTAGCCAATATAAAGGCTTGACCCCTACAGGCCGAGATGGTTTCGAGCTCAGATATAAATGACTGTTTCATTCCCCCTAAAGAACCAATGATGAGAACAACCAACTTCACTTCAAATCCCCGATTTGCTTGACGTAGCTCAAACAGAAGCGGCTGGTACTTAAGCCGTTTCTCCTCGTCTTTCACCGTGATATTGCTCTCAGCGGGAGCCGAAAACTCGATGACATAGATGATTTTGTCATCAAAACGGTAGAGAATAACGTGAGGTTTTGTTGCAACGATTGGCCTGACAGTCCCGAAGGAGAAGTTCCAGTAAATCTTACACCTCTCATTCACGACAACGGACTCAATATCTCCTGGAGCATATGGCAGCAGTGGCGTTCTGTCTATTCCATAGGAGTGCCACAGATGGAAATAAAGCACTCTTAGGGCCGCATTATGAAGATGAATATAACTCGTGATATTCGTGATGCTCGCATATCTCGGGCAAGCCGTCAAGAGATGTATCTGAGTATCGGGGGACTGTTTGCAAGCCCGACACCGGGTGTCAGGAACTTGCAACCCCATAACAGAGCCTCGATAAACCAGGGTAATTATTACACCATCCTGACATGCGTAAATGAAACCCTCATTCGCGAACATCAAGCCAGCAGACTTCAAGAAAGAAAATGTCAGCTGAAAAAATAGGCCCTGATTTTCTATATGACGGAAAAACGAGCCATGCATGGGCCTATCGATGTGCTCGCGGAACAAGGTGGACTGCTCCGCCTGCTTGATGGTCGCTCTACGCCGAGCTTTGGTCATGCTGGCTAATGAGTCACCAGCCAACTGACCATCTCGGTCACGACGAAACTCTAAACCGAGGGAAGCTGGTCCGGTATCTGCTGCTTTATACAGAAAGGCCTGGATTCCGCGGAGCTCATGATCATGTACGAATTTCAAGTGCGGATCCAAGCCGTTCACAATGTCACAAGCTAAACCGAGGACTAGACGATCATGAAGAGCCTCTAAACTGAGAAGGCCTTGCCCCCCATTCTCGCGCGGAAAATACAATCGGGGACTTGCAGATCGGGGATGCAGACTTCTGTGGATGTTCATCAGCTTACGGGTATCTCTGTCCAGCGGTTTCAGCTCGTCTCTACTCCATTTGAGGAGTCCAAAGGAGTTGAGAAGCACTGGGACAGCAAACATGTTCGATGCAGTGACTTTATTCTTGCCGGAAAGCTCGGATTTCCAAACTCTCCGTAGCCGCCGCCGGTATTCACCGCAAAGAGTCTCCTTGACTGCCTCAGCGTCCACTACCGACCGCTGATTGAATCCAAGATATCTATATGACTTTTCGGTGCCAAGATGATGTATGACACTTCCGTCCACAAGCTGAAGATCACCCACCTCGTCACCCACTTTACCCCTCCTCATATGGAAGACGGAACACTTGTCCAACCCGAAACTCATACCGACCGCACGTGAATACACCGCGACAACATCCAGCAAAAGCTTGAGTTGCCGCTCTTCCGACGCAAACAACTTCAGATCATCCATGTAAAATACATGACTGATCTGAGGCCTCCTATCCCCAGATCTTCCGGCTTGATACCCTCCCACACAACGCAATGCAATAGACAGTGGCATCAGTGAAATGCAGAACAAGAGGGGACTCAGGGTATCACCCTGAAAAACTCCTCTCTTGAACTGTACCAGCCCTGAAGTCGGCCTCCCCTCACCAGATGTTATGGTGAAGCGCGTTCTCCAGAGCGGCTCAAAATCTTTGATACATCTCACTATGTTATCTTCTACCGCAAGGCATTCCAATAGCAGGAAAATGAGCTCATGGCTCGTGCTATCAAATGCCTTGCAATAGTCGACCCAGGCCACTGAGAGATTGCGATGATACTGCATCGAATCATGCAGCACGCAACGATCGACCAGTAAACCTTCCTTACAACGGGACAGCCCCCGCTTCGCTCCACGCTGTTCGTGGAGTGACTGCCACACGGGTTTTACATCACGGAGGATACGCTCAGTCAAGATTCCTGTGAAGAGCTTGTATAGTGTATTCAGACACGTGATCGGCCGATAGTTCGCTGGGTCAGTCAAGTCTCCTTTCTTCGGGAGAAGCACAGTTCTTCCCTCCACCAACCACTCAGGAATAGACTCACTACCCTCGAGGAATGCTGCGAATAGCCGAGCGAGATGGTTGTGAATAGATGTAAATAGCTTCCACCAAAAGGCGTTAATACCATCAGGACCCGGAGCGGCATGGTTCCTCATATTCCGCAAAGCAGATCGAACCTCCTCCTGAGTGACTGGTGAGAACTCCCCATGCTTCCGACGATGCTTTCGACAAAACGTGTGAAACTCTCGAAGAGCCGGGGTCTCCACCATGAGATTGGGGTCTTGACCATAAAGATCCCTCCAAAACCGTTCAACCTGCTCAACCGAAGGCATCTTGTCCGGCGCAAGCACTGGTGGATCGAACCAACGATTGGGATCAGACTGGAAGACAGAATTGTCAACCACCAGACTCAACCATTTTTCCAGAGAACGCTTTGTCATCCCCAGAACGCGCACCATCTCGACAAATCTCTCCTTAGTCAAGAGGACTGCCTTATTCAGTGTGTGATGGTGATAGCGCAAATCCGCAGATATTTTACGGACGCGAGCCGTAAAAGGCCTACCACTGATGATGAACTCAATCACACACTGAATGCACGACGCCTGCTTCCTAGCCTCTTCGATCTTCGCCTGAAGCTGCGCAATGCGCCTCCGTGTTTTCATCTCGCATGACCCCACACTTGGAGGATGAGGCTTCAAACGGAGAGCCGCATCATACACAGCCCAGTTCGGGTCGAGCAAATTGACATCCGGAGGGAGTCTCGCGGTCAAAACCTCATTCTCGACCGCTAGTTGTTGAGGCCGAAAACGAAACTTCCCAGTTATTCTTTCTCGTCTTGCTCTTATGTCTCGGGTGGTCCTCATTGGTTCCTCGCTGCTCTGCTGGGTCGGCTGCTCTGGCTGGGGATCATCACCCGCCTGAGGTACCTCATGAAGATGAAAACCCACCAACTCCCGTTGAAAAACCAGCAAATCATATCCTTGGCGGCGCAAGCGGTTGGCTTGATCTCTCAGATGTTGAATTGAGAAATGCGAGAACTCAGCGTGTATAACGCACTACAATTCTCTCATTCTCGCCATGTAGCCTTTCCGTGCTGGCGGCTCACAGTCCTGCCAACACTGCATGAGGTACTCCTTGAGTTTTTCCGTCCACCTAATCCTTTAGACAGCCGGGTCGTTAACATTGGATCCAGATCGTCGGCCACTCCCAACTGATCCGTGGTCCCCATCCGAGAGGGACCGGTTGTGATGGGCTCCGCCTCGGCTCGATGACGGAACTGGGTATAGGTGAGGCCGGCTGGTTAGGCTACTGCGGCAGGGAGGAGACCCCTGGAGACGACTGGGACTCCAGGGACCAGAACTCCCTCACCGGGCGATGGGCATGCCAACTTCCCTACGCCGCTCATTTTATTATTATTATTATTATTATTATTATTTTTACTCGTAAATGAGATCGCCGAACGATCCTCGAGGGTTCCGACTTCACCTCGAAGACCGCCCAGCAAGCTAAGCGATGCAAACACTTCCTTATCGCTCTGCAATTCTGCTCCCTCTAACCAGAGGGTGAGCTCTATTGCAAAAAGGAGGTTAGGCGGTGTATGAGGTGAATTTAAAAGTGAATTTCTGTGGTTCCCGGTAGCTTAGTCGGTAAGAGTGCCCGGCGCGTATCTGGGAGACCCGTTTTCGATTCCCGGCTGGGTGAAGCGGAAATTTTGTTCTCTCTAAAATCTAATTCTTTTAGAATTTTATTATTATCATTATTATTTTTATTATTATTGTTGTTGTTGTTGTTGTTGTTATTGTTGTTGTTGTTGTTAGTAACAACTCAAACTCCTATGTTGTTAGTTTTAATTGAAATTCAACGCGGAATTGTCATCCAAGTTCATCATCCAGTCCAACACAACTCAATATTTTCTTGTTCGACAAATATCACATTCATTTCAATTTCTGAAACCTATAGGACCTGGAAGTAATCAGACACTCTTAGGAAAGGATTCGAATTTCATAAAGGACAGCAGTAATTTCCAAGAAAATGATATTGGATAGTTCCCGCGTAGTAACAAATTCAACAAAAAAATGTAAATATTTTATCTGTCAAGTTCAACTGAATTTCTATCAGAATTCTACGAAAATTCCATTAGATTTCTCTTCGAATTATATTTGGAATTTTTATTTATTGTTTGCACCGATTATATTAAAGGAAATTTATCTAATTTGAACGTGTACTTTATACAATATATATTTTTCCATAGAAAAAAAAACATTCATTTTTCCATATAAGTCATTCTATTACAATTATTCCTATAAGAATTATTGCAGAGGAATTTCCTCAGTTTTTTTAGGATGTCATTAAAATTGATGAGAAAAAAATTTCTATAGAATAATGAAAACCTGTTAACTTTTTCCTAACAAATATCTCTTGACAAAATGACAGGGTTAAATTGTACAATCTACCATGGAATTGACTCGTAAAATCAATAGAATTTTTCAATAGAATTCTAAAAAAATTCATATTCCTTTGGATTTCAGTGGAATTGATGAGAAAAAAACAGAAAAACTGACAAATTTATGCCCAAGGATTTCTATAGAAAGATCGAAATCTATGGACTTTTTACAATCAAATATCTCTTAACAACATGACACAGGTGAATTGTAGAATCATCCATAGAATTGACTCGTAAAATCAATAGAATTCTAATAAAAATGCATGTTCCCTTGGATTTCATTGAAATTGATGAGAAAAGAATGAAAAACAACAGAAATGACTTGATAAAATCATCCCCAACGACTTCTATAGAAAGATCGAAATCTACTGACTATTTCCTACCAAATATCTCTCAACAAAATGACAGGGTAAAATTTCAGAATCTACGATGGAATTGACAGGTAAAATCAGTTGAATGTTCGAGAAGAATTCCAATAGGAATAGGAATTTTCGTTATAAGTTCCACAAAGAATTTTCTGACGAATGTGGGTTTATATATAATCACATATAATCACATTCATCAGAAAATATGTTGTGGACCGTGTAATGAACGTAATTTTTCGTCACAGGGCCAGAAAACCGCGATCGAACCGAGCGAAGCGAAGTTACATTCGCGGTTTATCGGGCCTTGTGCTGAAAATTCATTTTCCCTTAGATTTCATTGAAATTGATGAGAAAAAATAATAAGTAGAAAAATGATAATGAAACTGAAAAATCCAAAAATAAAAAAAAAATTAAAAACCCGCCACAAATGAAAACTCAAACATGAAAACTCCAAAAAAACTGGAATTTTACACATGGCGTTACGTGAATTTTGATAATGTTATGTCCGGAGATGTTGTCAGCGTCGGAGGACAACTTTCATATTTTAATTTTAATACTCTCGAAACATAAACTAAGAATTATCAATAAAAGAATAATCTGAAGGATTATCTTTCATCTCTTTTAGTTTTTATTATGAGGACGACGCTATGCAGTCCTTTTCAGGCGTAAAAATAAATTGAAGTTTTATTTAGAATCAAAAGATTGATTCAATTTATTATATGTATTTAATCGGCTTCAAAGTTCTAACCAATTGAGTATTTAGATGTTTACACGTTTTCAGATTTAGAAGGTTATAATTGTATCAGAACTATAACTTTTACTGTCGGAATTTTAGCAACATTAGTATGAATGACTTTGCATTGATTATTCGATTTATAGTAATTGATTAAGATTTTACAATTATATGGAAAAATATTCGTTGCTTAAATTAATATATGAATTCATCGGTAAACTAACGATTTCATCGCCGGCAACGAAACCATGTGGCGTTACTTTCAATTAGACTACCTTCTTTCACTCTTGGATATAATAATAAGAGGTTTATGTAGAATTGAAGAGAAATAAATTAATGGGCCGGTATGAAAGGCGAAATAAAATATTGAAGGTCCCTTATATGCAAGAAAAGACACTATTCTCGATTTAAGGATGCAGTATCCCTACGCAAACACGCCCGATAGCTATCTACTATTAATTCGATAGGTTACCACGCATAGTATCGACTTAAGCGAATTACTATATGGGAAGAAACGCGAAGGTAGATCGATTTTGTGAACATTTTCCACCAGTAGTTCAATAATTTCGTGATCACTAAGAAATTTGGATTTCTCCTAAAGGGAGAGAAGCCCCCTTTAAGACTCGACCACTCGGGACGAGGAGCGATAAACGACTGGCTTGGTTTTTGATTTTGATTGTGGAAATGAGCGTTAACCCCTTAAATTGTATGGTGCAACGCTTGAATTTTTGCTGATCAGGCAGCAACACCATGGGCTATGCTAACTGGTCTCAATTCCGTTGAGTTTACGGGTGGAAAATGTATGTGGACGAAGTAAGATTGGGAAATGACGACGGAAAGTCGGCCATTTCTCAATATTGGATTCACTAATATTTAGAACGATGATGAATTCCCAATAAAATGATGAGGAATTATTTTTGGACGTTACAATGTCCCCCCGACTTTTTTGCTATTTTTCTTCTGTTGCAAAAAAATTTCCAGTTTCTGCAAAATTCTTCAATTTTTAATTCTCAATTTTTGCTTCCAGAAAAATTTTCTGTTTCTGTAAAATTCTTCGAATTCATATTTTTCAGTATGTGTAGTTCAAGAAAAATTTTCAGTTTGTGTAAAATTCTTCGAATTAAAATTTTGAATTTTCATTTCGCTCTTTTGAGTTTTTATCGTTGAGTTTTCATTTGCCTCTTTGAAGTTTTCATCTTTGAGTTTTTATTTGTGGCGAGTTTTTAATTTTCAATTTTCAATTTTTTTTATTGATAAATTTATAAATTTTCGTCAAAGGTTTTTGATTTTTAGTTTTTAATTTTTTTTGAATAACAAAACGATAAAATAGTTGCACCCTTCACCCCCCTTGCCATTTGAGATTCAATTGTTTTACCTACATGTCGGTAATTCAGCAAACACACTTGTTATTCGCAAAATATACACGAAAAGAAAAATGCTATCAAGTGGCCATGTAACTTAAATGGCAGTTACCATCAGAGCCAAAAATTTAGATTCAATTTTTTTTTAGGTTGGAAGCATCATTTTTGGAAAATTAAATTCTTAGGCCCTTCATAATCATGGAATGATAAAGATAAATAGATAAAAATCTTTGAGTTTTCATTTAACTCTTTGGAGTTTTCATGTTTGAGTTTCCATTTGTGGCGGGTTTTTAATTTTTCATTTTTTTTATTTTTGGATTTGTCAGTTTCATTATTATTTTTTTAGTTATTATTTTTTTCTCATCAATTCCAAAGAAATCCTAAGGAACATGAATTTTTATTAGAATTCTATCGAAAAATCCTATTGATTTTATGAGTCAATTCCATTGTAAATTTTACAATATAACCATGTCATTTTGTTAAGAGATATTTGGTAGGAATAAGTCAACAGGTTTTCATTATTCTGTAGAAATTTTTTTCTCATCAATTTTAATGACATCCGAAAAAAACTGAGGAAATTCCTCACTAATAATTCTTATAGGAAGAATTGTAATAGAATGACTTATATGGAAAAATCAATGTTTTTTTTCTATGGAAAAATATATATTGTATAAAGTACACGTTCAAATTAGATAAATTTCCTTTAATATAATCGGTGCAAACAATAAATAAAAATTCCAAATATAATTCGAAGAGAAATCTCATGGAATTTTCGTAGAATTCTGATAGAAATTCAGTTGAACTTGACAGATAAAACATTTATAGTTTTTTGTTGAATTTGTTACTACGCGGGAACTATCCAATATCATTCTCTTGGAAATTACTGCTGCCCTTCATGAAATTCGAATCCTTTCCTAAGAGCGTCTGATTACTTCCAGGTCCTATAGGTTTCAGAAATTGAAATGAATGGGATGTTTACTTTTTATTCAACGTATATCAATATTCTGTTAAATATTGGAAATGTGACATTTGTCGAACAAGAAAATATTGAGTTGTGTTGGACTGGATGATGAACTTGGATGACAATTCCTCATTGAATTTCAATTAAAACTAACAATATAGGAGTTTGACTTGTAACTAACAACAACAACAACAACAACAACAACAATAATAATAATAATAATAATAATAAAGTTCTAAGAGAATTAGAATTTAGAGAGAATAAATTTCCGCTTCACACAGCCGGGAATCGAACCTGGGTCTCCCAGATACGCGCCGGGCACTCTTACCGACTAAGCTACCAGGAAACACAGAAATTCACTCTCAAAGTCGCCTCAGACACCGCCTAACCTCCTTTAGGCATTAAAGAATTCTAAGAGAATTAGAATTTAGAAAGAAAACATTTCCCCTTCATCCAGCCGGGAATCGAACCCGGGTCTCCCAGATACGCGCCGGGCACTCTTACCGACTAAGCTACCAGGAAACACAGAAATTCACTCTCAAAGTCGCCTCAGACACCGCCTAACCTCCTTTAGGCATTAAAGAATTCTAAGAGAATTAGAATTTAGAGAGGAAAAATTTTCGCTTCACCCAGCCGGGAATCGAACCCGGGTCTCCCAAATACGCGCCAAGCACTCTTACCGACTAAGCTACCGGCAACCACAGAAATTCACTCTCAAATTCACCTCAAACACCACCTAACCTCCTTTAGGCATTCAAGAATTCTAAGAGAATTAGAATTTAGAGAGAAAAAATTGCCGCATCACCCAGAATTTCATTTTTTTCAAAAATGATGTTCCCCCCCTAAAAACTGGATGGAAATAATCTACTCTAGTGGTAACTGCCGTCTAAGCTACATGGACACTTAATTAGGACCGTTGTCGGCCAATTCATGAATTAATGGCGCCACGTGGCCAAGCACTTTTCAATGGATTAGACAAGGAGAGCATGCATCTAGTCAACTTTGCTCAATGCTTTTCGCAAATGGAGTGTATAGCCACCTGCTGCCATCTGTTGCCGCTTTCTGCGCATGCTCAAATAATTAATAATTATTACGAATGAAGATTAATCGTTAGGAAATCATTTGCAGATATTTGGAAAATAGTTTTCCATATTTGGAAACACAAATAGTAATTAATATTGATTAATTAACAATTGGTCGTACGATTGGCAGAAACGTCCAAAATTTCCTGCTCTACATTTTCAGTCAAAATGAAAAGCAGTCAGCGCAAAATTATTTGGATAATGGGTGGTTCATATACCAACGTTTGGAAAAATTCATTCAATTAAATATCAATAGTTTATTAACGAACATTGGTTTATGAACCAATCGATTAGCTAAATTGATTTTACTTGGACTGAACTGTGAAAAATGAAATTTTCGACATTTTTGCTGAATTCCACGGCCACTTTTAAATTGATTAATATTAATAATATTTGGGTTTCCAAATATTGAAAACTATTTTCCAAATATCTCCAAATGATTTCCTAACGATTGGAAAGATCAATTATCCATTTGTTAATAAGCATATGCTCAATACATGGAGCTTCAGAAACCACCGGGAACAGGGAATACGGGACGACGAAGCATAGGAGATTGCATTATTGCATAGGAGCATTGCTGCTTGCAATTACCCGTCCTGCTTGCGGTTCTTCCTCCGCATCATTTTGCTCCTCATCGCCTCCGTCATCCCCTATTCCGCCCGCTTCTTCGAAACCGCCTTCAGGAAAATCCTCCCCTCCTTCAGGAAAATCGTTTCCTCCATCAGGAAAATTTTCCCCTTCATCAGCTGTTCCCTAGGCTCGATTTTGGTGTCGCTGCCCCATGAACAGTCTCTGCATCATACGCATGATTGAAGCCACTGCAAATGATGATGTTAGTAATAACTGATCATAAAAGTTTTTTGTACTTGAAATTTTTTTGAAGTGAAACTTCTTTGCCGGGGGTATGACATTTTCGGAGCGTTACGAAAATTCCGATCCCGTGAGGGGAATAGGTCGAAGCGTGGTGGGGAGAACAGCAAGACAGGGGAGTCTGCCTCGGCAGCAGCTCCACTCTGACGCATACTGTAGTGGTCGTTGGGAGCGCCGCGAGGGCGGTGGGGGGCAAGTGGCGTAGCAGCTACTTGTTGCCACAGTAAACGGCAGCGAGAAGAGTATAGAATAGCGGGAGGGGGGGGGGAGCGGCGGCGGTTGAAATGACGCGTTAGTGCCCAACAAAAAGTAGACGGCCGAGAGAAGAGTAGGGAAAGCCAGGGTGGGGGAGCGGCGGCTGGAATGACGCGTTAGTTCCCAGCAGTACGAATAAAGCACGTGGGTTTTTGTAACGCGGGTTGTGTTTGTTGGCTCCACAGTTTTCGTAACGCCATCTATTAAACTTACTTTTGTGGTGATATTGTGGTTGATTTTAAAGATGTTTTGTTCATCTTGAATATAATGTTGGACTAGTGAAGGGCTTAACAGGTGCTATTATTTTTATCGTGGACATTGAGTTTTCTATACTCATTTTCGACATTTTATACACACCAATAAATCGTGCGATCGTGTACCGTGTACATAATGGCTAAAACGAAGTAGAAAAAAGAAGTGGATAAGGCGTATTATCAAAGACAACGTGGAAATAAACCGCCAAAACAAGCGCGAAAAAGTGCAAGTGAACGGATGCGAGAGTACAGGGCGCGAAAGAAGGCGTTATCGACTGCAGCCCAGGCAGGTATATCAATTCCGGGTTCTGCAATACCCGCTGCGGTGGCAGAATCATCAGAAACAATTGAACCACCATCGACGAGTGATGAACCCGATTTAACAGAGCGAATTTTGGCGTATAGTGACTTTGCAGCTCATGACAGTGTACGAAAAGAATTCAAGAAACAGTTTCTAGACAATACTTTCGGTGAAGCGTGTAATATTTGTGATCGATTATGGTTCAAAAACGATTTGAAAACGATAGAAGAGCCACATCGCGAATTATTACAGAGCGACTTTCCCCAGATTGACATTACTCATTTTAAAGCGTGTAAGACTTGTTTGTCTTCATTGAACCGAAACAAAATACCAACATTTTCAACATCAAATGGATTCAAATATCCCCCTAAACTAGCAAATTTACCAGAATTAGACTTAATATCCGGAAGACTTATTTCGCCCAGAATTCCTTTCATGCAAATCAGAAGTCTGCGACACATGAGCGGCCAGTACGGGATTCTCGGACAGGTGATCAATGTTCCTGTGGACGTCAATCTCATGGTGAACGCACTACCACGGGATGTTAGCGATGATTACTGCATCAACGTGCACATCAAACGTAAACAGATGCATAAATCGAGTTATTTAACAGGTCTCGTAAACAAGAGAAATATAAAAGCCTGATTGCAGTATCTCTGCAATAATTCTCTGTACAAATTCTACAACATAACGATTAAAGAACATTTTTTCAATGACATGGCAAATGAGCAAATTCCCATTGACGAAATCAGTGAAAATATGACGATTGAAGACTGCCTTACTGCTCAACAACAAACATTGCTATGGAACGAAGAAAAATATTTGCAAATCGCACCAGGGGAAAAAAACGTGCCTCATAGTTTACTCTTTGATGAACATGCTGAAGAATTGTCATTTCCAGCGATTTATCTCGGACATTTCTGAGTTTTTAAAGAAGAAATACATGTTACACCGTTCATGATGGCCACCAGCGAGCTAAGGCATGCCGATCGTCGTGCGGTGACCCCTCATCACCTACTTTATGTTGCGATGAAAATAATGCGACAGCGAGTCCGCGATTCCCTGTCAATTGCATTTAAGCATATTGGCAATGATGCCAAAATCACTCGACAACAGATAGAGTCAGAAGAGTACATAAATCATTCAATTGAAACAAATCTCGCCTTTTTTTAATGTATACCGAATTCAGCCTACTACTGGGCTGATAGAAAGAAAGACTTGTTCGCTATGATACGGCAATTCGGTAAGCCGACTATGTTTCTGACATTAAGTGCTAATGAAACTGGGTGGATTAATTTACTGAAATTACTCTACAAATTGAAAAATGATGGTATCGAGCTCTCAGATGAGGTAGTGAAGCAAATGAATTATGTTCAAAAATGCACCCTCCTAAATGAAGATGCAGTAACATGTACTATTTATTTTAATAAAATAGTAAATGTGATCATGAACTTGCTTACTTCAAAAAAACCAAATCCCTTCGGTGAGTACAGAGTTATTCATTATTTCAAACGGATAGAATTTCAACACCGTGGAAGTCCTCATGCTCACATTCTACTTTGGGTAGAAAATGGTCCAGTTGATGCACTTTACGTCAATAAAAGTGAAGCAACTGCAATGATTGATAAATTAATCACAGTTTCGGCTAAAGAGGCATCAGGTAATATACATCTTCAAACACACAAACACCCTTTCACATGTTTCAAGAGAGTTGTCCACAATCAACCACAGAAATGCCGATTTGAAGCTCCGTTCATGCCTTCCAGAAGGACGACGATCTTGATCCCAATGAAGGATACAGAGAATGATTTCCAACGATATCGTGAACATTATCGAAAAATAAGAGAGAATTTGGAGAACATCGATTACTCAAACATGGACGCGTTCTACGAGCAGAACAATATAACTTCAGATCAACATTATGCACACATTCTTCGTGCGGGAATAACACGACCGAGAGTCTTCTTGAAACGTCAGTCCTGCGAAAAGTGGCACAAATGCATTCAATCCATTCATTTTCAATGTTTTACAGTCAAACACAGATATTCAATTCATACTAGATGAATATTCTTGTGCTGCATATGTAGTATAGTACGTGAATAAAACGAACAGAGGAATCAGTAACTTGCAGCGTCAAATACTCCAAATTATGAATGATAATCCAGAGTTTGATTTGGTTGACGTCACTAGAAAAATGGGAGTTGACATGTTAAATGCCGTCGAAATCACGAGTCAAGAAGCAGCGTGGTTTTTACTTCGTGAGCGAATGTCTAGAAGTTCATCCGTCATTGCATTTATTCCCACAATGTGGCCTGTAGAGCGTCAGCGAGTACGGAAAATACGAGAGGAGATGGACAAAATGGGATTAGATGACAAATCAACAGACATTTGGAAGGAAAATTGTTTCGAAAAATATGAACGAAGACCTGAAAATCTTGAAGAGTGCACCCTGGCACTGATCGTTACAAATTATACTATTTCTAGCGAGACCTACAAAAAACGACAACAACCACGTGTTATTCGATATAGAAATTACGATATGGGGTCAGATCTTAATGAATACAAGCGTGAGATGGTCACGTTGCATATTCCTTTTCGTAACGAGGAGAATGAAATTTTTAGTGAATTGAAATTCGTTCAAATTTATGAAGAAAATGAAGAGTTGATTCTCAATCGCCGAAAAGAATTTGAGTCTAACTTGGATATTCAGAAAACCAGAAATTGAAATTTATAAAGAATTATGCCGGGGGGATGACGAGACAAATATTGATATACCTTTGGATGTGTTGGTGGGCAGAGGACAAGAACCTGATCCGTTGCGTGAAATCATCAATAGACAGGTTAATCACGATCTTCACCTGGCAGCGTTACAGAAACTTGGTGCGGTAGCAAAAAGGAGAGAGAACTTGATGTCCAATGAGCGCTATTATGATTTGATGAGATTGGCTAACACAAAACAGAAAGATTTACTCATGCATGTCATTCACAAGATTCTCGATACCCCATTGGAACCATTCCAAATTTTTCTCACAGGTCCGGCCGGTTGTGGAAAAACTTTTGTCATTCGACTATTGATGGAAATTTATAATCGCTATTCGCCGACGGACAATTATTGCAATGCGTATATCACGTGCGCATCAACAGGGAAGGCAGCTGTCGCCATTGACGGTATTACAGTCCACACAGCCTTGAAAATATCTCTCTCCAAGATTTTACCACTTTCCATCGAAATTGTACAACAATATCGAGCTTTGTTCAAGTACATCAGAGTGCTCATTATTGACGAAATAAGTATGATTAGCGCTGAACTCTTATCTCATATTGATGCTCGTTTAAAACAAATAACTGGAAAATATGACAAAAATTTTGGAGAAATTGATGTCATTCTTATTGGAGACTTGAGACAATTGCCACCAGTAAGAGCAACACCAATTTTCAAACAAATTAAAAGGACGATGGCAGGACCAACTCTATGGCGTAACTTGAAATTCTATGAATTGAATAAAGTAATGAGGCAGTCTAATCGCATGTCCTCAGAGATCTTGACGAAAATTGGGGATGGATTGCGGTTGGAGGAAAATGAATTGCAGTTAATTGAGGCCCGATTTTTCACCCAGGAAGAAGCCAGGCGGTTATGTCCTAATGGAATTAGATTATTCCTGTCGAACAAATCGGTGAATGACTACAATTCTTCGATTCTCAACTCAGCTGAAGATAAAATTACTTCTGTTGTTAATGACATCTTCGTCGGTTGTCAAAATGCAAAGCAAGAGGCGAGCTACCGACAAAAATTACACAAAACGTCGGTGATTGATACAGGTGTTATCACTTATGAAATTGTTTTGGTTCTAAATAAATCATACATGCTTACATCGAACGTAGACGTCGCAGATGGGTTGGCGAATGGAGCTATGGGGACATTGGTTCACATTGAATCTGATGCAGGAGGAGTGACACGAATCTGGCTAGAATTCCCCAATGCGTGGAAAGTCGGTGAAAAGGTGAGAAAGAAAGTGAGTGCTTATGTACAGGAATACAATATCAGTCGAACTGCAGTGCCTATCGTAAGACGAACTACGACAGTTTATATGAATAATAACAAAAGTACTGCGGCTAAGCGGAGTCACCTACCAATTGTGTCATGTTGTGCAGTCACAATACACAAATCGCAAGGAGGGACCTTTGATGAAATTGTTTACGAATATGAAAAAACTCATTCACAGCAGTTATTATACGTTGCGCTATCCAGAGTCATAAGCATCGAGGGACTGTACATTGTTACACCTAAAAATGATCCGGTTTTTTATCATGGACGAAGGACATCGACATCATCAACAGATTTACACGCCGAATTCAGGAGATGAAGTCTCAACAAGTTACAAACAGTTGGACAACAAGTACTAGACTTCATATCGGGGAAAAATGGGACTTCTGTATTCACACTAAATTGTCAAAGTTTAAAACTGCACGCACCGGATTTACAAGACGAAGTTGCCAGGAATTCATCGTTTTTGGTGCTAAGTGAAACTTGGTTGAAACCCGACGACAATGTGGATATCCCGAATTTCAACTGTGTCGCCAAATTCAAACGAGAGAAAACGAGATCTGCTGGTGTGGCGATTTATCGGAAGTCGAATAGCGCAATCACTGTCACTCCACATTTGGCAGTATCTCTGAGACAAATGAATGCAATGGATGTTGGTACTTGCGACATTGGAGATATCTGTTCTGCAAGATGTACTCTTGACAATGGACAATTCCTACTGATTGTTGCTGTTTATATATCACCTAACAAGAAAGTCGATGACATTATCGGATTTATTCATCACGTCCTCTTATCATACACACCTGCTGGTGCAGCATTGCTGAAAAAGGACTGGGGGAGTTTACCGATGATCATGAGCGGAGACTTCAATGTCAACTTTGCCAAGCCAGAAAGTCAACCTCTAATCGACTTTCTGGAAAGGGAATTGAATTTGAAATTTAATAGCGATATTAAAATTCCAACAACCAGGTCGGGTACGACGATTGATGCTGCATTCAGCCGAAATTTGAAGAAAATCGAATCACAAACATTTGTGTCTTATTTCAGTTATCACAAACCAATAGTAACAATGATAGAGTCCGATAATCAACAAGTAGATACGGATATCGAAACACAAAAATCAGAGTAGAGTTGCCATAAATCAGAATAATTATTTGAGAATCCAGTTCACAATTTTGTACACGCCATATTCGAAAAGAACTCAATTATTAATAATAAACCTTCTAGACACGTGAACATATAAATTTGCCAATTAATCGCTGATTGGAATTGATTGATGGAATTTCCATAAAAAATTTTATGTGATCACCCATTCTTGAAAAATATATTTCCACAAAAATGAATCCTAAACTACCTTTTTTTTATTCAAATACCTGCTTCCTATACTTATTTTTTGAAAATGACACTAAACCAACATACAAAATTGATTGAGTCGGTTGTGGATCATTTTCATTCCTTTTTTCAATTAACTTCCCGGTAAAAACCGATACACGGAAATATACACCCTCATATACACCCAGGAAGTTTCACTTCTGTCATGTGTCTTCAGAACACACCCTTGATTTTTTTTTTATATTCAAGACTATCGTGAGGAATAATGAGATCAATTTCGAAAATACAAACAATTTGAATGATCATTAGAAAATCAAATTAGAGAATTCATAAAAAATAATTGGACATTGTTGAGGCATGGGCCTCATCGTGTGAGATCCGGAGACCGCGCGCGGCAGCACCTCCTGGGGAGTGACTGTTTTACCGACCACGCCCCAATTAGTTGGCATCGTTTGACACCTGCCGCGACACTTGACCTACCTCAATGCACTTCCGTCTTTTTCTCAACCCACGGGCGACGAGTGCATACCGCGTGATTTTTCTCTACGAATTAATCGCTGATTATTGTGAACATCTCAACCGTGAACATTCTCTACATTGTTAATTTCGAATCGCGATTTAATTGGGCTCAAGTGACATTTATTATTTTGTGACATTCTCTACTTTTTTTGACTAGAAACTATAGTTTTTCCTTTGTGACTCTACCCGCGCGGGTTGTGAACTTTATTCTCCCTGTGAACTTCTCTACCCTTCCCCGAATCCTGGCTCTCTATCGGTTTTTTGACTAATTCTCGCCGAAACAAACATAAAATATTCAGCATGGAGGTTAGTGTAAAATTAACCATCTCTCAATACTTTATGTTTCCTTAAGATACTTAGAAGAGCTGAATCATTAATCGTTTAGTTTTAAATTTAGAATTTTTGGTGTTATATCAACGCATTATCACTCCATATTTCCTCAAATTTGCACACCCTGAGTTGTTCGAATTTAATCATTCCTCTTTCAAATGTAGGTATTGTTGAGCTCTGTCTATCACAATTAATTGAAATTAAATTCACATATCAGATGATTGAAAGAAAGTTTTTAATATACACTCGTTCGAGTTGAAAGATGAAGCCGATAGTAATTTGCGTTGGTTAGATTAATCATAAAATAATTCCAGAAAAGTTCATATTTTTAGGAAATCGGTTCTCAATTAACATTGAAAATCTAAAACGGCTGATTGAAGAAGTATAAGTATACTTGAATTGAACATAATGACATGAAACGATATTCTATGAGACAATAATCCGCAAAATGTCCATTTTGACAAATTCTGCACATCTATTAAAAAAAAATACACTATGTGAAATAATGAGCAAAATATGCACTAATGAGACTCACCGCCTAGGTATTGATTCTCCATTTTTGTCTGAAAGAACGAAAAACAAAATCAATAGAAAAACTCATCTTCCGTGATAAATTTATTAGCACCACATTCACTAGTACTTACCTGTAAAGAGTCTACGATACTACTGATCCAATTCGTGACGAGTATTCGATGTATTACTCTAATTGTGAATGAAAAAAAACATAGACCGAGGTAAAGATTCACAGAGCGAATCTGTATTGTTATTTCTGGCATTGCTCTCGCCTTCTGTTTTGATTCTATCTCTCTCGCTCTCCCTCTCTCGTACCACTCTTGCCCACTGTCCGTCAGCCGACCGATCGCTTTCTTCAACTCATGGTCATTCAATTGCGTAGCCGAATGATAAACCGCGATGGGTTAAGAGTATCAATCGTGTTTGATGAAAAAATATTTTGAATATTTTTCTTCCCCTTTCCTAGTAAAGGAAAATATATGAATTCATCCGTCAAAATTTCACCACAGAAAACAGGACGAGATATCGAGAAAATGAATACGGAAAATGCTGTATTCCGCGTGTTGAACCTCGAGGCAACATGGGATTGAAGGGCTATGGGGAGTTTGAATATTTATCTTATTCACCCCGGAACCCCATTGTTTTACATCGCTACACTATGAAAAAAAAATGGAATTTCATAAACAGTTGACAACGAATTTTCAGGACAGTGACACTGAATCCGATTTAGGGGGAAAAAAATCATGAAATTTCAGGTTTCACTGAAAATTCAGTGAACATCCAGAATTTTAAGCAGAATAAAGACCAGAATTCCTCAATTTATAATATCTAAATTTCCAATAAAATATGAATATTCAGTGCCGAATTACATTGAATTTCCAGTGAAATCTGAAATTTCATTGTATTTTTTCCCCCTAAATCGCACTCAGTATCACTGTCCTGAAAATTCAAGTATATATTTAGCGAAATTTTTTGGTTTTTTATTAATTTTCAGGGGAAAATCAAATTGAAATTTGTAGATATCACTGATTTTTCCAGGAAATTCCGAATTCCCAATGACGAAATTCCTTGAAATTTTAGTGGTAATTGAATGGACAGGGTATGATTCATTCACGTAAGAATTGTACGCATTTATGGTTGTGCATAAATCTGACATTCGAATAACACGTACACATTATCTTTTCTCATGTACACATTATATTCAATCACAAAATATTGAGATGTCAAGTTGTGCACAATGTCATTTTGTTGTGTGCTGTGACGAGGCATATTCATTTATTTTTTATTATTTTTCTACATATTTTTTCCCACTACACACTGCCCCCTAAAATGTAAATCCCGCCACCGTTGGATACCCCTTCCCTCACTTTTCCCCTCATCACCTCTCTACCGCTACCCCTGGACATCATGAAGACATCAGCCGAAGGAAGACATCAGTTCCGGCCCCACCCGATCAACTGGAGAAGCCAACGCCTCCTGGAAATTCCCCATACTGGACCCCCGAATATTCAACGCCTGCAATAATCCCCAGCGAGACATCCCTGGATTGTGGTCATCGTCACCACTCACCCGTGCTGATTGGCCCCGATTGCTCCCGAATTACAACCCGAAGGACTTCGGCACCTGACAAACCCCCACGAATCACGGAGGAAACGAAGAGACCGTCACTCGTGCAATAGCTGCCCCGTGAGTCACCACGTGCCCCGAAAGTGGTAATAGTGAAAACAGTAAAATTCGCCCGGAAGTATTGGCGGATAAAAAGAGGATTTTCGATACATCGAGCTCATCCCAGCTCTAGTATTGGTGCCCAGGAAACCCCGAGGTGGAAAGGAGGCTCTCCAGGAAAACGCCCTGGTATTTTGAAGGAGTGCAAGGCGCCGGTGGAATTCCACGTGTTCGCCAGAGTGAAGTCCCATCGTGAGTACGAGTTACCCCCCTCATTTTCCCTCTTGTCCCCACAATATTACCCTTCATACCCCCCAACGGTGAGCCTACATTCTTTTGTTTCTTCCCCATTTAGTTATTCTTCTTATATTTAGTTGCATTCCCTCGACACGACTAGCTTCTCCCCTTTTTCTGCATTAGAGTCACTCCCCTTTTTACGTGTACAAAAGTTGCCTGGCCTTACCCATAACCCTAGATCCAAGTAAAAGGCATTTCAAACGTCTTACGACGATCTAATCTGTAAATTACTAGAAATATAGATATTTAGTTAATTTTATCCCTCATTTTTCCTCATTATTTAATTGCCCTAAATCCCCCTTTTAGGAAATAATATTAATTAAATATTGAACGGTCACAGTGCACATGCGATGAATTGAGTATAAAAAATATGTACATTTAGAAAAGGGATAAATGTTGGGTGTAAATATTGTACACACACATTAATTACAAATGGAGAGTTGTACACATTTATACTTTTACGTATGAGGAACAATTATCAGTTGTACACACATGTATTTTAAACGTTCACTAAAATACTGTGTGTAGTATTTTTTGTGTACGCAATTGGATGATAAATGAGCAAGATAGTTGTGCACAAAATATCGTGCAGAACATACCGTCAAAAAATAAATGTTTGGGGCAAATATTGGGCACGCAAATTAATTAAAGGAAAAAGTTTTACATACTTAGCATTTTCCGGAAGTGCAACGAATTTTAGATGTACACGCGAGAGTGGAAAACGTTCACGAAAATAGAACGAATGCTCATTTCCAAGCACACAATCAGGTATTAACATTCTGAGTCACATATCGGCCTGTGTCGTCCTTTGTCCGGCAGAATGGGGATGGCCAATTTTTATAGTAAAGGCGTGGGGGGGTGGTAACGCTCATATCGCCAGAGGGCTATAAGATAGTTGACCATCCAGTCTAGAGATTAACCCAGAAATTGATGTAAGAATCTCCACGTAGACTGGAAACGGAAGCAAGGCACGTGGATAAAGGCAAGTTTCACCGGATCCCAGTCACAGACGAGGAAGATGAGAGAGGCTGAATCATGGTTGATCCAACGGAATTATGAATGGTGAATGTATATGACGAACTATCGTCTGAACCAAACAGCGAATTCATCTATTTTCAATTTCCGGCCCGCAGTAACACAATAGTATATAAACTTACCTATTGGGAAATTTCATTTCTGACTAATGTAGCTCACATTAGCTCGGCAGGCCTAGCCGAAGGCGAGGTTTGCAATTACATTCATCAGAAATGATATTTCTCAACGTGTGCGTTTCGTGCTTTTGTATTGCTGCGTGGAGAAGTTGGAAATAACTCACGCAACGCGTGAGTTATTTTCATTTTCCCGCACGCAGTAACACAAAAAATTTATAACTACAGAACTTTCAAGCTAAAAGGGTGTTACAATTGTCGACATGTACGTAGGGGAACGATTCATCGTTCTCAGAAAAATGAGAAGAAGAACAAAATGTCAGAATAAAAACGATTTAATGGATACAACATCAATCAACACGGCAGTTATAATTATGTATTTACAATCAAAAAGCAAATGAGTCGATTTCAAACACAAACATTTAAAAAAATCTACATAAATGAACAGAGTATAAGTACAGCATGTAACAGTGCAATGTTAAAAATTGATCTAACAAGGTATCCAGCACTCAAGAAAACATGGGAAACCAGGAATCGTCAGGGAATTCAATCGGTCTGGAGAAGCCAGGGAATAGTCAAGGAATTCCTGAAATTTTCAATTGATTGAAAAGAAAAATTTTGTTTTTATCGAATTTTAACTCATTAGAATTTTTTACTAGCCATGAACAAATTATCTGGTGCCGACCAGACAATTTTGTTTTCTTGACCTGGGAAACAGGAAAAAGTAAGANGGCTATAAGATAGTTGACCATCCAGTCTAGAGATTAACCCAGAAATTGATGTAAGAATCTCCACGTAGACTGGAAACGGAAGCAAGGCACGTGGATAAAGGCAAGTTTCACCGGATCCCAGTCACAGACGAGGAAGATGAGAGAGGCTGAATCATGGTTGATCCAACGGAATTATGAATGGTGAATGTATATGACGAACTATCGTCTGAACCAAACAGCGAATTCATCTATTTTCAATTTCCGGCCCGCAGTAACACAATAGTATATAAACTTACCTATTGGGAAATTTCATTTCTGACTAATGTAGCTCACATTAGCTCGGCAGGCCTAGCCGAAGGCGAGGTTTGCAATTACATTCATCAGAAATGATATTTCTCAACGTGTGCGTTTCGTGCTTTTGTATTGCTGCGTGGAGAAGTTGGAAATAACTCACGCAACGCGTGAGTTATTTTCATTTTCCCGCACGCAGTAACACAAAAAATTTATAACTACAGAACTTTCAAGCTAAAAGGGTGTTACAATTGTCGACATGTACGTAGGGGAACGATTCATCGTTCTCAGAAAAATGAGAAGAAGAACAAAATGTCAGAATAAAAACGATTTAATGGATACAACATCAATCAACACGGCAGTTATAATTATGTATTTACAATCAAAAAGCAAATGAGTCGATTTCAAACACAAACATTTAAAAAAATCTACATAAATGAACAGAGTATAAGTACAGCATGTAACAGTGCAATGTTAAAAATTGATCTAACAAGGTATCCAGCACTCAAGAAAACATGGGAAACCAGGAATCGTCAGGGAATTCAATCGGTCTGGAGAAGCCAGGGAATAGTCAAGGAATTCCTGAAATTTTCAATTGATTGAAAAGAAAAATTTTGTTTTTATCGAATTTTAACTCATTAGAATTTTTTACTAGCCATGAACAAATTATCTGGTGCCGACCAGACAATTTTGTTTTCTTGACCTGGGAAACAGGAAAAAGTAAGAAAGTTTTCAATGCATTTTCCACTGGACACCTTGTATGAGATAATAATTATAGAGTTATTCATAAAAGTTCCAAGAATAACTGATTGTGCCACTCCCTTTCGATCATTGTATCCATGCCATCATTCCATCGTTCTCCTCCCATCAAGTGTGGAGGTAGATATGAATTGATCCTACACAGGGGGCATTTGCGAGTGATCAATTGTCGTACGCATGGAACGCAGATGCGATGGCTGCAGGATCTCAACTTCTGGACCTTCTCTTTCGAGTCACATACGCAGCACTCCTTTGAAAAATTATTGATATTATTAATACTGTTACTAACAGTACATAAAACAGACATATATATATGAAATACGGAGGAGGATCATATTAGAGGGTAACATCAAGAATAAGGCTAGAGCTCATATAAATGGCACATGGTTAAGGGCGTTACGACCACAGAAAACATGAGAAAAATGAAGCGGATCAAATCCGAGTGATCAATGCTATTGTGATGGAACGTATGATTATTATGATTTTTATAACTCACAATAGCGGTCATAAGCATAAACCTGACCACCCTGGTTATATTGATGAGCTTGGTCAGCTTGGTTAAGTTGGTCATCTTGATCAGATTGGTCACCTCCATCAGATTGATTATGTTAGTCGCGTCCAACATAAACAATGTGACCAACATGACCAAGGGGAACGAAATAAGGGATGTGATCAACTAGGCCATGTTTGATCCATTGATCAAACATGACCATCATGAACCATATGATCAACATCATTAACAAAGTGACCAATGTAACCAAATGGTTTCCCTACAGGTATGCCCTTGACAAACAAAAAAAATAAAATGAATAATGGAATCTACTTTAAATGTGTGACGGAATTTTCGAGAATTCCGCCAACTGTACACAACTTAGTCGTAGAATTAAGTAAATCGTAAGAGTGAGTAGGTAAGTGTGAATTTATTTCGATCTTTTCGGAGAGAGAGTCGCGATTCCTTTAACCCCAAAGTTAGCACCCCTACGGAAGGGCGATGCAACACCCCTTTTAGCTCCAGCTCGTAGAAACCGGTCTCCAAGAACATCAGGAAGGGCCTCGCGGGGAAAACAACGTTCGATTTCTATAAATAATCAAATTCACGTGTCGATACACATTAAAAACGAGTAAAAAGTAAAATCTCCGGTTCAAGTAATATTAAATTTTTTGTTCTCTTTTAGTTTCAGTTATCTTTCTGGTTTACTTCGGATTTTAGGGGATAAATTTTCGGTTTTATGGTTGAGGGAAAATTTACAGTAATTGTATTTTCCTAGTTATATTTGTGTATTTTGAAATCTCGCGAATCCTGAGAGGGACGACGATCCACCGCGGTTCAGAGCCGATACACCGAGCTTCCCGGTGAGATCTCGCTGATCTCGTTGAGTGCGGCTGCTGATCACAGAGGTTGAGGTGAAATACTCACGCTCCCTGGCTAAGGCATTTCGTGGAGTCGTTGGAATCACCAGTGCAGCTGGAAGGCCATGTGGATGAACATAGCCCACTCGTCTGCATGGATCGCCATGGGCTATTCTCTCTTTAGATTTGTTCACGGTGACTCCAGGATGACTCCCGGGAGAGTGACAGCAGCGAAAAGTGCACTCACTCAGGGGTGAAGTGCATTCGCGAGGAGAAAAGGCGAACAACTGCCTTAATTCCCCCTTTCCGAACCTCCAGATAACTATCGTTCAGCCATTATGGATAAAAACCCCTTGGGTTAATTCATAAAAGATATAATTAACGGCGGAATGCCTAAAATAAGTCTAAAACCCATTTGAATCAAAATCCCCGCGTGCTCGGTTACATGAGCCCGCCCCAGCGGCAGCTAGACGGCGTGCCAGTCGCGCCACCCAGCTGAGAACCTCCGCCGGTTAGACGCAGTTTACGAGAGAGTTGGACCCGAGCAACCACTGCGATAACATCCCCGAGAATATTGACAGCGATCGAGGGAGTTGGTAGAGACCATCGCCGAGGGCCCACACGAGGAACATGGTAAGTACATTTTCATTCACCATGTGCACTCTCTCCCGAGGAGGGAAGTGCATTTATTCCCAGTGTGCCCAGTGATGACCTCCGGGAAAAGTGCACCGACGTTCACAGGAGTGACGCCGAGATGCATTCCCAACCTCCAAAACTCCTCTGAGCGGGTGGATAAATGCACCACTGAGTGCATAAAACCCTCGTTCAGCTCTCCAGACCTCTCCCGAGTGATAAAACCCCAGTGAAACCCAAGAGATAGTGAAAATGGACAGTGAGACCCAATAAAAGGCCGCACATGGCCCATGCCCTGCCATGGCGCCATTGTGCCCTCTCCACTCACCAGGAGGTCTTGTGAACAATTAATGCACCTTCTGAGTGCATAATTAGTTCACTAGGACTCTCGAGAACGCATGGGGAATGTCCAGTGCCAATTTTTAGTGGGAAAAAGTGGATAAAACAGGCCCACAAGTGCACACATGCGCCTCACGTGCCGTGGGTGACGCTGTCGTGCACATGGCGGTTTTTCCTCTTTCCAGAGCGAATTGAAGCCTCAAATGAGTGCTCTTCTAGCTCAGTAAAGTTCCCCCAAGGTTTCAATGGATTAATTTAAAATTTCTTGGAAGACGAGACCCCGAAAATCATGACATTGAAGCGCGTGAGCCCCAGGAATTTCCCTGTGACGCTACGACGCTCTTGATGGAGGACGGACTCGAATATGGGGCAAAATGGTACTCTTAAGTGACATTTGCATACTTGAGTCCCTCGCCCATTAATCGTCATTTATTATTCTGAGGAGATTCGCCGAGATCATCGCATCGGAATTGATATAGCCTTCGGATCCTCCAGCACTCCAGTTTCTGGACGATGCGGAGAGATCGTTGGCCTGGACTCTTCGGACCCCCCATTCCCTTCGCGATAACCTCTCTCTCAAGGTCAATTCACGTACTCTCACTCTCGGGAATTTAATCGAATTTAATTTTGTTAAATTTAATTGAAATTAATTTATTTTATTTATGAAGAGTAGAAATTCTATTGGAGTTGAAGTATTATTGAGAAATTGAATAAATCGCGGAGTAAATTTAAAAGTAATTCTCTCATCCCCTATTTAATTAACTTTCTGATTCTTCCTTTTGATTTTTCTGTGTCTTTTGGGTAAATTCGCGACATCCTTCCTAAGACCGAGCGACCGATCCTACCCCGCTCTCCGAATACCTCCGAGCTAGTCGAGCTAATTCCGCAACCTCTCCCTTGATCTCCCCAATTATGGCTAAGTTTTCGTATGGTTCTCTTTAATGCGGTTCGTTGACACCGCTGGAACAAAAGTCAGCTGGCGCCCGACAACATTTTTCTCGTTTTCCCGTTTATTTCGTTTATTCGGTTTTCGAGGATTTTCGTGGGGACATCGAGGAGCAGAGGCCGAAGGTGACAACACTCCGGCTGTTTTGAGTTTCCCATCGAGTTATGGATAAGTCTACGGTTTATATTTTAAGTTTTGAGGTTCACGTGGGTTAGTGCCGTCACAAATGATGTGAAAATTGATCCGCCCCGGAGATGAAGTAGCGAAGGAAATGACAGCGCTTGTATCTCGAAAGTGATTCATGGAAATCGATTCTTTAATTATTCATACTATTTTTACTCGTTTTCCCCAAACTATGAGAGGCGATGGCCACTCTTTTCCTTCTGGACACATAAAACACGCGGTTGAGGTGTTAAGAGAATCTCGCTACCATGACTGCGCAAGGCGAGGCTAGCGCACCACTGTCAATGACTCTTGTTGCGACGTACAATGCCTCAGGTCAACAGTGTAGCGTGGTAAATTTCTCCTAGAATAACCCGGACGTGACGTGACATTGCACGTGATATAAAGATTTTGATCTAACGACTTTCGTTGAACATCCGTGATAGAGAGCTAACTTCACTTACATTTACAAACATAACTAGATGTGCTCGTATCATAGTATGTGTCAATATCGGCATATGATTTGCATTAATCACAAGCAATCATAAAAGCTAACTTCACTTATATTTACAAAGATAACTAAATGTGCTCGCATTATAGTGGGTGTCGATATCCAAATACGATTCATATCCATCAAAAGCAATCGTAAAAGTCGGTGCATTCTCCTGCACTCATTTTTACAAGTGAATGTAATGGAATATTTCCTTCACACCCGAAAATATTTCTGAGAGATGGTGCATATTCACACACGCAGACTTCACCAATTCACCAATTCAGTCACATGAATTGATCCGTTTTAGGAGTCATTTTCGAGTGGAATTTTGGATAGCATGAAGATTTCAGTCAAGTTGCTGTCGCTAAGATTCGTGATAGAGAGCTAACGTGCTCACGCGAATCGATCCGTTTCACGAGTATTCTTCGAGTGGTCATTTGTGGGGTATAAAGAATCCAATTGATCGACTCGAATCGCGTTGAACATTAATGATGCAGAGTCAACTCCCTTTATGTTCACAAAAGTAGCTACACGTGCTCGTTTTCGAGAATTTAACTTTCCGTTTCTTTAAGTTTTTTGGGCGGCAACTCATTGCTCACCCAAAAATGAAAAATAAACATTCTCACGGTTTTGGGACTCCAAGACAGATATACGACCATCATTGATTCAAGTCTCACCGTAGGACTGATTACGTTAAGCAGTCTACAGCAGGAAGAACTGCATCACAATAGAAAATATCCTTAAACATAAAATAATATTCCCAAAAAAAACAACCGAAGTATGGACTGGGTCCATACGTCGCAGTATCTATATAAAAATTTTTGTCATTCCGGCCGGAAAAGTAGCGCTTCACAGACTCTACGTTGTCGTGAATCACTGCCTATGCCCGTCATAACAATAAATATTGCTCGTCACTAGGTCGGAAGTACCTTTTCTAGCGAAGATTTTCGCAGAAAAGTCCTTTCTAGGAACGAAATATACTATCCTGTCCTACTTTGCCTGGCTCCTCCACGTCTGATTTTCTTTTTCTTTGCTGGATGTTCTCCCACGATGTCCTGTGCTTCAAACACTCGAGCCTCCGCAGCTTTCTCGTATCTATCCACCTATATATCGATAAGGAGGTAATTTCAACAAACTAATTCTTTCAAAATATTCTTCATTTTTTTTCCTGTTGTTAAACGATGAAAAGGGAGGGGAAAATATTTATAGGGTCATAAGTTGATTTTCAAATTTTGCGAGAATTGTAAGGAGTTGAAGAAGTCATATGTCAGAGACAGAAATTAAAAGAACTTCTACTTCGTTTGGTGTAACATCGAGTGGTTTCACAATATCAGCAGCGAAACAGCATATTCATGCAGATCTGCATCAGCAATCAGCTGAGAAAGTTCTGCAGCATCAATCGCTCCTGGTTCCCTAGAAAGTTCTGCGCTATTCCGAGTCTCTGCGCTATCCCCATTTTCTGCAGCTTCTGCAGGTTCTGAGTTCTCTACAGGGTCTGGGTCATCTGGAGGCTCTGCAGCATTCTCAGTCTCTGCACTATCTGTGCGATATTCAGGTGCTGGAGCATGAGCAAGTTCTAGTCCTTCAGGAGGTTCTGTGGGAGGTTCTGGGTCCCTAACAGCGTCTTCAGCTCCTGTAACATCTGCAGGTTGCGCGGGATCTGCAGATTGTGGAACTGGTACAGCGACTCGACGTGGGCGACCTCGAGGCCTCCTTATCGGATGTACAGGTGGTACTACTGGATCCTCTGGAAGTGCAATTGGATTTTGATCTTCGGCCAGACGTTGACGTGGGCGGCCACGAGGCCTCCTTTGGGGAGCCCTCTCAGCAGCTGCTGCAACTCGTGGACGGTGAATTCTGGCATTTCGGGTCCCTCGTGGACCTTGCGGTGCAGGTCCATTGGGCATAAGCTTACGGTCAAAAACTGCGATTACAGTGAACAGATCAATGAGTATGTCATTAAGATCTGTGGTTATGTGCATCCACGCCGTGTCTCGTGTCTCGTGAATAGCAATATATGTGGTACGAACGATCCCCGGGTTTGGGCTTCGTGCCTCGTGCCTCAGGTCTTGTGTCTCGTGTCATGAGTTACAAGACACGAGACACGAGGCACGAGATACGAGTCACGACACACGAGACCCGAGATACGAGTCATGAGAGACAAGTCACGAGATACGAGACACGAGGCATAAGAAATGAGTCACGAGATACGAGACACGAGACACGAGGCATGAGACACGTAGCCGAAGCCCGTGGACCCTTGTAACCCTCTATATAGCGCTATCCATGAGACACGAGATACGAGATATGAAACACGAGGCATAAGACAAAGACCCAAGTCCGGGAATCTTTCGTACCACATATATTGCTATCCACGAAACACGAGACACGAGATACGAGTTACTAGACACGAGGCACGAAACATGAGACACAAGTCACGTGTCACGAGACACGAGACACGAAGCACAAGGCAGAAGCCGGGGACTTTTTGTACCGCACATATTGCTATCCACGAGACACGAAACACGCAGCACGAGGCACGAGGGTCAAGCCCGGGGACCTTCGTACCACGTATATTGCTATGCACGAAACACAAGATATGAGTCACGAGACATGAGACACTAGGCATGAGGCCCAAGCCCGAGGATCCTCCGGACCATGTATATCGCTATCGGCGAAACACGAAATACGAGTTACGAATCATGAGACACGAGGCACGAGACCCAAGCCCGGGGATCCTCTGGACCACATATATTTCCATCCACGAGACATGAGACACGAGCCCCAGGCCCAGAGATCCTTCGCGCCACTCATATTACTATCCACAAGACACGAGACAGGAAACACGAGGCACGAGACACGAGAAACGAGACACGCCATGGGTGCGAATAACCACAGCGGTAATTAAGCCTTATTTTGAGTGCCGCTTCAGTTATAACCTTCGTGAATTCTTCTTCTTCTTCTATAGAGTAATTGATTTTCCACCAATCCACCTGCAAATCAGAACATCAAAATCAATTGCTATCATACTGTGAAATTTATGAGGCGATGAACATATTAGCGCCAGGTGTAGCATCAAGGTGCTCATTTAGAAGAGCGGCTTCTGCCTCTGGTTCTGCTCCATCTCGGAATCTCTGATTTCTCTCATCATCATCAGCTGCCACACGCTGTCTTTCATCAAACTGGAAAACTAATATTTTACGATTGAGTATAATGATGCTCATCTTTGAGGAAAAATCGAAATGGTATTTTTCAATAAACCTCTTGACAGATGCATCCTCCTGAGATTTACAATTGATGTCAAAAATTCGTCAACGTCTAATCTAAAAATAATAAATGAAAATATCGTGTATTAGGATGAGAACATGCAACAAAGTTAGAGACAGTAGACCAGTAAACCCCGGATCCGGTTTTTCGACGAAAAAGCGAAATTTAATTGCTTTTAATTATTTTCAGTCAATGGTCGTTCATTTTTAGGAATGGTCTTTCCGATTGCGTTGCTCTACTGTAGATTCTTTCATCGCTATTGTAATCGTCACCGACCACTCCCAGGTGGGAAATGCCAAGCCTTGACGATTGAGCCAACCTTGGTAGAACGCTGGTTGCCAACCAGCCTTGGTATTCCTAGTGTGTGCCAATCCTGGTCCGATCGATGGACCTGGATTTAGCCAAGCTCAGTTATAGCTGACATTCTAATGTTTGGTACTAAGAGTGGTTTGACCATGGCCGAAGCTTGGCATGCCATGCTAGAACAGTGAAGTTCAACAAAGTCAGCCCTAGCTTTCTAACCTAAATGAATCCAAGCTTGTTGATATCGTTCCTTTCCAAACTCGGGGTTCTAGACTGATTTTAGCATGGCCCAAGCTCGGCTTGCCAAGCTTGAACAGAGGGGTTCAATCAAGCTGGGCCCAACCTGGGAACCTAGACAAATTCAACCTTGTTGTTATCGTTCCTGTCTAAGCTCGGGTTCGAGACTGGTTTCTGCATGGGCCAAGCTTTGGATGCTATACTGAAATTTGACGTGATTGAACAAGCTTGGCCCAACCTTGAAATCTAAGTAATTCCAAGTTTGAAAATATTATTTATCCCTGACTTTAGAGTCCCTGACTTTAGAGCCCCTGACTTTAGAGTCCCGCAGTGCGTTCAGCATGGGTCAAGTTCGACAAGCCAAGGGGGCTCAAGGTGTCTAATTCATGTAGATCCCACCTTGGAACTCACATAATTCCGAGCTTGATAATATGATATATTACCCACCCTGAGGTCCTAGACTGGCTTCAGCATAACTCATGCCTGACATCCTATGCTAGAACCCGAGGGCCTCAATTGAGCTTGACTCATGCTGAACCCAGTCCGAGAATCTACTTTCAAGGACAAATGATATTTCCAAGCTTGAAATGACCTAGATTTCAAGGATGGGCCACGCTTATTCAATCACGTTAAGTTTCAGCTTGGCACCCCAAGCTTGGACTATGCTGGTGCCAGTCTTATATTCGATGAATATGAATATGATTAACAAGCTTGGCTATGCCTATGTCTCAAGGTTGGGCGCAGATTGGTTTAATCCCTTGAATTTTAACTTTGCATACCAAGCTTCAACCATGCTAAGGCCAGTTCGGAATCCCAAGCTTCGACATAAGAGATATCAACAATATTGGATTTAATTACGTTCCACGGTTGGGCCTAGCTTGGTTGAACACCTCTGTCCTAGCTTGGCACGCCAAGCTTGGGCCATGGTGAAACCAGTCTTAGTACTTAAGATTGGAATATCAGCTATAACCAGTCGTGGATATATCCAGGTCCGTCGATCGGACCAGGACTGGCCCATGCTAGGAATAGCAAGGCTTGACAACCAGGCTTCTACCAAGCTTGGCACAATCGCCAAGCGTGGCACTTCCCACCTGGGTACTGGTGGACACACCTGTCATTTCCTGAACCTTTTTTCTCCGTGTGGGGTAGTAGTTAGGGCGTAAGAGTAGGGCTCTTGCGCATCTTCTTGGTACCATACAATCAAGATTTGAGCATGTGTAACACCTACATATATACATCACTCAGCGCTACCTATTTGGGGTTAAGTGCTACATTGAGGTGATGAGCACTGGTATGTACACAATACATGTAAAGCACTAACTTACACATAAAGAGATGCAAGAGGCAAGAAGCGTTTAGTAGTCATAGGGTTCCGCGGTTGAGGGTTAGTAATCAGGGGTTAATTGAGAATAAAAATGAAGAAATGCATTTATATGCATTTTTTTTTGCATTATTAAGATGACAAAAATTTCGGGTAGAATACTAAGCGTGGGCCAAGCTTGGCACAGTCTTGGTTGCCAAGCACTGTTTGAAGCTTGATATCCAATCATGGGCGAAGCTGATTGCCATGCTTGGCCCAACCTTGGATAGAGCTTAGCACCCAAGTCTAGCCGATGTATTACATTCAAATACTCAACCAAGATAGAAAAACAATCAAATAGAATTAGAATTTAGAGAGAAAAAAAATCCCGATCCGCCCAGCCGGGATTCGAACCCGGGTCTCCCAGTTACGCGCCGGGCACTCTTCTAACTGAGCTCCCAGGAACCATGAGAATTTCTCATTCCAAATTCAACTCAGTACACCGCCTCACCATCACTAAGCAGTAAATAAATTGAAATAGAATTAGAATTTAGAGAGAGAAAAAATCACAATAGGCCCAACCTTGGAAAACAACTTCCAGCCAAGCTTGGCAAGTATTGGCTGAAGCTAGGCCCAATCGCCACACTGAGCAAAAAAATCTGATGACAAGGATACTTACTATGGATAAGTAAATTTCAAGATTGCTGCCAAGAAAATGGATTTCTTTGCTGCATTCTCAATCAGTTAACGCCAAGGGCAGAATTACTTGCCCTACGAATATTGATATTCATTTATAAAATGTGATCAGTTTCTTTTTCAAGTAGTGATCACATTTTATGAAGGAATATCAAGATTCTTAGTGCAAGTAAATCTGCCCTTGGCGTAAGGTGATGTAGAATGCAGCAAAGAAATCCATTTTCATGTCATCAATCTTGAAATTTACTAATCCGTAGTGAATATCATTGTCAACAGAATTTTTTTTTCCAAGTGCAATGTTCACCTGAGCTGAAGCCCCAAACCTGAAACATGCGCCCAAATCACTGGGCTATTCTATCTATCTTGATATCAATAATTATTGATGCAAGGTTATAACTTTATCCATATGACTCTATCATTATCGAATACTCAGGATCATATTTCCCAGTGAAGCAAACTCTTTTTTTTCTGATGTTTTTATGAAAAAGATTCAATTCATTTTTTCCTTCTCAAATAACTGGTAAAGCTCTTGGATATAGTTTGGTCCGAGCCTGGTATAACCTTGCTTTGACGGCAGCCTTGTATATAGCTCGGTCCAAGACTGGTACAACCTAGCCTCGGCAGGCAGTCACGGCTATAGGCTGGCCATCAAGCTTTGATGTTAGACATCAATCGGATCATTCGCAAACCTTGAGAACAAGTCTTGGGCATAACTTGATCCAAGCTTGGTACTCCCAAGGCTCGGATATTAATCCTGGATCTAAACTGGTACGAGCCTGATACCCCAGGACTCATGAAGCATCCATATCCTGGTCTCACCACTGGTCCAAGCATGGGCCAGCCTAGAAATACCGAGGCTCGGCAAGCCAACGCTGTGTCTAGCCTGGCCCTGTTGTCGAGGCCTGGCATTTCCTACCTGGGCAGGAGTGTTAAAGCTCTCCTCGGTGGCGGTCAGTCTGTGTCTAAGCTCGCCTCGTGTTACACGCGACTCATAAACCTATTGCTCATTTAACATAATCCAATTCTATTATACCAAGGCCACATATAAGTATATATGTTCTTCAAACAGTCTTAAGAGAATTCGCCAATACTGCATAATATGATATGATGATACTTTAATTTTACCTGTTTAGCTCGAATTCAATCTCGAATTTCATTATGGTTGCATCCGTCAACTGGAGATTAAGTGGTCTCCAATTTCGATGACGACCTCCGTGTGTCAATGTTTTATAATCATCTACAGCTGAATCCATCAATTTGGAGAGAGCAGCTGAAAATAGGCCATTAAGGAATAGTAGATTTCGCTCTTAGGGCAGTAAAATATTTTCTAATGTATGTAACTGATATTAGCATTGGCGTCTGGATGGATGCCGTGTTCCTTATCAGCATTGTGCCGATGTTTCGCACACATTGCAGTCCACATCGTCAGGGTTATGAGCTCCAATTCTGAGCTCCGATTCTGAGCTTTGATGTCGGGCGTAGTCCTTATACACCCTTCCTTCCAATGGGGGGGTTAAAGGAGGGGGGGTAGCCAATCATTGAATTGATCAGCTGATTAATTAAATGATTAGCTAGCTCCTTCCTTCCATCCTCACGATTGTAAGAAAGGGTATGGGTAAGGGTATATAAAGACTGCCCCAGACATCGGCACAGGAGCTCAGAATCGGAGCTCATTGCCCTGAAGATGTGGACTGCGAGACGTCGGCGCAATGCTGAAAATCGACGCGGCGTCCATCCCGAAGTCAATGCTAATATTAATAATCATGGTCGCGAAAGCTTTAAAACTGGCAATGAATGGAACTTTATAGTTGCAGCTGAAGACAAGGATCATAAGCACATGAGTCAAGAAATACTTTATTCGTCATCGAGCGGGAGAATTTCTACGTTGAAAAGCCTAAAAACTGCATTCAAACCGAATAAAGTGAGGTTAAAATACACCCATGAGCCGCCGTAGAAGGGCCATACGGTTGGCGGCCTTCGCCATTGCCGGGCCACGAAATGCCATGGCTGTACCATGGCGTCTCCATAGCCATTCTATGGCCACATTCTCTATGACCCGCTCATGGCCGTTTCATGACCCTCATTTCTGATATTTATTTCAACTCTCATGTATTTGACCCTCACACTGACCCTTATTTCCGACCGTAATTTCTGACTCACTATGACCCTTAGTTCTGACATTCATTTCGATCCTTATATTTGACCCTGACTGATCCTAATCGCCGGCCTTTCTCTTCACCCCCATTGCAGACCCTCATTGTACTCATGATCCTCATTCTTGTTTTTGACCCCCCTACTGACCCTCATTTTCGAGTCTTCGTTTTGACACTCCTTCCTGACATTCATAAGAACCCTCAGTTCGGACTTCCATACTGACCTGTATTCCTGACTAGACCTTAGACCCTTATTTTTTACTTTTATCTAGGTCCTCGGCCTTGACCATTCTCTCTGATCCTCATTCTGACAGCAATTTCTGACTATCGCCCTTTCTTCACTTCCGGCACTCATTGCGACCCTTTTCATCAAGATCAGAGCAAGGGCCAAGGACGTTTATAACAATTGCATTTTTATGGCAACCCTCTGAATATGAATCAAATCACATTTCTATGACATTTGCGTTTACAATTCGTTGCGAATTATGTCTCATGGTGCAATTCTATCCGCCAAACTTCGGATGGGAAAAATAATTCCCCGAATACCACTCAAGCTTCGAAATTATCTGATATTTCCCTCAAGGTTCCCTGCAAACCAATGAGCTTGTCAAATTTTCCAGAACAATCACTCGCCTTTCGCGCTCGTGGGTTTTAAACTGGAAAACTTGACACGTTCATTTGTTTGCAACGAATCTATCGCGATAATTTCGAAGCTCTTGTGGTATTATAGGTGACTATTTTCCCCGTCAGAATTTTAACCAATAGGATCGTTGCATTCGTTGTTATTTTATATAGCCTACAGGATATTTCCGAGAAAATTTTCGGAAATTCAACTGGAGCTCTTGTGGTATTATATGCGAAAATTTTTGAAAAATTTGAGAGATATCAACAATTTTGGAAGATTTTGTAAATTATAAGAAAAATTTTGTGACATTTTGAAAAATTCAGAGTAATTGCGGGAAGATGTGGGTAATTTTGGATAAATTTTATGGATTTTCGTAAATTTTGGAAAAATGGGGAAATGTCGGGCAATATTGGAGAGTTTTGTAAAATCCGGAAAATTTCCAGGAAATTACTTGCAATTTTGGAAAGGTCCTGGAAATAACAGCAAATTCGGGAAAATTCCAAAAAATTCCCGAAAATTGAAATTTTTTAAACGTTTCGAAGGATTAGGGAAGACTAGAAAATTCTTGGAGGCTTTGAAAAAATTCGCGAAATTTCGAGGAATTCTTGGAAATTTTGAGGAATTCTGAGAAGAAATGAATAATTATGAAGAATTCTGCGAAATTGTGGAAAATTTAAGTGAATCATGTCAAGCTTCGGAAAATTGTGGGAAATTGCATGAAATTTAGTAAATTTTCAAGAAATTTAGTATTGAAGGATTCATAATTTGTATACTCACACAACATTTTCCAAATTGGTTGATGGACGCCTACACGCTTGGCAGCATGCAAGTGGAAATTCTGACATGTGTTATTTGTACGCACTGGATTTTTGAAGAGGGAGAGAACATTTCGCAATGGCAGCCAGAACGTTCTCATATATGCGCCAAACTCCTGCAGATTGGGTTGGTTCTCTCTGTCGATGAGTCGAGTTATTTGTTGAACTCCTTCTGGCATGTCTTCTGGAGGCAAATGTGCAAAAGTATATGATGTTTCCAGAATGGATTCACATCCAACAATACCAAGACTCGTCCATTTCTTCGCAATTGCCTATAAAGATGTGAGAACCAATAATCGCGATAATGTCTATCACCCAGTAATCGTCTGTGTCTGTCTGTGTTTCTGGTTATGCCTCTACGTCTCCACGCACGGTAGTGCCTATTATCGTGGGATCCAAGGGATCCCAAGGTTATAAAGGGAGTCCTAATGGTCGGATACAAGGATTAGAGGGTCAAATTGGGTTCCAATGTTCCAAGTGCCGAATGAGTGATTGCAAGGGTCAGATACAAAGGTTGACGGGATGAATAGAGGCCATGTGCCATAGCAGGGATATCAGTGCTACAAACAAGGATATGATGATAGAGAGCAAAGATTAATTAAGGAGCTATAAGAGTCGATTACATCGATCGGAGCATCAAATAGGGGTCAAGGGTGAAATCAATAATGGATTATGAGTACCAAACACAAAGGTCGAAGGGTTGAATAAGAGATTGTAATGGTTTAACACAAGGGTGTGAGGGTCAAATAGGCACGAAAGGGCAAATTATGGGTTAGGAAGGACAAACATATAAGGGATATAATAAGGAATTACGAGAGTTTAACCTAATTTCTTGGAAGAGCGCATAAGGCCCATAACAGTTGGAGCATCAATTTCTTGTTTTCGGTACAAAAAAACACATGAAAAGCACATAATTCTGGAGAGATCAGACCTTGCTCCACTAGCTTTACACGGGTTCTTCACCCATCTCAACAACTGTGTCCATGTCTATCTATCTGTCTATCTATATATCTACATTTCTGTTTCTGTCTCTGTGCCTCTGTCCGTCTGTCTGTGCAGCTTACTTGTTTGTAATGAAACAGACAACCACAGATTCTTGCATTGGGAAAATTTCTCCTAAAACTGTTGATTTGGGCCATTTCAAAGTCTCCTGTAATTGTGGTGATGTTTTCTCTCAGAGAGGGAATCGTCTCTAATACTCTTTCCCATATGGCGTTGTACATACTGGTCGTTTGGGCTGACGCAAAGACTACGATAGCTAGGAATCCCTAATAAAATATCCATTATTGTATATTACTACGCAGTTAGTCAAAATTTACCTGGTAAAAACTCACTGAATCTAATTTCCTGAAATGAATGGTGTATACTTGCTGGAAGCCACGTATTGGAGCTGTTATCTATTTGCCATAAGAAAATACACACTGAAGATGACAGAAAAAGATATAGTAACTATATAATTAGGATTAGGAATATATGGATGATTATTTTTGGTAATCTGATCTGGCCTCCCTTGGGCCAATCAGAGCTCAGTCTTCAATAACATAAAGTACTTCCCAATTGGAATTACAGCGATAATTTTTAGAGAATGATAGCGGTAATTCACCTCTAGTTTTGCAATTGTTACTCTACCCCACTAATTGTCAAATTATGTGAGAAATTCGACTGTTATTTCATATAGGCAACACGGTATTCAGCTGATCATTTTTGATGATCTAACTGGTAATTCTTTATGTTGTATCTATTTATGAAAAACAGAAGATTCCGTGGTCGAGTGAATGTCTCGTTAGAACTGACAGATAAATGCAATTCTCATGGCCGAAATTTGGATGGAAAAATTCCCCTCCAAATACAACTTGAGCTTCAAAATTCGTCAGGTATTTCACTCAAGTTCCCTTGCATACAAATGACTCCTTCATTTGTTTGCTACGAACCTACGTGAAATCATGACGATGAAACTGGCCCCCCATCCTCCAATCGTTAAATCGTTAACTTACGGGAGGGACTGTTGATCGAATCATCCAAACATAGGAAATTTTTTACCAATAAAATATGCGACTCAAGATTTTTATTGAGTATACAGAATTTCATTCAATGTTAGTGGGTTGCGATCCAATTTTTCCATGCAGCGAAATTCAATTTTTCATTGGTAAACGAGTTCAATCTCACTTTACATGAAACGCATTTCTTTACTGTCGCGAAAATTTGCTAACCAATCGCTATTCTTCTCAACGACGATCTCATGTTTTAAGTACTCCTAGAGAGAAACATCTAGTTGGAAACGCCATTTATTAAGGAGCTAGACATTTCAATGTTTCTAGGGAAAAAAATTTTGTTTCCAATCTAAAAATTTCCACAGGCACTTTCGAACTACCCTCTAATCGATTCACACCCCTATGAACATCGATCTAAATTTTCTAACGATTCAAAAGGAGAGGAAAGTGACGTCAAATACTAAATATTTTTTAGGGTGGGAAATTTTTCAAAAACTGTCAGAAAAATTAGATCGTCGTTCGTGGGGGTAGAAATCGAGGAGAAGGTAGTTCAGGAGTGCCTGTCAAAATTTTGAGAAGAAAACAAAATTTCTTCCCTCCATAAACGTTAAGATGTTTGGTCCAGCAAAAACCGGCGTTTTCAACAAGATTTTTGTCTCTAGGTGTCGTTAAAAAATTAGATCGCCGTTTGGAGATGTGAAAGTCAATTGAAGGGTATTGGAAGAGTGTGCAGATGAAGTTTAAGATTTTCAAAAAATTTCCCACCCTGAGAAACATTTAGTTTTCGGGCGGCACGTGATGTGACCTGCTTGACGCCAGATTCCTCTCTCTCTCTGAACAGTTAACATAAATGGATCGTCGTTCATAAGGGTAAGAGTCGATGAGAGGGTAGTTCGGGAGTGCCCATAAAAATTTTGGGATTAAAAAAAATTTCCTCCCCCCAGAAATATTGAGTCTTCTGGCCCCTCAAAAACCGACATCTTCAACAAGATTTTCCTCTCTAGGGCTCGTTAAGAAAATACATCGTCGTTCGAAGGGGTGAAAGTGAATTGAAGGGTATTGACAAAGTCTGCCGATGGAGTTTAAGATTTTTTGAAAATTTCCCAACCCGAAAACATTTAGTTTTCGGGCGACAGGGGAAGTGACCTTCTTGACGCCACTTTCCTCTCCCTCCGTATCGTTAAAAGATTAGATCATCATTCGGAGGGGTGAAAATTGATAGGAGGGTATTGAAAGAGTGTGCACATGAAATTTGAGATTTTTTAGAAATGTTTCACCCCAAAAAACATTCAGTGTTTGGGCGATACGAGTAGTAACATATTTGGCGCTACCTTCCTCTCTCTCTCTCTCTCTCTCTCTCTCAAGGTAGCGCCAAATATGTTACTACTCGTATCGCCCAAACACTGAATGTTTTTCGGGGTGGAAAATTTCTAAAAAATCTCAAATTTCATGTGCACACTCTTTCAATACCCTCCTATTAATTTTCTACCCCTCCGAATGACGATCTAATCTTTTAACGATACGGAGGGAGAGGAAAGTGGCGTCAAGAAGGTCACTTCTCCTGTCGCCCGAAAACTAAATGTTTTCGGGGTGGGAAATTTTCAAAAAATCTTGAAACTCCATCGGCACACTTGTCAATACCCTTCAATTCACTTTCACCCCTTCGAACGACGATGTATTTTCTTAACGAAGCCCTAGAGAGGAAAATCTTGTTGAAAATGCCGGTTTTTGAGGGGCCAGACGACTCAATATTTCTGGGGGGAGGAAATTTTTTTTCAATCCCAAAATTTTATGGGCACTCCGAACTACCCTCTAATCGACTCTTACCCTTATGAACGACGATCCAATTATGTTAACTGTTCAGAGAGAGAGAGGAATCTGGCGTCAAGCAGGTCACATCACGTGCCGCCCGAAAACTAAATGTTTCTCAGGGTGGGAAATTTTTTGAAAATCTTAAACTTCATCTGCACACTCTTCCAATACCCTTCAATTGACTTTCATATCTCCAAACGGCGATCTAATTTTTTAACGACCCCTAGAGACAAAAATCTTGTTGAAAACGCCGGTTTTTGATGGACCAAACATCTTAACGTTTATGCAGGGAAGAAAGTTTGTTTTCTTCTCAAAATTTTGACAGGCACTCCTGAACTACCTTCTCCTCGATTTCTACCCCCACGAACGACGATCTAATTTTTCTGACAGTTTTTGAAAAATTTCCCACCCTAAAAAATATTCAGTATTTGACGTCACTTTCCTCTCCTGTTACGTCCTGTTTTAATTTGAACGTGAGGATAAGTGCTACTTTTTCAAACGCAATAGGTTTGAGGGATTTGTCCTTTTTCCATTATTAATTTTTTATGTATATGCATTATTTTCTAAACTTTACGGGATTTTTCCAGATGTCGCAGTTTCTCCTGGAGTCCAGTCAGGAATTTCTGGGTTGACGGAGTGATCCGCAACGGATGAAACTCTCGAAAGGGTGCCTGGGCTTGTTGGTGCTTGGCCACGTATTCCGTGGTAAAATATCCCTGCGTCTGGGGATGCTGTGTAGCCGGAGGTGTGGTTTCCTTAGTCGGCGGCTGCGATACCGTGTGTTGGACCAACCGGAAGTTGCCCTGGCGGTCCTTGGTGACGCCTATATGTATGGGACCAGAGCTTGTCACCATAGGTCTTGCTACAGTGGTACCCAATAAGGCGTCTAGGTCCACTTCTCGTGGAGTATGGTAGATGGCTGCCAATTTTCGGAGCTGATACTTCCTTCCAGCGCGACGTGTCCTCTTCGGCATTGGTCCAGTCCAAAGGATAATAGGGGTGAGTTTTTGGGTAAATTAGATTGAGCAACCTTCTGTTCCAAACTAATTCTTGGTGGTAGGGAAAATTGAGCAATCGTCTGCTCCAATATTTCCGGGATAGGAATGATTGAGCAGTCTTCTGCTCCAATCAATTACTAGGTGTAGGGAGTAGAGTGTGAGCAATCTTCTGCTCCACACTCAGGAATGAGTTGACACTCGGGTTGTTAGGATTAGACTGAACGTTTATTTCACATTATTTCGGGTTTTTATACAATATTTGTTTCCTGTTGCAATATCGACAGAAAATCTCTATCCGGTGCATACCTGCCAACTCAGCGTTTGCTTTTGGCACGTGTGGTGACAACTTAGTATTTTATTATTTCTTTGAGATTTTGTACTGACATTGTTTTATAATATTACCAATTATTTGTATTATTATAATATTAATCTTTCTATTGCGTACAATTTTGTTTTCAAATTCATAGATGATTGTACCGGGGAGCATACTCATCGCTGCCGTCGGTCATCCTTCTGTGGGTATCCCGTGTAGCAGTCGGTAACTCGAGCGTGGGCACAAAAATCGGTAACCCGGCTGCAGCTGACGGTGGGTAATATGTTTCCGGGGATAACATATTACAATGGATAACATGGTGTAGTAATAACTCTGATTCTAATAATTCTCTTCAATATTCATTTCTGGCCGTCACCCATGACAGGTCTTTATTAATTTATTATTGCTATATTTTGTTGTTTTCAGGTGTGATACCCTGTCATTGGCGATGAACCTGTAAGTAAAATCCCGTTTTTCACTCTCTTGAACGTTTAGGTTAATATTTTATTATTTTATGTTGTCTGCATATCAACATATTTAGATTTGTGTATATTATCCTATTAACCGGCTTTTATTTTTGTTTTAGGCCTCAATTTTAACTGCCGACGAGAAGTGGGGACGTAACACTCCTTCTGAATCATTAGAAAATTTAGATCGATGTTCATAGGGGTGTGAATCGATTAGAGGGTAGTTCGGAAGTGCCTGTGGAAATTTTTAGATTGGAAACAAAATTTCCTTTCCCTAGATACATTGAAATGTCTAGCCCCTTAATAAACGGCGTTTCCAACTAGATGTTTCTCTCTAGGAGTACTTACAACATGAGATCGTCATTGAGAGGAATGGCGATTGGTTAGCAAATTTTCGCGACAGTAAAGAAATACGTTTCATGTAAAGTGAGATTGAACTCGTTTACCAATGAAAAATTGAATTTCGCTGCATGGAAAAATTGGATCACAACCCACTAACATTGAATGAAATTCTGTACACTCAATAAAAATCTTGAGTCACATATTTTATTGGTAAAAAATTTCCTAAGTTTGGATGATTCGGTCGACAGTCCCTCCCGTAAGTTAACGATTTAACGATTGGAGGATGGGGGGCCAGTTTCATCGTCATGATTTCACGTAGGTTCGTAGCAAACAAATGAAGGAGTCATTTGTATGCAAGGGAACTTGAGTGAAATACCTGACGAATTTTGAAGCTCAAGTTGTATCTGGAGGGGAATTTTTCCATCCAAATTTCGGCCATGATAATTGCATTTATCTGTCAGTTCTAACGAGAGATTCACTCGACCACCGAATCTTCTGCTTTTCATAAATAGAATCAACATAAAGAATTACCAGTTAGATCATCAAAAATGATCAGCTGAATACCGTGTTGCCTATATAAAATAACAGTCGAATTTTTCACATAATTTGACAATTAGTGGGGTAGAGTAACAATTATAAAACTAGAGGTGAATTACCGCTATCATTCTCTAAAAATTATCGCTGTAATTCCAATTGGGAAGTACTTCATGTTATTTAAGACTGAGCTCTGATTGGCCCAAGGGAGGCCAGATCAGATTACCAAAAATAATCATCCATATATTTCCTAATTATATAGTTACTATAACTTTTCTGTCATCTTCAGTGTGTATTTTCTTATGGCAAATAGATAACAGCTCCAATACGTGGCTTCCAGCAAGTATAAACCATTCATTTCAGGAAATTAGATTCAGTGAGTTATTACCAGGTAAATTTTGACTAACTACGTAGTAATATACAATAATGGATATTTTATTAGGGATTCCCAGCTATCGTAGTCTTTGCGTCAGCCCAAACGACCAGTATGTACAACGCCATATGGGAAAGAGTATTAGAGACGATTCCCTCTCTGAGAGAAAACATCACCACAATTACAGGGGACTTTGAAATAGCCCAAATCAACAGTTTTAGGAGAAATTTTGGCAATGCAAGAATCTGTGGTTGTCTGAGCAAGGTCTGATCTCTCCCGAATTATGTGCTTTTCATGTGTTTTTTTGTACCGAAAACAAGAAATTGATGCTCCAACTGTTATGGGCCTTATGCGCTCTTCCAAGAAATTAGGTTAAACTCTCGTAATTCCTTATTATATTCCTTATATGTTTGTCCTTCCTAACCCATAATTTGCCCCTTCGTGCTTATTTGACCCTCACACCCTTGTGTTAAACCCTTACAATCTCTTATTCAACCCTTCGACCTTTGTGTTTGGTACTGATAATCCATTATTGATTTCACCCGTGACCCCTATTTGATGCTCCGATCGATGTAATCGACTCTTATAGCTCCTTGATTAATCTTTGCTCTCTATCATCGGATCCTTGTTTGTAGCACTGATATCCCTGCTATGGCACATGGCCTCTATTCGCCCCGTCAACCTTTGTATCTGACCCTTGCAATCATTCATTCGGCACTTGGAACATTGGAACCCAATTTGACCCTCTAACCCTTGTATCCGACCATTAGGACTCCCTTTATAACCTTGGGATCCTTTGGATCCCACGATAATAGGTACTACCGTACGTACAGACGTAGAGGCATAACCAGAAACACAGACAGACACAGACGAATACTGGGTGATAGACATTATCGCGATTATTGGTTCTCATATCTTTATAGGCAATTGCGAAGAAATGGACGAGTCTTGGTATTGTTGGGTGTGAATCCATTCTGGAAAAATCATATGGTTTTGCACATTTGCCTCCAGAAGACATGCCAGAAGGAGTTCAACAAATAACTCGACTCATCGACTGAGAGAACCAACCCAGTCCGCAGGAGTTTGGCGCATATATGAGAACGTTCTGGCTGCCATTGCGAAATGTTCTCTCCGTCTTCAAAAATCCAGTGCGTACAAATAACGCATGTGAGAATTTCCACTTGCATGCTGCCAAGCGTGTAGGCGTCCATCAACTAATTTGGAAAATGTTGTGTGAGTATACAAATTGTGAATCTTTCAATACTAAATTTCTTGAAAATTTACTAAATTTCGTGCAATTTCCCACAATTTTCCGAAGCTTGACATGATTCATCTAAATTTTCCACAATTCCGCAGAATTCTTCATAATTATTCATTGCTTCTCAGAATTCCTCAAAATTTCCAAGAATTCCCCGAAATTTCGCGAATTTTTTCAAAGCCTCCAAGAATTTTCTGAAGTCTTCCCCAATCCTTCGAAACGTTTCGAAAATTTCAATTTTCTGGAATTTTTTGGAATTTTCCCGAATTTGCTGTTATTTCCAGGACCTTTCCAAAATTGTCAGTAATTTCCTGGAAATTTTCCGGATTTTACAAAACTCTCCAATATTGCCCGACATTTCCCCATTTTTCCAAAATTTACGAAAATCCATAAAATTTATCCAAAATTACCCACATCTTCCCGCAATTACTCTGAATTTTTCAAAATGTCACAAAATTTTCCTTATAATTTACAAAATCTTCCAAAATTGTTGAAATCTCTCAAATTTTTCAAAAATTTTCGCATATAATAGCACAAGAGCTCCAGTTGAATTTCCGAAAATTTTCTCGGAAATATCGTGTAGGGTATATAAAATAACTACGAATGCAACGATCCTATTGGTCAAAATTCTGGCGGGGAAAATAGTCATCTATAATACCACAAGAGCTTCGAAATTATCGCGATAGATTCGTTGCAAACAAATGAATGTTTCAAGTTTTCCAGTGTAAAACCCACGAGCGCGAAAGGCGAGTGATTGTTCTGGACAATTTGACAAGCTCATTGGTTTGCAGGGAACCTTGAGGGAAATATCAGATAATTTCGAAGCTTGAGTGGTATTCGGGGGATTATTTTTCCCATCCGAAGTTTGGCGGATAGAATTGCACCATGAGACATAATTCGCAATGAATTGTAAACGCAAATGTCACAGAAATGTGATTTGATTCATATTCAGAGGGTTGCCATAAAAATGCAATTGTTATAAATATCTTTGGCCCTTGCTCTGATCTTGATGAAAAGGGTCGCAATGAGTGTCGGAAGTGAAGAAAGGGCGGTAGTCAGAAATTGCTGTCAGAATGAGGATCAGAGAGAATGGTTAAGGCCGAGAACCTAGATAAAAGTAAAAAATAAGGGTCTAAGGTCTAGTCAGGAATACAGGTCAGTATGGAAGTCTGAACTGAGGGTTCTTATGAGTGTCAGGAAGGAGTGTCAAAACGAAGACTCGAAAATGAGGGTCAGTAGGGGGGTCAAAAAGAAGAATGAGGATCATGAGTACAATGAGGGTCTGCAATGGGGGTGAAGAGAAAGGCCGGCGATTAGGAGCAGTCTGAGGGTCAAATATAAGGATCGAAATGAATGTCAGAACTAAGGGTCATAGTGAGTCAGAAATTACGGTCGGAAATAAGGGTCAGTGTGAGGGTCAAATACATGAGAGTTGAAATAAATATCAGAAATGAGGGTCATGAAACGGCCATGAGCGGGTCATAGAGAATGTGGCCATAGAATGGATATGGAGACGCCATGGTACAGCCATGGCATTTCGTGGCCCGGCTATGGCGAAGGCCGCCAACCGTATGGCCTTTCTACGGCGGCTCATGGGTGTATTCTAACCTCACTTTATTCGGTTAGAATGCAGTTTTTAGGCTTTTCAACGTAGAAATTTTCCGGCTCGAGGACGAATAAAGTATTTCTTGACTCATGTGCTTATGATCCTCGTCTTCAGCTGCAACTATAAAGTTACATTCATTGCCAGTTTTAAAGCTTTCGCGACAATGATTATTAACATTAGCATTGACTTCGGGATGGACGCCGCGTCGATTTTCAGCATTGCGCCGACGTCTCGCAGTCCACATCTTCAGGGAAATGAGCTCCGATTCTGAGCTCCTGTGCCGATGTCTGGGGCAGTCTTTATATACCCTTACCCATACCCTTTCTTACAATGGTGAGGATGGAAGGAAGGGGCTAGCTAATCATTTAATTAATCAGCTGATCAATTCAATGATTGGCTACCCCCCTCCCCCTCCTTTAACTCCACCATTGGAAGGAAGGGTGTATAAGGACTACGCCCGACATCGGAGCTCAGAATCGGAGCTCAGAATTGGAGCTCATAACCCTGACGATGTGGACTGCAATGTGTGCAAAACATCGGCGCAATGCTGATAAGGAACGCGGCATCCATCCAGAAGCCAATGCTAATATCAATTACATACATTAGAAAATATTTTACTGCCCTAAGAGCGAAATCTACTATTCCTTAATGGTCTATTTTCAGCTGCTCTCTCCAAATTGATGGATTCAGCTGTAGCTGATTATAAAACATTGACACACGGAGGTCGTCATCGAAATTGGAGACCACCTAATCTCCAGTTGACGGATGCAGCCATAATGAAATTCGAGATTGAATTCAAGCTAAACAGATAAAATTAAAGTATCATCAAATCATATTATGCAGTATTGGCGAATTTTCTTAAGACTGTTTGAAGGACATATATACTTATATGTGGCCTTGGTAAAATAGAATTGGATTATGTTAAATGAGCAATAGGTTTATGAGTCGCGTGGAACACGAGGCGAGCTTAGACATAGACTGACCGCCACCGAGGAGAGCTTTAACACTCCTGCCCAGGTAGGAAATGCCAGGCCTCGACAACAGGGCCAGGCTAGATATAGCGTTGGCTTGCCGAGCCTCGGTATTTCTAGGCTGGCCCATGCTTGGACCAGTGGTGAGACCAGGCTATGGCCGAGGATGCTTTATGAGTCCTGGGGTATCAAGCTCGTACCAGTTTAGACCCAGGATTAATATCCGAGCCTTGGGAGTACCAAGCTTGGATCAAATTATGCCCAAGACTTGTTCCCAAGGTTTGCGAATGATCCGATTGATGTCTAACATCAAAGCTTGGTGGCCAGTCTATAGCCGTAACTGTCTGCCAAGGCTAGGTTGTACCAGTCTTGGACCGAGCTATATACAAGGCTGCCGTCAAAGCAAGGTTATACCAGGCTCG